>NW_022145598.1:22143848-22275280 GCF_000002235.5 Strongylocentrotus purpuratus
TAAGATCTATTATCATTGAAAAGATTCATAACAATGGCTTCATTCAGTCTTGAGATATCCTGCGAACAAATTCGAGGAAGAATAATAATAAATAATAATAATATTAATAATAAATAAATAACAAATCTTGACGAAATCAAAAGGTGATACGTTGACTTCGTTACGTATCACTAATGATCCCTTCAAAATTTGCAATTTCAACTTTCGATCGAAAATTTTAACATGATCCCAACATCTGATTAAAAAACAAAGTCACCCTTTTTTATAGCCCATGGTCTCAGCTATAACATACCCCCATTTGGGATAAAACAGAGCAACATAAGATAGATAGTGCTCATAGATGAATGCCATGTAGATTCCTGATGTGAACGAAATTCACCTTCCATAGACATAACACGCAAATGACGAAAATTCTGACATGTGGCTTTAATTGAATTTTGTACTATGATGACCTCATTAAAATGAAACTTAGTGAAAAGTGATCTTGTAGAGAATTGCCTTATCTACAACATATCGACATTTCAAAGAGAATCGATGAATATTGAGAGAAATACACTACATTTTCCATAAATACAATGACGTCATAATATGCAATTTTGTATTTTTGACTTCAAGGCCATTATGATGACGTTAAGATGTACTTAATGGCCAAATGAGATATGAAATCATACCTCCGACTCATACTCTATCTAAATATGAAAAAAAAATGGGCAATCCCTATTCATCCCAATGGACTTTTCATAGGCATGTTTTTGCCCATATATGCAATGTATTACAAAAATCGCGCGTACGGACGGTTATCTTGAACGGACGCTCATTCCGTTTTTAATAGTGATAAAGAGCTAAACATGGTATCAAATTTTCCGGAAAAATATGAGGAATATTCGGTCAAAAGCTTTTGCGGAGAAATTATTTTTCGTTCGGCCGTGACGAACGAAAACGTGCAAAAATGCGTGTTTTGCGTGATTTTTTATGAATGCTTATAATGGCCTGAAACGTATGCAAAAAAAATTTGGGATGATTGGAGCATTTAAAAAATTTCGCGCGCGTAAACGCGCGGACAAAAGCGTACGCGCATTTTGCGCGCATTTTTTTACCTCAAATTGACCAGACGGATATTGATCTTAATCATGATAAATATGAATCAAAATTACTTTCCGTTATGAAGATATGATCATAAGTTGATTTTTACAAAATGGCGCCTGGATGACGTCACGATGACTTTGAGTCTTTGAAAAGTCACGCAGTTCTAAGTTAGACTAAGATCTATATCATTGAAAGATTCATAACAATGGCTTCATTCAGTCTTGAGATATCCTGCGAACAAATTCGAGGAAGAATAATAATAAATAATAATAATAATAATAAATAAATACAATCTGACGAAATCAAAAGGTGATACGTTGACTTCGTTACGTATCACCTAATGATCCTTCAAAATTTGCAATTTCAACTTTCGATCGAAAATTTTAACATGATCCCAACATCTGATTAAAAAACAAAGTCACCCTTTTTATAGCCCATGGTCTCAGCTATAACATACCCCAATTTGGGATAAAACAGAGCACACATAAGATAGATAGTGCTCATAGATGAATGCCATGTAGATTCCTGATGTGAACGAAATTCACCTTCCATAGACATAACACGCAAATGACGAAAATTCTGACATGTGGCCTTTAATTGAATTTTGTACTATGATGACCTCATTAAAATGAAACTTAGTGAAAAGTGATCTTGTAGAGAATTGCCTTATCTACAACATATCGACATTTCAAAGAGAATCGATGAATATTGAGAGAAATACACTACATTTTCGATAAATACAATGACGTCATAATATGCAATTTTGTATTTTGACTTCCAAGGCCATTATGATGACGTTAAGATGTACTTAATGGCCAAATGAGATATGAAATCATACCTCCGACTCATACTCTATCTAAATATGAAAAAAAAAATTGGCAATCCCTATTCATCCCAATGGACTTTTCATAGGCATGTTTTTTGCCCATATATGCAATGTATTACAAAAATCGCGCGTACGGACGGTTATCTTGAACGGACGCTCATTCCGTTTTTATAGTGATAAAGAGCTAAACATGGTATCAAATTTTCCGGAAAAATATGAGGAATATTCGGTCAAAAGTTTTGCGGAGAAATTATTTTCGTTCGGCCGTGACGAACGAAAACGTGCAAAAATGCGTGTTTTGCGTGATTTTTTATGAAATGCTTATAATGGCCTGAAACGTATGCAAAAAAAATTTGGGACGATTTGGAGCATTTAAAAAATTTCGCGCGCGTAAACGCGCGCGACAAAAGCGTACGCGCATTTTTGCGCGCATTTTTTTACCTGAAATTGACCAGACGGATATTGATCTTAATCATGATAAATATGAATCAAAAATTACTTTCCGTTATGAAGATATGATCATAAGTTGATTTTTACAAAATGGCGCCTGGATGACGTCACGATGACTTTGAGTCTTTGAAAAGTCACGCAGTTCTAAGGACTAAGATCTATCATCATTGAAAGATTCATAACAATGGCTTCATTCAGTCTTGAGATATCCTGCGAACAAATTCGAGGAAGAATAAATAATAATAATATTAATAATAAATAAATAACAATCTTGACGAAATCAAAAGGTGATACGTTGACTTCGTTACGTATCACCTAATGATCCCTTCAAAATTTGCAATTTCAACTTTCGATCGAAAATTTTAACATGATCCCAACATCTGATTAAAAAAACAAAGTCACCTTTTTTATAGCCCATGGTCTCAGCTATAACATACCCCAATTTGGGATAAAAACAGAGCACACATAAGATAGATAGTGCTCATAGATGAATGCCATGTAGATTCATGATGTGAACGAAATTCACCTTCCATAGACATAACACGCAAATGACGAAAATTCTGACATGTGGCCTTTAATTGAATTTTGTACTATGATGACCTCATTAAAATGAAACTTAGTGAAAAGTGATCTTGTAGAGAATTGCCTTATCTACAACATATCGACATTTCAAAGAGAATCGATGAATATTGAGAGAAATACACTACATTTTCCATAAATACAATGACGTCATAATATGCAATTTTGTATTTTTGACTTCCAAGGCCATTATGATGACGTTAAGATGTACTTAATGGCCAAATGAGATATGAAATCATACCTCCGACTCATACTCTATCTAAATATGAAAAAAAAAATTGGCAATCCCTATTCATCCCAATGGACTTTTATAGGCATGTTTTTGCCCATATATGCAATGTATTACAAAAATCGCGCGTACGGACGGTTATCTTGAACGGACGCTCATTCCGTTTTAATAGTGATAAAGAGCTAAACATGGTATCAAATTTTCCGGAAAAATATGAGGAATATTCGGTCAAAAGCTTTTGCGGAGAAATTATTTTTCGTTCGGCCGTGACGAACGAAAACGTGCAAAAATGCGTGTTTTGCGTGATTTTTTATGAAATGCTTATAATGGCCTGAAACGTATGCAAAAAAAATTTGGGATGATTTGGAGCATTTTAAAAATTTCGCGCGCGTAAACGCGCGCGCCTAAGCGTACGCGCATTTTTGCGCGCATTTTTTACCTCAAATTGACCCGACGGATATTGATCTTAATCATGATAAATATGAATGAAAAATTACTTTCCGTTATGAAGATATGATCATAAGTTGATTTTACAAAATGGCGCCTGGATGACGTCACGATGACTTTGAGTCTTTGAAAAGTCACGCAGTTCTAAGTTAGACTAAGATCTATCATCATTGAAAGATTCATAACAATGGCTTCATTCAGTCTTGAGATATCCTGCGAACAAATTCGAGGAAGAATAATAATAATAATAATAATATAATAATAAATAAATAACAATCTTGACGAAATCAAAAGGTGATACGTTGACTTCGTTACGTATCACCTAATGATCCCTTCAAAATTTGCAATTTCAACTTTCGATCGAAAATTTTAACATGATCCCAACATCTGATTAAAAAACAAAGTCACCCTTTTTTATAGCCCATGGTCTCAGCTATAACATACCCCAATTTGGGATAAAACAGAGCACACATAAGATAGATAGTGCTCATAGATGAATGCCATGTAGATTCCTGATGTGAACGAAATTCACCTTCCATAGACATAACACGCAAATGACGAAAATTCTGACATGTGGCCTTTAATTGAATTTTGTACTATGATGACCTCATTAAAATGAAACTTAGTGAAAAGTGATCTTGTAGAGAATTGCCTTATCTACAACATATCGACATTTCAAAGAGAATCGATGAATATTGAGAGAAATACACTACATTTTCGATAAATACAATGACGTCATAATATGCAATTTTGTATTTTTGACTTCCAAGGCCATTATGATGACGTTAAGATGTACTTAATGGCCAAATGAGATATGAAATCATACCTCCGACTCATACTCTATCTAAATATGAAAAAAAAAATTGGCAATCCCTATTCATCCCAATGGACTTTTCATAGGCATGTTTTTGCCCATATATGCAATGTATTACAAAAATCGCGCGTACGGACGGTTATCTTGAACGGACGCTCATTCCGTTTTTAATAGTGATAAAGAGCTAAACATGGTATCAAATTTTCCGGAAAAATATGAGGAATATTCGGTCAAAAGCTTTTGCGGAGAAATTATTTTTCGTTCGGCGCCGTGACGAACGAAAACGTGCAAAAATGCGTGTTTTGCGTGATTTTTATGAAATGCTTATAATGGCCTGAAACGTATGCAAAAAAAATTTGGGACGATTTGGAGCATTTTAAAAAATTTCGCGCGCATAAACGCGCGGACCTACGCGTACGCGCATTTTTGCGCGCATTTTTTGACCTCAAATTGACCAGACGGATATTGATCTTAATCATGATAAATATGAATCAAAAATTACTTTCCGTTATGAAGATATGATCATAAGTTGATTTTACAAAATGGCGCCTGGATGACGTCACGATGACTTTGAGTCTTTGAAAAGTCACGCAGTTCTAAGTTAGACTAAGATCTATCATCATTGAAAGATTCATAACAATGGCTTCATTCAGTCTTGAGATATCCTGCGAACAAATTCGAGGAATAATAATAATAATATAATATAATATAAATAAATAACAATCTTGACGAAATCAAAAGGTGATACGTTGACTTCGTTACGTATCACCTAATGATCCCTTCAAAATTTGCAATTTCAACTTTCGATCGAAAATTTAACATGATCCCAACATCTGATAAAAAACAAAGTCACCCCTTTTTTTATAGCCCATGGTCTCAGCTATAACATACCCCAATTTGGGATAAAACAGAGCACACATAAGATAGATAGTGCTCATAGATGAATGCCATGTAGATTCCTGATGTGAACGAAATTCACCTTCCATAGACATAACACGCAAATGACGAAAATTCTGACATGTGGCCTTTAATTGAATTTTGTACTATGATGACCTCATTAAAATGAAACTTAGTGAAAAGTGATCTTGTAGAGAATTGCCTTATCTACAACATATCGACATTTCAAAGAGAATCGATGAATATTGAGAGAAATACACTACATTTTCGATAAATACAATGACGTCATAATATGCAATTTTGTATTTTTGACTTCCAAGGCCATTATGATGACGTTAAGATGTACTTAATGGCCAAATGAGATATGAAATCATACCTCCGACTCATACTCTATCTAAATATGAAAAAAAAATTGGCAATCCCTATTCATCCCAATGGACTTTTCATAGGCATGTTTTTGCCCATATATGCAATGTATTACAAAAATCGCGCGTACGGACGGTTATCTTGAACGGACGCTCATTCCGTTTTAATAGTGATAAAGAGCTAAACATGGTATCAAATTTTCCGGAAAAATATGAGGAATATTCGGTCAAAAGCTTTTGCGGAGAAATTATTTTTCGTTCGGCCGTGACGAACGAAAACGTGCAAAAATGCGTGTTTTGCGTGATTTTTTATGAAATGCTTATAATGGCCTGAAACGTATGCAAAAAAAATTTGGGACGATTTGGAGCATTTTAAAAATTTCGCGCGCGTAAACGCGCGGACAACGCGTACGCGCATTTTTGCGCGCATTTTTTACCTCAAATTGACCAGACGGATATTGATCTTAATCATGATAAATATGAATCAAAAATTACTTTCCGTTATGAAGATATGATCATAAGTTGATTTTTACAAAATGGCGCCTGGATGACGTCACGATGACTTTGAGTCTTTGAAAAGTCACGCAGTTCTAAGTTAGACTAAGATCTATCATCATTGAAAGATTCATAACAATGGCTTCATTCAGTCTTGAGATATCCTGCGAACAAATTCGAGGAAGAATAATAATAAATAAATAATAATAAATAAATAAATAACAATCTTGACGAAATCAAAGGTGATACGTTGACTTCGTTACGTATCACCTAATGATCCCTTCAAAATTTGCAATTTCAACTTTCGATCGAAAATTTAACATGATGATCCCAACATCTGATTAAAAAACAAAGTCACCCTTTTTTATAGCCCATGGTCTCAGCTATAACATACCCCAATTTGGGATAAAACAGAGCACACATAAGATAGATAGTGCTCATAGATGAATGCCATGTAGATTCCTGATGTGAACGAAATTCACCTTCCATAGACATAACACGCAAATGACGAAAATTCTGACATGTGGCCTTTAATTGAATTTTGTACTATGATGACCTCATTAAAATGAAACTTAGTGAAAAGTGATCTTGTAGAGAATTGCCTTATCTACAACATATCGACATTTCGAGAATCAAGAGAATCGATGAATATGATGAGAGAAATACACTACATTTTCGATAAATACAATGACGTCATAATATGCAATTTTGTATTTTTGACTTCCAAGGCCATTATGATGACGTTAAGATGTACTTAATGGCCAAATGAGATATGAAATCATACCTCCGACTCATACTCTATCTAAATATGAAAAAAAAAATTGGCAATCCCTATTCATCCCAATGGACTTTTCATAGGCATGTTTTTGCCCATATATGCAATGTATTACAAAAATCGCGCGTACGGACGGTTATCTTGAACGGACGCTCATTCCGTTTTTAATAGTGATAAAGAGCTAAACATGGTATCAAATTTTCCGGAAAAATATGAGGAATATTCGGTCAAAAGCTTTTGCGGAGAAATTATTTTTCGTTCGGCCGTGACGAACGAAAACGTGCAAAAATGCGTGTTTGTGTTTGCGTGATTTTTATGAAATGCTTATAATGGCCTGAAACGTATGCAAAAAAAATTTGGGATGATTTGGAGCATTTTAAAAAATTTCGCGCGCGTAAACGCGCGGACAAAAGCGCGTACGCGCATTTTTGCGCGCATTTTTTTACCTGAAATTGACCAGACGGATATTGATCTTAATCATGATAAATATGAATCAAAAATACTTTCCGTTATGAAGATATGATCATAAGTTGATTTTCACAAAATGGCGCCTGGATGACGTCACGATGACTTTGAGTCTTTGAAAAGTCACGCAGTTCTAAGTTAGACTAAGATCTATCATCATTGAAAGATTCATAACAATGGCTTCATTCAGTCTTGAGATATCCTGCGAACAAATTCGAGGAAGAATAATAATAAATAATAATAAATAATAATAAATAATAACAATCTTGACGAAATCAAAAGGTGATACGTTGACTTCGTTACGTATCACCTAATGATCCCTTCAAAATTTGCAATTTCAACTTTCGATCGAAAATTTTAACATGATCCCAACATCTGATTAAAAAACAAAGTCACCCTTTTTTATAGCCCATGGTCTCAGCTATAACATACCCCAATTTGGGATAAACAGAGCACACATAAGATAGATAGTGCTCATAGATGAATGCCATGTAGATTCATGATGTGAACGAAATTCACCTTCCATAGACATAACACGCAAATGACGAAAATTCTGACATGTGGCCTTTAATTGAATTTTGTACTATGATGACCTCATTAAAATGAAACTTAGTGAAAAGTGATCTTGTAGAGAATTGCCTTATCTACAACATATCGACATTTCAAAGAGAATCGATGAATATTGAGAGAAATACACTACATTTTCGATAAATACAATGACGTCATAATATGCAATTTTGTATTTTTGACTTCCAAGGCCATTATGATGACGTTAAGATGTACTTAATGGCCAAATGAGATATGAAATCATACCTCCGACTCATACTCTATCTAAATATGAAAAAAAAAATTGGCAATCCCTATTCATCCCAATGGACTTTTCATAGGCATGTTTTTGCCCATATATGCAATGTATTACAAAAATCGCGCGTACGGACGGTTATCTTGAACGGACGCTCATTCCGTTTTTAATAGTGATAAAGAGCTAAACATGGTATCAAATTTTCCGGAAAAATATGAGGAATATTCGGTCAAAAGCTTTTGCGGGAGAAATTATTTTTCGTTCGGCCGTGACGAACGAAAACGTGCAAAAATGCGTGTTTTGCGTGATTTTTTATGAAATGCTTATAATGGCCTGAAACGTATGCAAAAAAAATTTGGATGATTTGGAGCAATTTAAAAAATTTCGCGCGCGTAAACGCGCGGACAAAAGCGTACGCGCATTTTTGCGCGCATTTTTTTACCTGAAATTGACCAGACGGATATTGATCTTAATCATGATAAATATGAATCAAAAATACTTTCCGTTATGAAGATATGATCATAAGTTGATTTTTACAAAATGGCGCCTGGATGACGTCACGATGACTTTGAGTCTTTGAAAAGTCACGCAGTTCTAAGTTAGACTAAGATCTATCATCATTGAAAGATTCATAACAATGGCTTCATTCAGTCTTGAGATATCCTGCGAACAAATTCGAGGAAGAATAATAATAATAATAAATAATAAAAATAAATAACAATTGACGAAATCAAAAGGTGATACGTTGACTTCGTTACGTATCACCTAATGATCCTTCAAAATTTGCAATTTCAACTTTCGATCGAAAATTTTAACATGATCCCAACATCTGATTAAAAAACAAAGTCACCCTTTTTTATAGCCCATGGTCTCAGCTATAACATACCCCAATTTGGGATAAAACAGAGCACACATAAGATAGATAGTGCTCATAGATGAATGCCATGTAGATTCCTGATGTGAACGAAATTCACCTTCCATAGACATAACACGCAAATGACGAAAATTCTGACATGTGGCCTTTAATTGAATTTTGTACTATGATGACCTCATTAAAATGAAACTTAGTGAAAAGTGATCTTGTAGAGAATTGCCTTATCTACAACATATCGACATTTCAAAGAGAATCGATGAATATTGAGAGAAATACACTACATTTTCGAAATACAATGACGTCATAATATGCAATTTGTATTTTTGACTTCCAAGGCCATTATGATGACGTTAAGATGTACTTAATGGCCAAATGAGATATGAAATCATACCTCCGACTCATACTCTATCTAAATATGAAAAAAAAATGGGCAATCCCTATTCATCCCAATGGACTTTTCATAGGCATGTTTTTGCCCATATATGCAATGTATTACAAAAATCGCGCGTACGGACGGTTATCTTGAACGGACGCTCATTCCGTTTTTAATAGTGATAAAGAGCTAAACATGGTATCAAATTTTCGGAAAAAATATGAGGAATATTCGGTCAAAAGCTTTTGCGGAGAAATTATTTTTCGTTCGGCCGTGACGAACGAAAACGTGCAAAAATGCGTGTTTTGCGTGATTTTTTATGAAATGCTTATAATGGCCTGAAACGTATGCAAAAAAAATTTGGGACGATTTGGAGCATTTTAAAAAATTTACGCGCGCGTAAACGCGCGGACAAAAGCGTACGCGCATTTTTGCGCGCATTTTTTGACCTCAAATTGACCAGACGGATATTGATCTTAATCATGATAAATATGAATCAAAATTACTTTCCGTTATGAAGATATGATCATAAGTTGATTTTTACAAAATGGCGCCTGGATGACGTCACGATGACTTTGAGTCTTTGAAAAGTCACGCAGTTCTAAGTTAGACTAAGATCTATCTATCATCATTGAAAGATTCATAACAATGGCTTCATTCAGTCTTGAGATATCCTGCGAACAAATTCGAGGAAGAATAATAATAAAAATAATAATAATAATAAATAAATAACAATCTTGACGAAATCAAAAGGTGATACGTTGACTTCGTTACGTATCACCTAATGATCCCTTCAAAATTTGCAATTTCAACTTTCGATCGAAAATTTAACATGATCCCAACATCTGATTAAAAAACAAAGTCACCCTTTTTATAGCCCATGGTCTCAGCTATAACATACCCCAATTTGGGATAAAACAGAGCACACATAAGATAGATAGTGCTCATAGATGAATGCCATGTAGATTCCTGATGTGAACGAAATTCACCTTCCATAGACATAACACGCAAATGACGAAAATTCTGACATGTGGCCTTTAATTGAATTTTGTACTATGATGACCTCATTAAAATGAAACTTAGTGAAAAGTGATCTTGTAGAGAATTGCCTTATCTACAACATATCGACATTTCAAAGAGAATCGATGAATATTGAGAGAAATACACTACATTTTCGATAAATACAATGACGTCATAATATGCAATTTTGTATTTTTGACTTCCAAGGCCATTATGATGACGTTAAGATGTACTTAATGGCCAAATGAGATATGAAATCATACCTCCGACTCATACTCTATCTAAATATGAAAAAAAAAATGGGCAATCCCTATTCATCCCAATGGACTTTTCATAGGCATGTTTTTGCCCATATATGCAATGTATTACAAAAATCGCGCGTACGGACGGTTATCTTGAACGGACGCTCATTCCGTTTTTAATAGTGATAAAGAGCTAAACATGGTATCAAATTTTCCGGAAAAATATGAGGAATATTCGGTCAAAAGCTTTTGCGGAGAAATTATTTTTCGTTCGGCCGTGACGAACGAAAACGTGCAAAAATGCGTGTTTTGCGTGATTTTTTATGAAATGCTTATAATGGCCTGAAACGTATGCAAAAAAAATTTGGGACGATTTGGAGCATTTTAAAAAATTTCGCGCGCGTAACGCGCGGACAAAAGCGTACGCGCATTTTTGCGCGCATTTTTTTACCTGAAATTGACCAGACGGATATTGATCTTAATCATGATAAATATGAATCAAAAATTACTTTCCGTTATGAAGATATGATCATAAGTTGATTTTACAAAATGGCGCCTGGATGACGTCACGATGACTTTGAGTCTTTGAAAAGTCACGCAGTTCTAAGTTAGACTAAGATCTATCATCATTGAAAGATTCATAACAATGGCTTCATTCAGTCTTGAGATATCCTGCGAACAAATTCGAGGAAGAATAATAATAAAAATATAAATAATAATAAATAAATAAACAATCTTGACGAAATCAAAAGGTGATACGTTGACTTCGTTACGTATCACCTAATGATCCCTTCAAAATTTGCAATTTCAACTTTCGATCGAAAATTTTAACATGATCCCAACATCTGATTAAAAAACAAAGTCACCCTTTTTTATAGCCCATGGTCTCAGCTATAACATACCCCAATTTGGGATAAAACAGAGCACACATAAGATAGATAGTGCTCATAGATGAATGCCATGTAGATTCCTGATGTGAACGAAATTCACCTTCCATAGACATAACACGCAAATGACGAAAATTCTGACATGTGGCCTTTAATTGAATTTTGTACTATGATGACCTCATTAAAATGAAACTTAGTGAAAAGTGATCTTGTAGAGAATTGCCTTATCTACAACATATCGACATTTCAAAGAGAATCGATGAATATTGAGAGAAATACACTACATTTTCGATAAATACAATGACGTCATAATATGCAATTTTGTATTTTTGACTTCCAAGGCCATTATGATGACGTTAAGATGTACTTAATGGCCAAATGAGATATGAAATCATACCTCCGACTCATACTCTATCTAAATATGAAAAAAAATTGGCAATCCCTATTCATCCCAATGGACTTTCATAGGCATGTTTTTGCCCATATATGCAATGTATTACAAAAATCGCGCGTACGGACGGTTATCTTGAACGGACGCTCATTCCGTTTTTAATAGTGATAAAGAGCTAAACATGGTATCAAATTTTCCGGAAAAATATGAGGAATATTCGGTCAAAAGCTTTTGCGGAGAAATTATTTTTCGTTCGGCCGTGACGAACGAAAACGTGCAAAAATGCGTGTTTTGCGTGATTTTTATGAAATGCTTATAATGGCCTGAAACGTATGCAAAAAAAATTTGGGACGATTTGGAGCATTTTAAAAATTTCGCGCGCGTAAACGCGCGGACAAAAGCGTACGCGCATTTTTGCGCGCATTTTTTTACCTGAATTGACCAGACGGATATTGATCTTAATCATGATAAATATGAATCAAAAATTACTTTCCGTTATGAAGATATGATCATAAGTTGATTTTTACAAAATGGCGCCTGGATGACGTCACGATGACTTTGAGTCTTTGAAAAGTCACGCAGTTCTAAGTTAGACTAAGATCTATCATCATTGAAAGATTCATAACAATGGCTTTCATTCAGTCTTGAGATATCCTGCGAACAAATTCGAGGAAGAATAATAATAAATAATAATAATATTAATAATAAATAAATAAACAATCTTGACGAAATCAAAAGGTGATACGTTGACTTCGTTACGTATCACCTAATGATCCTTCAAAATTTGCAATTTCAACTTTCGATCGAA
The DNA here is from genome assembly GCF_000002235.5 of Strongylocentrotus purpuratus. NCBI lineage: Eukaryota > Metazoa > Echinodermata > Echinoidea > Camarodonta > Strongylocentrotidae > Strongylocentrotus > Strongylocentrotus purpuratus. Next base: position 22,156,674 of record NW_022145598.1, read on the forward strand.
AATTTTAACATGATCCCAACATCTGATTAAAAAACAAAGTCACCCTTTTTTATAGCCCATGGTCTCAGCTATAACATACCCCAATTTGGGATAAAACAGAGCACACATAAGATAGATAGTGCTCATAGATGAATGCCATGTAGATTCATGATGTGAACGAAATTCACCTTCCATAGACATAACACGCAAATGACGAAAATTCTGACATGTGGCCTTTAATTGAATTTTGTACTATGATGACCTCATTAAAATGAAACTTAGTGAAAAGTGATCTTGTAGAGAATTGCCTTATCTACAACATATCGACATTTCAAAGAGAATCGATGAATATTGAGAGAAATACACTACATTTTCGATAAATACAATGACGTCATAATATGCAATTTTGTATTTTTGACTTCCAAGGCCATTATGATGACGTTAAGATGTACTTAATGGCCAAATGAGATATGAAATCATACCTCCGACTCATACTCTATCTAAATATGAAAAAAAAAATTGGCAATCCCTATTCATCCCAATGGACTTTTCATAGGCATGTTTTTGCCCATATATGCAATGTATTACAAAAATCGCGCGTACGGACGGTTATCTTGAACGGACGCTCATTCCGTTTTAATAGTGATAAAGAGCTAAACATGGTATCAAATTTTCCGGAAAAATATGAGGAATATTCGGTCAAAAGCTGCTTTGTTTGGAGAAATTATTTTTCGTTCGGCCGTGACGAACGAAAACGTGCAAAAATGCGTGTTTTGCGTGATTTTTTATGAAATGCTTATAATGGCCTGAAACGTATGCAAAAAAAATTTGGATGATTTGGAGCATTTTAAAAAATTTCGCGCGCGTAAACGCGCGGACAAACGCGTACGCGCATTTTTGCGCGCATTTTTTTACCTGAAATTGACCAGACGGATATTGATCTTAATCATGATAAATATGAATCAAAAATTACTTTCCGTTATGAAGATATGATCATAAGTTGATTTTTACAAAATGGCGCCTGGATGACGTCACGATGACTTTGAGTCTTTGAAAAGTCACGCAGTTCTAAGTTAGACTAAGATCTATATCATTGAAAGATTCATAACAATGGCTTCATTCAGTCTTGAGATATCCTGCGAACAAATTCGAGGAAGAATAATAATAAATAATAATAAATAAAATAAATAAACAATCTTGACGAAATCAAAAGGTGATACGTTGACTTCGTTACGTATCACCTAATGATCCTTCAAAATTTGCAATTTCAACTTTCGATCGAAAATTTTAACATGATCCCAACATCTGATTAAAAAACAAAGTCACCCTTTTTTATAGCCCATGGTCTCAGCTATAACATACCCCAATTTGGGATAAAACAGAGCACACATAAGATAGATAGTGCTCATAGATGAATGCCATGTAGATTTCTGATGTGAACGAAATTCACCTTCCATAGACATAACACGCAAATGACGAAAATTCTGACATGTGGCCTTTAATTGAATTTTGTACTATGATGACCTCATTAAAATGAAACTTAGTGAAAAGTGATCTTGTAGAGAATTGCCTTATCTACAACATATCGACATTTCAAAGAGAATCGATGAATATTGAGAGAAATACACTACATTTTCGATAAATACAATGACGTCATAATATGCAATTTTGTATTTTTGACTTCCAAGGCCATTATGATGACGTTAAGATGTACTTAATGGCCAAATGAGATATGAAATCATACCTCCGACTCATACTCTATCTAAATATGAAAAAAAAAATGGGCAATCCCTATTCATCCCAATGGACTTTTCATAGGCATGTTTTTGCCCATATATGCAATGTATTACAAAAATCGCGCGTACGGACGGTTATCTTGAACGGACGCTCATTCCGTTTTTAATAGTGATAAAGAGCTAAACATGGTATCAAATTTTCCGGAAAAACATGAGGAATATTCGGTCAAAAGCTTTTGCGGAGAAATTATTTTTCGTTCGGCCGTGACGAACGAAAACGTGCAAAAATGCGTGTTTTGCGTGATTTTTTATGAAATGCTTATAATGGCCTGAAACGTATGCAAAAAAAATTTGGGATGATTTGGAGCATTTTAAAAAAATTTCGCGCGCGTAAACGCGCGGACAAAAGCGTACGCGCATTTTTGCGCGCATTTTTTTACCTGAAATTGACCAGACGGATATTGATCTTAATCATGATAAATATGAATCAAAAATTACTTTCCGTTATGAAGATATGATCATAAGTTGATTTTTACAAAATGGCGCCTGGATGACGTCACGATGACTTTGAGTCTTTGAAAAGTCACGCAGTTCTAAGTTAGACTAAGATCTATTATCATTGAAAGATTCATAACAATGGCTTCATTCAGTCTTGAGATATCCTGCGAACAAATTCGAGGAAGAATAATAATAAATAATAATAATATAATAATAAATAAATAACAATCTTGACGAAATCAAAAGGTGATACGTTGACTTCGTTACGTATCACCTAATGATCCCTTCAAAATTTGCAATTTCAACTTTCGATCGAAAATTTTAACATGATCCCAACATCTGATTAAAAAACAAAGTCACCCTTTTTTATAGCCCATGGTCTCAGCTATAACATACCCCAATTTGGGAAAACAGAGCACACATAAGATAGATAGTGCTCATAGATGAATGCCATGTAGATTCCTGATGTGAACGAAATTCACCTTCCATAGACATAACACGCAAATGACGAAAATTCTGACATGTGGCCTTTAATTGAATTTTGTACTATGATGACCTCATTAAAATGAAACTTAGTGAAAAGTGATCTTGTAGAGAATTGCCTTATCTACAACATATCGACATTTCAAAGAGAATCGATGAATATTGAGAGAAATACACTACATTTTCGATAAATACAATGACGTCATAATATGCAATTTTGTATTTTTGACTTCCAAGGCCATTATGATGACGTTAAGATGTACTTAATGGCCAAATGAGATATGAAATCATACCTCCGACTCATACTCTATCTAAATATGAAAAAAAAAATGGGCAATCCCTATTCATCCCAATGGACTTTTCATAGGCATGTTTTTGCCCATATATGCAATGTATTACAAAAATCGCGCGTACGGACGGTTATCTTGAACGGACGCTCATTCCGTTTTTAATAGTGATAAAGAGCTAAACATGGTATCAAATTTTCCGGAAAAACATGAGGAATATTCGGTCAAAAGCTTTTGCGGAGAAATTATTTTTCGTTCGGCCGTGACGAACGAAAACGTGCAAAAATGCGTGTTTTGCGTGATTTTTTATGAAATGCTTATAATGGCCTGAAACGTATGCAAAAAAAATTTGGGATGATTTGGAGCATTTTAAAAAATTTCGCGCGCGTAAACGCGCGGACAAAAGCGTACGCGCATTTTTGCGCGCATTTTTTTACCTGAAATTGACCAGACGGATATTGATCTTAATCATGATAAATATGAATCAAAAATTACTTTCCGTTATGAAGATATGATCATAAGTTGATTTTTACAAAATGGCGCCTGGATGACGTCACGATGACTTTGAGTCTTTGAAAAGTCACGCAGTTCTAAGTTAGACTAAGATCTATTATCATTGAAAGATTCATAACAATGGCTTCATTCAGTCTTGAGATATCCTGCGAACAAATTCGAGGAAGAATAATAATAAATAATAATAATATAATAATAAATAAATAACAATCTTGACGAAATCAAAAGGTGATACGTTGACTTCGTTACGTATCACCTAATGATCCTTCAAAATTTGCAATTTCAACTTTCGATCGAAAATTTTAACATGATCCCAACATCTGATTAAAAAACAAAGTCACCCTTTTTTATAGCCCATGGTCTCAGCTATAACATACCCCAATTTGGGATAAAAACAGAGCACACATAAGATAGATAGTGCTCATAGATGAATGCCATGTAGATTCCTGATGTGAACGAAATTCACCTTCCATAGACATAACACGCAAATGACGAAAATTCTGACATGTGGCCTTTAATTGAATTTTGTACTATGATGACCTCATTAAAATGAAACTTAGTGAAAAGTGATCTTGTAGAGAATTGCCTTATCTACAACATATCGACATTTCAAAGAGAATCGATGAATATTGAGAGAAATACACTACATTTTCGATAAATACAATGACGTCATAATATGCAATTTTGTATTTTTGACTTCCAAGGCCATTATGATGACGTTAAGATGTACTTAATGGCCAAATGAGATATGAAATCATACCTCCGACTCATACTCTATCTAAATATGAAAAAAAAAATGGGCAATCCCTATTCATCCCAATGGACTTTTCATAGGCATGTTTTTGCCCATATATGCAATGTATTACAAAAATCGCGCGTACGGACGGTTATCTTGAACGGACGCTCATTCCGTTTTTAATAGTGATAAAGAGCTAAACATGGTATCAAATTTTCCGGAAAAACATGAGGAATATTCGGTCAAAAGCTTTTGCGGAGAAATTATTTTTCGTTCGGCCGTGACGAACGAAAACGTGCAAAAATGCGTGTTTTGCGTGATTTTTTATGAAATGCTTATAATGGCCTGAAACGTATGCAAAAAAAATTTGGGATGATTTGGAGCATTTTAAAAAATTTCGCGCGCGTAAACGCGCGGACAAAAGCGTACGCGCATTTTTGCGCGCATTTTTTTACCTGAAATTGACCAGACGGATATTGATCTTAATCATGATAAATATGAATCAAAAATTACTTTCCGTTATGAAGATATGATCATAAGTTGATTTTTACAAAATGGCGCCTGGATGACGTCACGATGACTTTGAGTCTTTGAAAAGTCACGCAGTTCTAAGTTAGACTAAGATCTATTATCATTGAAAGATTCATAACAATGGCTTCATTCAGTCTTGAGATATCCTGCGAACAAATTCGAGGAAGAATAATAATAAATAATAATAATATTAATAATAAATAAATAACAATCTTGACGAAATCAAAAGGTGATACGTTGACTTCGTTACGTATCACCTAATGATCCTTCAAAATTTGCAATTTCAACTTTCGATCGAAAATTTTAACATGATCCCAACATCTGATTAAAAAACAAAGTCACCCTTTTTTATAGCCCATGGTCTCAGCTATAACATACCCCAATTTGGGATAAAACAGAGCACACATAAGATAGATAGTGCTCATAGATGAATGCCATGTAGATTCCTGATGTGAACGAAATTCACCTTCCATAGACATAACACGCAAATGACGAAAATTCTGACATGTGGCCTTTAATTGAATTTTGTACTATGATGACCTCATTAAAATGAAACTTAGTGAAAAGTGATCTTGTAGAGAATTGCCTTATCTACAACATATCGACATTTCAAAGAGAATCGATGAATATTGAGAGAAATACACTACATTTTCGATAAATACAATGACGTCATAATATGCAATTTTGTATTTTTGACTTCCAAGGCCATTATGATGACGTTAAGATGTACTTAATGGCCAAATGAGATATGAAATCATACCTCCGACTCATACTCTATCTAAATATGAAAAAAAAAATGGGCAATCCCTATTCATCCCAATGGACTTTTCATAGGCATGTTTTTGCCCATATATGCAATGTATTACAAAAATCGCGCGTACGGACGGTTATCTTGAACGGACGCTCATTCCGTTTTTAATAGTGATAAAGAGCTAAACATGGTATCAAATTTTCCGGAAAAACATGAGGAATATTCGGTCAAAAGCTTTTGCGGAGAAATTATTTTTCGTTCGGCCGTGACGAACGAAAACGTGCAAAAATGCGTGTTTTGCGTGATTTTTTATGAAATGCTTATAATGGCCTGAAACGTATGCAAAAAAAATTTGGGATGATTTGGAGCATTTTAAAAAATTTCGCGCGCGTAAACGCGCGGACAAAAGCGTACGCGCATTTTTGCGCGCATTTTTTTACCTGAAATTGACCAGACGGATATTGATCTTAATCATGATAAATATGAATCAAAAATTACTTTCCGTTATGAAGATATGATCATAAGTTGATTTTTACAAAATGGCGCCTGGATGACGTCACGATGACTTTGAGTCTTTGAAAAGTCACGCAGTTCTAAGTTAGACTAAGATCTATTATCATTGAAAGATTCATAACAATGGCTTCATTCAGTCTTGAGATATCCTGCGAACAAATTCGAGGAAGAATAATAATAAATAATAATAATATTAATAATAAATAAATAACAATCTTGACGAAATCAAAAGGTGATACGTTGACTTCGTTACGTATCACCTAATGATCCCTTCAAAATTTGCAATTTCAACTTTCGATCGAAAATTTTAACATGATCCCAACATCTGATTAAAAAACAAAGTCACCCTTTTTTATAGCCCATGGTCTCAGCTATAACATACCCCAATTTGGGATAAAACAGAGCACACATAAGATAGATAGTGCTCATAGATGAATGCCATGTAGATTCCTGATGTGAACGAAATTCACCTTCCATAGACATAACACGCAAATGACGAAAATTCTGACATGTGGCCTTTAATTGAATTTTGTACTATGATGACCTCATTAAAATGAAACTTAGTGAAAAGTGATCTTGTAGAGAATTGCCTTATCTACAACATATCGACATTTCAAAGAGAATCGATGAATATTGAGAGAAATACACTACATTTTCGATAAATACAATGACGTCATAATATGCAATTTTGTATTTTTGACTTCCAAGGCCATTATGATGACGTTAAGATGTACTTAATGGCCAAATGAGATATGAAATCATACCTCCGACTCATACTCTATCTAAATATGAAAAAAAAAATGGGCAATCCCTATTCATCCCAATGGACTTTTCATAGGCATGTTTTTGCCCATATATGCAATGTATTACAAAAATCGCGCGTACGGACGGTTATCTTGAACGGACGCTCATTCCGTTTTTAATAGTGATAAAGAGCTAAACATGGTATCAAATTTTCCGGAAAAACATGAGGAATATTCGGTCAAAAGCTTTTGCGGAGAAATTATTTTTCGTTCGGCCGTGACGAACGAAAACGTGCAAAAATGCGTGTTTTGCGTGATTTTTTATGAAATGCTTATAATGGCCTGAAACGTATGCAAAAAAAATTTGGGATGATTTGGAGCATTTTAAAAAATTTCGCGCGCGTAAACGCGCGGACAAAAGCGTACGCGCATTTTTGCGCGCATTTTTTTACCTGAAATTGACCAGACGGATATTGATCTTAATCATGATAAATATGAATCAAAAATTACTTTCCGTTATGAAGATATGATCATAAGTTGATTTTTACAAAATGGCGCCTGGATGACGTCACGATGACTTTGAGTCTTTGAAAAGTCACGCAGTTCTAAGTTAGACTAAGATCTATTATCATTGAAAGATTCATAACAATGGCTTCATTCAGTCTTGAGATATCCTGCGAACAAATTCGAGGAAGAATAATAATAAATAATAATAATATTAATAATAAATAAATAACAATCTTGACGAAATCAAAAGGTGATACGTTGACTTCGTTACGTATCACCTAATGATCCCTTCAAAATTTGCAATTTCAACTTTCGATCGAAAATTTTAACATGATCCCAACATCTGATTAAAAAACAAAGTCACCCTTTTTTATAGCCCATGGTCTCAGCTATAACATACCCCAATTTGGGATAAAACAGAGCACACATAAGATAGATAGTGCTCATAGATGAATGCCATGTAGATTCCTGATGTGAACGAAATTCACCTTCCATAGACATAACACGCAAATGACGAAAATTCTGACATGTGGCCTTTAATTGAATTTTGTACTATGATGACCTCATTAAAATGAAACTTAGTGAAAAGTGATCTTGTAGAGAATTGCCTTATCTACAACATATCGACATTTCAAAGAGAATCGATGAATATTGAGAGAAATACACTACATTTTCGATAAATACAATGACGTCATAATATGCAATTTTGTATTTTTGACTTCCAAGGCCATTATGATGACGTTAAGATGTACTTAATGGCCAAATGAGATATGAAATCATACCTCCGACTCATACTCTATCTAAATATGAAAAAAAAAATGGGCAATCCCTATTCATCCCAATGGACTTTTCATAGGCATGTTTTTGCCCATATATGCAATGTATTACAAAAATCGCGCGTACGGACGGTTATCTTGAACGGACGCTCATTCCGTTTTTAATAGTGATAAAGAGCTAAACATGGTATCAAATTTTCCGGAAAAACATGAGGAATATTCGGTCAAAAGCTTTTGCGGAGAAATTATTTTTCGTTCGGCCGTGACGAACGAAAACGTGCAAAAATGCGTGTTTTGCGTGATTTTTTATGAAATGCTTATAATGGCCTGAAACGTATGCAAAAAAAATTTGGGATGATTTGGAGCATTTTAAAAAATTTCGCGCGCGTAAACGCGCGGACAAAAGCGTACGCGCATTTTTGCGCGCATTTTTTTACCTGAAATTGACCAGACGGATATTGATCTTAATCATGATAAATATGAATCAAAAATTACTTTCCGTTATGAAGATATGATCATAAGTTGATTTTTACAAAATGGCGCCTGGATGACGTCACGATGACTTTGAGTCTTTGAAAAGTCACGCAGTTCTAAGTTAGACTAAGATCTATTATCATTGAAAGATTCATAACAATGGCTTCATTCAGTCTTGAGATATCCTGCGAACAAATTCGAGGAAGAATAATAATAAATAATAATAATATTAATAATAAATAAATAACAATCTTGACGAAATCAAAAGGTGATACGTTGACTTCGTTACGTATCACCTAATGATCCCTTCAAAATTTGCAATTTCAACTTTCGATCGAAAATTTTAACATGATCCCAACATCTGATTAAAAAACAAAGTCACCCTTTTTTATAGCCCATGGTCTCAGCTATAACATACCCCAATTTGGGATAAAACAGAGCACACATAAGATAGATAGTGCTCATAGATGAATGCCATGTAGATTCCTGATGTGAACGAAATTCACCTTCCATAGACATAACACGCAAATGACGAAAATTCTGACATGTGGCCTTTAATTGAATTTTGTACTATGATGACCTCATTAAAATGAAACTTAGTGAAAAGTGATCTTGTAGAGAATTGCCTTATCTACAACATATCGACATTTCAAAGAGAATCGATGAATATTGAGAGAAATACACTACATTTTCGATAAATACAATGACGTCATAATATGCAATTTTGTATTTTTGACTTCCAAGGCCATTATGATGACGTTAAGATGTACTTAATGGCCAAATGAGATATGAAATCATACCTCCGACTCATACTCTATCTAAATATGAAAAAAAAAATGGGCAATCCCTATTCATCCCAATGGACTTTTCATAGGCATGTTTTTGCCCATATATGCAATGTATTACAAAAATCGCGCGTACGGACGGTTATCTTGAACGGACGCTCATTCCGTTTTTAATAGTGATAAAGAGCTAAACATGGTATCAAATTTTCCGGAAAAACATGAGGAATATTCGGTCAAAAGCTTTTGCGGAGAAATTATTTTTCGTTCGGCCGTGACGAACGAAAACGTGCAAAAATGCGTGTTTTGCGTGATTTTTTATGAAATGCTTATAATGGCCTGAAACGTATGCAAAAAAAATTTGGGATGATTTGGAGCATTTTAAAAAATTTCGCGCGCGTAAACGCGCGGACAAAAGCGTACGCGCATTTTTGCGCGCATTTTTTTACCTGAAATTGACCAGACGGATATTGATCTTAATCATGATAAATATGAATCAAAAATTACTTTCCGTTATGAAGATATGATCATAAGTTGATTTTTACAAAATGGCGCCTGGATGACGTCACGATGACTTTGAGTCTTTGAAAAGTCACGCAGTTCTAAGTTAGACTAAGATCTATTATCATTGAAAGATTCATAACAATGGCTTCATTCAGTCTTGAGATATCCTGCGAACAAATTCGAGGAAGAATAATAATAAATAATAATAATATTAATAATAAATAAATAACAATCTTGACGAAATCAAAAGGTGATACGTTGACTTCGTTACGTATCACCTAATGATCCCTTCAAAATTTGCAATTTCAACTTTCGATCGAAAATTTTAACATGATCCCAACATCTGATTAAAAAACAAAGTCACCCTTTTTTATAGCCCATGGTCTCAGCTATAACATACCCCAATTTGGGATAAAACAGAGCACACATAAGATAGATAGTGCTCATAGATGAATGCCATGTAGATTCCTGATGTGAACGAAATTCACCTTCCATAGACATAACACGCAAATGACGAAAATTCTGACATGTGGCCTTTAATTGAATTTTGTACTATGATGACCTCATTAAAATGAAACTTAGTGAAAAGTGATCTTGTAGAGAATTGCCTTATCTACAACATATCGACATTTCAAAGAGAATCGATGAATATTGAGAGAAATACACTACATTTTCGATAAATACAATGACGTCATAATATGCAATTTTGTATTTTTGACTTCCAAGGCCATTATGATGACGTTAAGATGTACTTAATGGCCAAATGAGATATGAAATCATACCTCCGACTCATACTCTATCTAAATATGAAAAAAAAAATGGGCAATCCCTATTCATCCCAATGGACTTTTCATAGGCATGTTTTTGCCCATATATGCAATGTATTACAAAAATCGCGCGTACGGACGGTTATCTTGAACGGACGCTCATTCCGTTTTTAATAGTGATAAAGAGCTAAACATGGTATCAAATTTTCCGGAAAAACATGAGGAATATTCGGTCAAAAGCTTTTGCGGAGAAATTATTTTTCGTTCGGCCGTGACGAACGAAAACGTGCAAAAATGCGTGTTTTGCGTGATTTTTTATGAAATGCTTATAATGGCCTGAAACGTATGCAAAAAAAATTTGGGATGATTTGGAGCATTTTAAAAAATTTCGCGCGCGTAAACGCGCGGACAAAAGCGTACGCGCATTTTTGCGCGCATTTTTTTACCTGAAATTGACCAGACGGATATTGATCTTAATCATGATAAATATGAATCAAAAATTACTTTCCGTTATGAAGATATGATCATAAGTTGATTTTTACAAAATGGCGCCTGGATGACGTCACGATGACTTTGAGTCTTTGAAAAGTCACGCAGTTCTAAGTTAGACTAAGATCTATTATCATTGAAAGATTCATAACAATGGCTTCATTCAGTCTTGAGATATCCTGCGAACAAATTCGAGGAAGAATAATAATAAATAATAATAATATTAATAATAAATAAATAACAATCTTGACGAAATCAAAAGGTGATACGTTGACTTCGTTACGTATCACCTAATGATCCCTTCAAAATTTGCAATTTCAACTTTCGATCGAAAATTTTAACATGATCCCAACATCTGATTAAAAAACAAAGTCACCCTTTTTTATAGCCCATGGTCTCAGCTATAACATACCCCAATTTGGGATAAAACAGAGCACACATAAGATAGATAGTGCTCATAGATGAATGCCATGTAGATTCCTGATGTGAACGAAATTCACCTTCCATAGACATAACACGCAAATGACGAAAATTCTGACATGTGGCCTTTAATTGAATTTTGTACTATGATGACCTCATTAAAATGAAACTTAGTGAAAAGTGATCTTGTAGAGAATTGCCTTATCTACAACATATCGACATTTCAAAGAGAATCGATGAATATTGAGAGAAATACACTACATTTTCGATAAATACAATGACGTCATAATATGCAATTTTGTATTTTTGACTTCCAAGGCCATTATGATGACGTTAAGATGTACTTAATGGCCAAATGAGATATGAAATCATACCTCCGACTCATACTCTATCTAAATATGAAAAAAAAAATGGGCAATCCCTATTCATCCCAATGGACTTTTCATAGGCATGTTTTTGCCCATATATGCAATGTATTACAAAAATCGCGCGTACGGACGGTTATCTTGAACGGACGCTCATTCCGTTTTTAATAGTGATAAAGAGCTAAACATGGTATCAAATTTTCCGGAAAAACATGAGGAATATTCGGTCAAAAGCTTTTGCGGAGAAATTATTTTTCGTTCGGCCGTGACGAACGAAAACGTGCAAAAATGCGTGTTTTGCGTGATTTTTTATGAAATGCTTATAATGGCCTGAAACGTATGCAAAAAAAATTTGGGATGATTTGGAGCATTTTAAAAAATTTCGCGCGCGTAAACGCGCGGACAAAAGCGTACGCGCATTTTTGCGCGCATTTTTTTACCTGAAATTGACCAGACGGATATTGATCTTAATCATGATAAATATGAATCAAAAATTACTTTCCGTTATGAAGATATGATCATAAGTTGATTTTTACAAAATGGCGCCTGGATGACGTCACGATGACTTTGAGTCTTTGAAAAGTCACGCAGTTCTAAGTTAGACTAAGATCTATTATCATTGAAAGATTCATAACAATGGCTTCATTCAGTCTTGAGATATCCTGCGAACAAATTCGAGGAAGAATAATAATAAATAATAATAATATTAATAATAAATAAATAACAATCTTGACGAAATCAAAAGGTGATACGTTGACTTCGTTACGTATCACCTAATGATCCCTTCAAAATTTGCAATTTCAACTTTCGATCGAAAATTTTAACATGATCCCAACATCTGATTAAAAAACAAAGTCACCCTTTTTTATAGCCCATGGTCTCAGCTATAACATACCCCAATTTGGGATAAAACAGAGCACACATAAGATAGATAGTGCTCATAGATGAATGCCATGTAGATTCCTGATGTGAACGAAATTCACCTTCCATAGACATAACACGCAAATGACGAAAATTCTGACATGTGGCCTTTAATTGAATTTTGTACTATGATGACCTCATTAAAATGAAACTTAGTGAAAAGTGATCTTGTAGAGAATTGCCTTATCTACAACATATCGACATTTCAAAGAGAATCGATGAATATTGAGAGAAATACACTACATTTTCGATAAATACAATGACGTCATAATATGCAATTTTGTATTTTTGACTTCCAAGGCCATTATGATGACGTTAAGATGTACTTAATGGCCAAATGAGATATGAAATCATACCTCCGACTCATACTCTATCTAAATATGAAAAAAAAAATGGGCAATCCCTATTCATCCCAATGGACTTTTCATAGGCATGTTTTTGCCCATATATGCAATGTATTACAAAAATCGCGCGTACGGACGGTTATCTTGAACGGACGCTCATTCCGTTTTTAATAGTGATAAAGAGCTAAACATGGTATCAAATTTTCCGGAAAAACATGAGGAATATTCGGTCAAAAGCTTTTGCGGAGAAATTATTTTTCGTTCGGCCGTGACGAACGAAAACGTGCAAAAATGCGTGTTTTGCGTGATTTTTTATGAAATGCTTATAATGGCCTGAAACGTATGCAAAAAAAATTTGGGATGATTTGGAGCATTTTAAAAAATTTCGCGCGCGTAAACGCGCGGACAAAAGCGTACGCGCATTTTTGCGCGCATTTTTTTACCTGAAATTGACCAGACGGATATTGATCTTAATCATGATAAATATGAATCAAAAATTACTTTCCGTTATGAAGATATGATCATAAGTTGATTTTTACAAAATGGCGCCTGGATGACGTCACGATGACTTTGAGTCTTTGAAAAGTCACGCAGTTCTAAGTTAGACTAAGATCTATTATCATTGAAAGATTCATAACAATGGCTTCATTCAGTCTTGAGATATCCTGCGAACAAATTCGAGGAAGAATAATAATAAATAATAATAATATTAATAATAAATAAATAACAATCTTGACGAAATCAAAAGGTGATACGTTGACTTCGTTACGTATCACCTAATGATCCCTTCAAAATTTGCAATTTCAACTTTCGATCGAAAATTTTAACATGATCCCAACATCTGATTAAAAAACAAAGTCACCCTTTTTTATAGCCCATGGTCTCAGCTATAACATACCCCAATTTGGGATAAAACAGAGCACACATAAGATAGATAGTGCTCATAGATGAATGCCATGTAGATTCCTGATGTGAACGAAATTCACCTTCCATAGACATAACACGCAAATGACGAAAATTCTGACATGTGGCCTTTAATTGAATTTTGTACTATGATGACCTCATTAAAATGAAACTTAGTGAAAAGTGATCTTGTAGAGAATTGCCTTATCTACAACATATCGACATTTCAAAGAGAATCGATGAATATTGAGAGAAATACACTACATTTTCGATAAATACAATGACGTCATAATATGCAATTTTGTATTTTTGACTTCCAAGGCCATTATGATGACGTTAAGATGTACTTAATGGCCAAATGAGATATGAAATCATACCTCCGACTCATACTCTATCTAAATATGAAAAAAAAAATGGGCAATCCCTATTCATCCCAATGGACTTTTCATAGGCATGTTTTTGCCCATATATGCAATGTATTACAAAAATCGCGCGTACGGACGGTTATCTTGAACGGACGCTCATTCCGTTTTTAATAGTGATAAAGAGCTAAACATGGTATCAAATTTTCCGGAAAAACATGAGGAATATTCGGTCAAAAGCTTTTGCGGAGAAATTATTTTTCGTTCGGCCGTGACGAACGAAAACGTGCAAAAATGCGTGTTTTGCGTGATTTTTTATGAAATGCTTATAATGGCCTGAAACGTATGCAAAAAAAATTTGGGATGATTTGGAGCATTTTAAAAAATTTCGCGCGCGTAAACGCGCGGACAAAAGCGTACGCGCATTTTTGCGCGCATTTTTTTACCTGAAATTGACCAGACGGATATTGATCTTAATCATGATAAATATGAATCAAAAATTACTTTCCGTTATGAAGATATGATCATAAGTTGATTTTTACAAAATGGCGCCTGGATGACGTCACGATGACTTTGAGTCTTTGAAAAGTCACGCAGTTCTAAGTTAGACTAAGATCTATTATCATTGAAAGATTCATAACAATGGCTTCATTCAGTCTTGAGATATCCTGCGAACAAATTCGAGGAAGAATAATAATAAATAATAATAATATTAATAATAAATAAATAACAATCTTGACGAAATCAAAAGGTGATACGTTGACTTCGTTACGTATCACCTAATGATCCCTTCAAAATTTGCAATTTCAACTTTCGATCGAAAATTTTAACATGATCCCAACATCTGATTAAAAAACAAAGTCACCCTTTTTTATAGCCCATGGTCTCAGCTATAACATACCCCAATTTGGGATAAAACAGAGCACACATAAGATAGATAGTGCTCATAGATGAATGCCATGTAGATTCCTGATGTGAACGAAATTCACCTTCCATAGACATAACACGCAAATGACGAAAATTCTGACATGTGGCCTTTAATTGAATTTTGTACTATGATGACCTCATTAAAATGAAACTTAGTGAAAAGTGATCTTGTAGAGAATTGCCTTATCTACAACATATCGACATTTCAAAGAGAATCGATGAATATTGAGAGAAATACACTACATTTTCGATAAATACAATGACGTCATAATATGCAATTTTGTATTTTTGACTTCCAAGGCCATTATGATGACGTTAAGATGTACTTAATGGCCAAATGAGATATGAAATCATACCTCCGACTCATACTCTATCTAAATATGAAAAAAAAAATGGGCAATCCCTATTCATCCCAATGGACTTTTCATAGGCATGTTTTTGCCCATATATGCAATGTATTACAAAAATCGCGCGTACGGACGGTTATCTTGAACGGACGCTCATTCCGTTTTTAATAGTGATAAAGAGCTAAACATGGTATCAAATTTTCCGGAAAAACATGAGGAATATTCGGTCAAAAGCTTTTGCGGAGAAATTATTTTTCGTTCGGCCGTGACGAACGAAAACGTGCAAAAATGCGTGTTTTGCGTGATTTTTTATGAAATGCTTATAATGGCCTGAAACGTATGCAAAAAAATTTGGGATGATTTGGAGCATTTTAAAAAATTTCGCGCGCGTAAACGCGCGGACAAAAGCGTACGCGCATTTTTGCGCGCATTTTTTTACCTGAAATTGACCAGACGGATATTGATCTTAATCATGATAAATATGAATCAAAAATTACTTTCCGTTATGAAGATATGATCATAAGTTGATTTTTACAAAATGGCGCCTGGATGACGTCACGATGACTTTGAGTCTTTGAAAAGTCACGCAGTTCTAAGTTAGACTAAGATCTATTATCATTGAAAGATTCATAACAATGGCTTCATTCAGTCTTGAGATATCCTGCGAACAAATTCGAGGAAGAATAATAATAAATAATAATAATATTAATAATAAATAAATAACAATCTTGACGAAATCAAAAGGTGATACGTTGACTTCGTTACGTATCACCTAATGATCCCTTCAAAATTTGCAATTTCAACTTTCGATCGAAAATTTTAACATGATCCCAACATCTGATTAAAAAACAAAGTCACCCTTTTTTATAGCCCATGGTCTCAGCTATAACATACCCCAATTTGGGATAAAACAGAGCACACATAAGATAGATAGTGCTCATAGATGAATGCCATGTAGATTCCTGATGTGAACGAAATTCACCTTCCATAGACATAACACGCAAATGACGAAAATTCTGACATGTGGCCTTTAATTGAATTTTGTACTATGATGACCTCATTAAAATGAAACTTAGTGAAAAGTGATCTTGTAGAGAATTGCCTTATCTACAACATATCGACATTTCAAAGAGAATCGATGAATATTGAGAGAAATACACTACATTTTCGATAAATACAATGACGTCATAATATGCAATTTTGTATTTTTGACTTCCAAGGCCATTATGATGACGTTAAGATGTACTTAATGGCCAAATGAGATATGAAATCATACCTCCGACTCATACTCTATCTAAATATGAAAAAAAAAATGGGCAATCCCTATTCATCCCAATGGACTTTTCATAGGCATGTTTTTGCCCATATATGCAATGTATTACAAAAATCGCGCGTACGGACGGTTATCTTGAACGGACGCTCATTCCGTTTTTAATAGTGATAAAGAGCTAAACATGGTATCAAATTTTCCGGAAAAACATGAGGAATATTCGGTCAAAAGCTTTTGCGGAGAAATTATTTTTCGTTCGGCCGTGACGAACGAAAACGTGCAAAAATGCGTGTTTTGCGTGATTTTTTATGAAATGCTTATAATGGCCTGAAACGTATGCAAAAAAATTTGGGATGATTTGGAGCATTTTAAAAAATTTCGCGCGCGTAAACGCGCGGACAAAAGCGTACGCGCATTTTTGCGCGCATTTTTTTACCTGAAATTGACCAGACGGATATTGATCTTAATCATGATAAATATGAATCAAAAATTACTTTCCGTTATGAAGATATGATCATAAGTTGATTTTTACAAAATGGCGCCTGGATGACGTCACGATGACTTTGAGTCTTTGAAAAGTCACGCAGTTCTAAGTTAGACTAAGATCTATTATCATTGAAAGATTCATAACAATGGCTTCATTCAGTCTTGAGATATCCTGCGAACAAATTCGAGGAAGAATAATAATAAATAATAATAATATTAATAATAAATAAATAACAATCTTGACGAAATCAAAAGGTGATACGTTGACTTCGTTACGTATCACCTAATGATCCCTTCAAAATTTGCAATTTCAACTTTCGATCGAAAATTTTAACATGATCCCAACATCTGATTAAAAAACAAAGTCACCCTTTTTTATAGCCCATGGTCTCAGCTATAACATACCCCAATTTGGGATAAAACAGAGCACACATAAGATAGATAGTGCTCATAGATGAATGCCATGTAGATTCCTGATGTGAACGAAATTCACCTTCCATAGACATAACACGCAAATGACGAAAATTCTGACATGTGGCCTTTAATTGAATTTTGTACTATGATGACCTCATTAAAATGAAACTTAGTGAAAAGTGATCTTGTAGAGAATTGCCTTATCTACAACATATCGACATTTCAAAGAGAATCGATGAATATTGAGAGAAATACACTACATTTTCGATAAATACAATGACGTCATAATATGCAATTTTGTATTTTTGACTTCCAAGGCCATTATGATGACGTTAAGATGTACTTAATGGCCAAATGAGATATGAAATCATACCTCCGACTCATACTCTATCTAAATATGAAAAAAAAAATGGGCAATCCCTATTCATCCCAATGGACTTTTCATAGGCATGTTTTTGCCCATATATGCAATGTATTACAAAAATCGCGCGTACGGACGGTTATCTTGAACGGACGCTCATTCCGTTTTTAATAGTGATAAAGAGCTAAACATGGTATCAAATTTTCCGGAAAAACATGAGGAATATTCGGTCAAAAGCTTTTGCGGAGAAATTATTTTTCGTTCGGCCGTGACGAACGAAAACGTGCAAAAATGCGTGTTTTGCGTGATTTTTTATGAAATGCTTATAATGGCCTGAAACGTATGCAAAAAAAATTTGGGATGATTTGGAGCATTTTAAAAAATTTCGCGCGCGTAAACGCGCGGACAAAAGCGTACGCGCATTTTTGCGCGCATTTTTTTACCTGAAATTGACCAGACGGATATTGATCTTAATCATGATAAATATGAATCAAAAATTACTTTCCGTTATGAAGATATGATCATAAGTTGATTTTTACAAAATGGCGCCTGGATGACGTCACGATGACTTTGAGTCTTTGAAAAGTCACGCAGTTCTAAGTTAGACTAAGATCTATTATCATTGAAAGATTCATAACAATGGCTTCATTCAGTCTTGAGATATCCTGCGAACAAATTCGAGGAAGAATAATAATAAATAATAATAATATTAATAATAAATAAATAACAATCTTGACGAAATCAAAAGGTGATACGTTGACTTCGTTACGTATCACCTAATGATCCCTTCAAAATTTGCAATTTCAACTTTCGATCGAAAATTTTAACATGATCCCAACATCTGATTAAAAAACAAAGTCACCCTTTTTTATAGCCCATGGTCTCAGCTATAACATACCCCAATTTGGGATAAAACAGAGCACACATAAGATAGATAGTGCTCATAGATGAATGCCATGTAGATTCCTGATGTGAACGAAATTCACCTTCCATAGACATAACACGCAAATGACGAAAATTCTGACATGTGGCCTTTAATTGAATTTTGTACTATGATGACCTCATTAAAATGAAACTTAGTGAAAAGTGATCTTGTAGAGAATTGCCTTATCTACAACATATCGACATTTCAAAGAGAATCGATGAATATTGAGAGAAATACACTACATTTTCGATAAATACAATGACGTCATAATATGCAATTTTGTATTTTTGACTTCCAAGGCCATTATGATGACGTTAAGATGTACTTAATGGCCAAATGAGATATGAAATCATACCTCCGACTCATACTCTATCTAAATATGAAAAAAAAAATGGGCAATCCCTATTCATCCCAATGGACTTTTCATAGGCATGTTTTTGCCCATATATGCAATGTATTACAAAAATCGCGCGTACGGACGGTTATCTTGAACGGACGCTCATTCCGTTTTTAATAGTGATAAAGAGCTAAACATGGTATCAAATTTTCCGGAAAAACATGAGGAATATTCGGTCAAAAGCTTTTGCGGAGAAATTATTTTTCGTTCGGCCGTGACGAACGAAAACGTGCAAAAATGCGTGTTTTGCGTGATTTTTTATGAAATGCTTATAATGGCCTGAAACGTATGCAAAAAAAATTTGGGATGATTTGGAGCATTTTAAAAAATTTCGCGCGCGTAAACGCGCGGACAAAAGCGTACGCGCATTTTTGCGCGCATTTTTTTACCTGAAATTGACCAGACGGATATTGATCTTAATCATGATAAATATGAATCAAAAATTACTTTCCGTTATGAAGATATGATCATAAGTTGATTTTTACAAAATGGCGCCTGGATGACGTCACGATGACTTTGAGTCTTTGAAAAGTCACGCAGTTCTAAGTTAGACTAAGATCTATTATCATTGAAAGATTCATAACAATGGCTTCATTCAGTCTTGAGATATCCTGCGAACAAATTCGAGGAAGAATAATAATAAATAATAATAATATTAATAATAAATAAATAACAATCTTGACGAAATCAAAAGGTGATACGTTGACTTCGTTACGTATCACCTAATGATCCCTTCAAAATTTGCAATTTCAACTTTCGATCGAAAATTTTAACATGATCCCAACATCTGATTAAAAAACAAAGTCACCCTTTTTTATAGCCCATGGTCTCAGCTATAACATACCCCAATTTGGGATAAAACAGAGCACACATAAGATAGATAGTGCTCATAGATGAATGCCATGTAGATTCCTGATGTGAACGAAATTCACCTTCCATAGACATAACACGCAAATGACGAAAATTCTGACATGTGGCCTTTAATTGAATTTTGTACTATGATGACCTCATTAAAATGAAACTTAGTGAAAAGTGATCTTGTAGAGAATTGCCTTATCTACAACATATCGACATTTCAAAGAGAATCGATGAATATTGAGAGAAATACACTACATTTTCGATAAATACAATGACGTCATAATATGCAATTTTGTATTTTTGACTTCCAAGGCCATTATGATGACGTTAAGATGTACTTAATGGCCAAATGAGATATGAAATCATACCTCCGACTCATACTCTATCTAAATATGAAAAAAAAATGGGCAATCCCTATTCATCCCAATGGACTTTTCATAGGCATGTTTTTGCCCATATATGCAATGTATTACAAAAATCGCGCGTACGGACGGTTATCTTGAACGGACGCTCATTCCGTTTTTAATAGTGATAAAGAGCTAAACATGGTATCAAATTTTCCGGAAAAACATGAGGAATATTCGGTCAAAAGCTTTTGCGGAGAAATTATTTTTCGTTCGGCCGTGACGAACGAAAACGTGCAAAAATGCGTGTTTTGCGTGATTTTTTATGAAATGCTTATAATGGCCTGAAACGTATGCAAAAAAAATTTGGGATGATTTGGAGCATTTTAAAAATTTCGCGCGCGTAAACGCGCGGACAAAAGCGTACGCGCATTTTTGCGCGCATTTTTTTACCTGAAATTGACCAGACGGATATTGATCTTAATCATGATAAATATGAATCAAAAATTACTTTCCGTTATGAAGATATGATCATAAGTTGATTTTTACAAAATGGCGCCTGGATGACGTCACGATGACTTTGAGTCTTTGAAAAGTCACGCAGTTCTAAGTTAGACTAAGATCTATTATCATTGAAAGATTCATAACAATGGCTTCATTCAGTCTTGAGATATCCTGCGAACAAATTCGAGGAAGAATAATAATAAATAATAATAATATTAATAATAAATAAATAACAATCTTGACGAAATCAAAAGGTGATACGTTGACTTCGTTACGTATCACCTAATGATCCCTTCAAAATTTGCAATTTCAACTTTCGATCGAAAATTTTAACATGATCCCAACATCTGATTAAAAAACAAAGTCACCCTTTTTTATAGCCCATGGTCTCAGCTATAACATACCCCAATTTGGGATAAAACAGAGCACACATAAGATAGATAGTGCTCATAGATGAATGCCATGTAGATTCCTGATGTGAACGAAATTCACCTTCCATAGACATAACACGCAAATGACGAAAATTCTGACATGTGGCCTTTAATTGAATTTTGTACTATGATGACCTCATTAAAATGAAACTTAGTGAAAAGTGATCTTGTAGAGAATTGCCTTATCTACAACATATCGACATTTCAAAGAGAATCGATGAATATTGAGAGAAATACACTACATTTTCGATAAATACAATGACGTCATAATATGCAATTTTGTATTTTTGACTTCCAAGGCCATTATGATGACGTTAAGATGTACTTAATGGCCAAATGAGATATGAAATCATACCTCCGACTCATACTCTATCTAAATATGAAAAAAAAAATGGGCAATCCCTATTCATCCCAATGGACTTTTCATAGGCATGTTTTTGCCCATATATGCAATGTATTACAAAAATCGCGCGTACGGACGGTTATCTTGAACGGACGCTCATTCCGTTTTTAATAGTGATAAAGAGCTAAACATGGTATCAAATTTTCCGGAAAAACATGAGGAATATTCGGTCAAAAGCTTTTGCGGAGAAATTATTTTTCGTTCGGCCGTGACGAACGAAAACGTGCAAAAATGCGTGTTTTGCGTGATTTTTTATGAAATGCTTATAATGGCCTGAAACGTATGCAAAAAAAATTTGGGATGATTTGGAGCATTTTAAAAAATTTCGCGCGCGTAAACGCGCGGACAAAAGCGTACGCGCATTTTTGCGCGCATTTTTTTACCTGAAATTGACCAGACGGATATTGATCTTAATCATGATAAATATGAATCAAAAATTACTTTCCGTTATGAAGATATGATCATAAGTTGATTTTTACAAAATGGCGCCTGGATGACGTCACGATGACTTTGAGTCTTTGAAAAGTCACGCAGTTCTAAGTTAGACTAAGATCTATTATCATTGAAAGATTCATAACAATGGCTTCATTCAGTCTTGAGATATCCTGCGAACAAATTCGAGGAAGAATAATAATAAATAATAATAATATTAATAATAAATAAATAACAATCTTGACGAAATCAAAAGGTGATACGTTGACTTCGTTACGTATCACCTAACTAGACTTTAATTCGTCACTTAGACGAATTAGGTGATACGTATGATAATGGTTTACATAACGAATAATGCATTACACGATATATTATTTTGCTTCTCCCATTCATATGCTTCTCCCATTATGATCTATTCATATGTCAAGATTAAATTGTGTCTCCTTGATCATCATGGATCTAGGGAAGATAGATTGAAACAATATATGACCTTTGACCCTTTGCAGTAACCAGTTACACATTTGACTCTAATTTCCATCATGAAGAACACCTTTTGACGATTTTATCTTATTCAAAGAAATGAAAATGTAATTGATAAATGATTAGCATCATTATGATAATGATGATCGTGATGATCATGATCATGATCATGAGCGCGATCATGACATCTTATTGAAAAAATGAGGGTTGATTTAGATAGCATATAATCTCAGCTACAACATACTCAAAAATCAACAAAATCCAAGCCGAAATAACGGCGATATTGCTCGCAAAAGACAGGAATGTAGACTCCAGATTTGAGAAAAAGTCATTTCCCATAGGGATTACACGCAAAAAGTAATGGATTAAGTGAAAATAGGGTAATAATAAAGTAAAAAGGGTTATTTATGACATTATTTGCGAATCTACGTGTTTAAATAATCAAAGGAGATGGTACAGTGAAGGTCAAAAGGAAAAAAAGTGAAGAAAAAAATTGTTGGAGACACCCGGACTCGAACCAGGGATCTCGAGGTTGGAAGTCAAGTGCGTTACCGATATACCAAAACATCTCCCATAGCGATTACACGTAAACAGGAAATGGAATTCAGAAATCCTACTTTGCAAGTGAAATATGAGCATGATCCCGGCATCTGATCGAGAAATAAAGGGCACACTTGTGATAGCTCATTGTCTCAGCTACAACATATCCGAAGCTCAGCGAAAACGAAGCTAAAACAACGGAGATTTTGCTCGCGAAAGACAGGAGTGTAGAATCCAGTTTTGAGAAAAAGTCATGCCCCACAGAGAATACACGCAAAATGCGAAAAATTGACATGCCTCCTTTAATCGCAAAAATACACCATGATACTTTTGTCAAAAATAAAAATTGTGAACATTACATTTGTAGAAAATTGTCTCAGCTAGAACATATCAAAATTAAAAAGAAAATTGATCAATATTTACAGAGATACAATCAATTTTCCAAAAATATGCTGACGTCATAATATGCAAATTAAAATTTTGAGTTTGGAGGCCATTATGATGACGTCATGAGTTAATTGAGGATCAAATGAGACATGAAATCATATCTCCGACTCATAATCTATCCAAATATGACAAAATATTAGGAGTTTCTATCTATTCTAAAGAGTTACAATGAATTTTATATAGGCATGTTTTTGCCCGTGTATTGTGGATAAAGATAACGCAAATCCGCGCGTGCTGTCAACTTTGACGGACGCTCATTGCGTTAAAAAAAGGTGAACAAATTAGCAAAATGCTTGGAAAAATGTACCGAATATGATGACAGAAAAAAAATCGGCGATTCTATGTTGCAAAATGCCAGTACGCGCGAAAACGCGCGCGCATGCGCGTGTGCGTATTTTTTTATCAAATGCTCCATATGGCCTGAAACGTATGCAAAAAAAATTTGGGATGATTTAGAGCATTTTTAATTTTTGCGCGCGCGTAAACGCGCGGACGAGCGCGCACGCGCGCATTTACGCACGTTTATTGACCTCAACTTGACCGGACGGATATTGATCTTAATCATGATAAATATGAATGAAAAATTATTATTCGTTATAAAGATATGATCATTAGTTGATTTTCACAAAATGGCGCCTGGATGACGTCACGATGACTTTGAGTCTTTGAAAAGTCACGCAGTTCTAAGTTAGACTAAGATCTATCATCATTGAAAGATTCATAACAATGGCTTCGTTCAGTCTTGAGATATCCTGCGAACAAATTCGAGGAAGAATAATAATAAATAAATAAATAAATAATAATAAAAATCTTGACGAAATCAAAAGGTGATACGTCTACGTACGTATCACCTAACTAGACTTTAATTCGTCACTTAGACGAATTAGGTGATACGTATGATATTGGTTTACATAACAAAGAATGCATTTAATACACGATATCATATTATTTTATAAAATACTTTTCCCATTATGATCTATCCATATGTCAAGTTTAAACTGTGTCGATCCCTTGATCATTATGGATCTAGGGAAGATAGATTGTAACAATATATGACCATTGACTCTATGCAGTAACTGGTTACACCTTTGACTCTAATTAACATCATGAAGATAACATTTTGACGATTTTATCTTATTCAAAGAAATGAAAATGTAATTGATAAATGATTATCATCATTATGATAATGATGATCATGATGATAATGAAGATGATCATGAGCGTGATCCTGATATCTTATTGAAAAAATGAGGGGTGATTTAGATAGCATGTAGTCTCAGCTACAACATCCTCAAAAATCAACAAAATCCAAGCAGGAATAATGGCGATATTGCTCGCAAAAGACAGAAATGAAGAATCCAGATTTGAGAAAAAGGCATCTCCCAGAGGGACTACACACAAAAAGTTATCGTTTAAGTGAAAATAGGGTAATAATAAAGCAAATAGTTTATTACATTATTTGCGGATCTACGTGTTTTAATAATCGAAGGAGATGGTACAGTGAAAGGTCAAAAAGAAAAAAAGAGTAAAGAAAAAAAATGTTGGAGACGCCCGGACTCGAAACCGGGACCTCGAGGATAGAAGTCAAGTGCGTTAACGATATACCAAAACAATTCCCATAGCGATTACACGTAAACGGAAAATGGGATTCTCAAATCCCACTTTGCAAGTGCAATATGAGCATGATCCCGGAATCTGATAAAAACAATAAAAGAAACATTTGAGATAGCTTATCGTCTCCGCTACAACGTATTTGAAGCTCAGCGTAAACAAAGATAAAACAACAGAGATATTGCTCGCGAAAGACGGAAATGTAGAATCCAGTTATGAGAAATGGTCATGTCCCTTAGACAATACACGCAAAATGTGAAAAATTGACATGCCTCCTTTAATCGCAAAAATACGCCATGATACCTTTGTCAAACTGGAAAATTGTGGTAACTGCATTTGTAAATAATTGTCTCAGCTACAACATATCGAAATTTAGGAGAAAAACAATCAATATTTACAGAGATAAAATCAATTTTCCAAAAATATGCAAACGTCATAATATGCAAATTTAAATTTTGAGTTCGGAGACCATTATGATTACATCATGAGTTAATTGAGGGTCAAATGAGACATGAAATCATATCTCCATTTCATAGTCTATCCACATATGAACAAATATTGGGAGTTCCTATCTATTCTGAAGAGTTACAATGAATTTTGTGTAGGCATGTTTTTGCCCATGTATTGTGGATAAAGATAACGCAGATCCGAGCGTGCCGTCAACTTTGACGGACGCTCATTGCGTTATTAAAATAAGAACAAATTATCAAAATGCTTGGAAATTGTGCCAAATACGATGACAGAGAAAATTCGGCGATTCTATGTTGCAAAATACTAGGACGCGCAAAAAACGCGCGCGCATGCGCGTGTGCATGATTTTTTGTCAAAAGCTTTATTTGGCCTGAAACGTATGCAAAAAAAAATTAGGATGATTTGGAGCATTTTTAATTTTTGCGCGCGCGTAAACGCGCTGACGAACGCGCACGCGCGCATTTGCTTACGTTTATTAACCTGAAATTGACCGGACGGAGATTGATCTTAATTATAATAAATATGAATGAAAAATTACTTTCGGTTATGAAGATATGATCATAAGTTGATATTCACAAAATGGCGCCTAGATGACGTCACGATGATGTTGAGTCTATGAAAAGTCATGCAGTTCTAAGTTAGACTAAGATCTATCATCATGGCAAGTTTCATGATAATGGCTTTAGCCATTCTTGAGATATCCTGCGAACAAAATTGAGGAAGAATAATGATTATTTCTTCTATACAGACACAAAATAAATACTAGACTTTAATTCGTCACTTTGACGAATTAGGTGATACGTATGATAATGGTTTACATAACGAATAATGCATTACACGATATATTATTTTGTAAAATGCTTCTACCATTTATATGCTTCTCCCTTATGATCTATTCATATGTCAAGATTAAATTGTGTCTCCTTGATCATCATGGATCTAGGGAAGATAGATTGAAACAATATATGACCTTTGACCCTGTGCAGTAACCAGTTCCACATTTGACTCTAATTTACATCATGAAGAACACCTTTTGACGATTTTTATCTTATTCAAAGAAATGAAAATGTAATTGATAAATGATTATCATCATTATGATAATGATGATCATGATCATGATCATGAGCGCGATCATGACATCTTATTGAAAAAATGAGGGTTGAGTTAGATAGCATATAGTCTCAGCTACAACATACTCAAAAATCAACAAAATCCAAGCCGAAATAACGGCGATATTGCTCGCAAAAGACAGGAATGTAGACTCCAGATTTGAGAAAAAGTCATCTCCCATAGGGATTACACGCAAAAAGTAATGGATTAAGTGAAAATAGGGTAATAATAAAGTAAAAAGGGTTATTTATGACATTATTTGCGAATCTGCGTGTTTAAATAATCAAAGGAGATGGTACAGTGAAGGTCAAAATGAAAAAAAGTGAAAAAAAAGTGTTGGAGACACCCGGACTCGAACCAGGGATCTCGAGGTTGGAAGTAAAGTGCGTTACCGATATACCAAAACATCTCCCATAGCGATTACACGTAAACAGGAAATGGAATTCAGAAATCCTACTTTGCAAGTGAAATATGAGCATGATCCCGGCATCTAATCGAAAAATAAAGGGCACACCTGTGATAGCTCATTGTCTCAGCTACAACATATCCAAAGCTCAGTGAAAACGAAGCTAAAACAACGGAGATCTTGCTCGCGAAAGACAGGAGTGTTGAATCCAGTTTTGAGAAAAAGTCATTTCCAATAGAGAATACACGCAAAATGCGAAAAATTGACATGCCTCCTTTAATCGCAAAAATACACCATGATACTTTTGTCAAAAATAAAAATTGTGAATACTACATTTGTAGAAAATTGTCTCAGCTAGAACATATCAAAATTAAAAAGAAAATTGATCCATATTTACAGAGATACAATCAATTTTCCAAAAATATGCTGACGTCATAATATGCAAATTAAAATTTTGAGTTTGGAGGCCATTATGATGACGTCATGAGTTAATCGAGGATAAAATGAGACATGAAATCATATCTCCGACTCATAATCTATCCAAATATGAAAAAATATTAGGAGTTTCTATCTATTCTAAAGAGTTACAATGAATTTTATATAGGCATGTTTTTGCCCATGTATTGTGGATAAAGATAACGCAAATCCGCGCGTGCTGTCAACTTTGACGGATGCTCATTGCGTTAATAAAAGGTGAACAAATTATCAAAATGCTTGGAAAAATGTACCGAATATGATGACAGAAAAAAATCGGCGATTCTATGTTGCAAAATGCCAGTACGCGCGAAAACGCGCGCGCATGCGCGTGTGCGTAATTTTTTTATCAAATGCTCCATATGACCTGAAACGTATGCAAAAAAAATTTAAGACGATTTTGAGCAATTTAAAATTTTACGCGCGCGTAAACGCGCGGACGAACGCGCACGCGCTTGTTTGCGGACGTTTATTGATCTGAAATTGACCGGACGGATATTGATCTTAATCATGATAATTATGAATGAGAAATAACTTTCCGTTATGAAGATATGATCATAAGTTGATTTTCACAAAATGGCGCCTAGATGACGTCACGATGATGTTGAGTCTATGAAAAGTCACGCAGTTCTAAGTTAGACTAAGATCTATCATCATAACAAGTTTCATGATAATGGCTTTGGCCATTCTT
The DNA here is from genome assembly GCF_000002235.5 of Strongylocentrotus purpuratus. Lineage (NCBI taxonomy): Eukaryota > Metazoa > Echinodermata > Echinoidea > Camarodonta > Strongylocentrotidae > Strongylocentrotus > Strongylocentrotus purpuratus. The sequence goes on from NW_022145598.1 coordinate 22,185,387, forward strand.
GAGATATCTTGCGAACAAATTCGAGGAAGAATAATAAAAATAAATAATAATAATAAAGAAAAATCTTGACGAAATCAAAAGGTGATACGTAGACTTCGTTACGTATCACCTAACTAGACTTTAATTCGTCACTTTGACGAATTAGGTGATACGTAGCTATTTTTGTATCATGAAAGTGTGCCGATGATGATCTAAAGATAATATTCATAAATACGATAATGACGATATTGATGATGATGATTTTTTTGTTTTAAATGACGATGGCCATGATTAAAAGTGGTATAGCGCCCCCTTCAGGTATTCGATAGAAAAATTGTTATATGATTAAACTATTAATTTACTAAACAAGCTCAAATTTTCGCCTGATTGCAGAGTCTACCAATCATTGAACTGATATTTCGACGCACTGTAGTAAGCAGCTGTATAGGGCCTTTGAGGGAGTTTTTAATCCGGGGGTATTAATCCCTTTTAATCCTTAATCCTTTTTAATGACTTCCATAAAACAATAGGGAAGAGGAAATGAAATTTAACGAGGTATTTCCGGTCAGGATGTGTGTTAATTAATGCAGGTATTTCCTGTCAGGATGTGTGTGAATTAATGCAGGTAGTTTTTTTCATGGAAAGGGGGGCATCTGGGTCATAAAACTTGAATTATGAGGGTCTTTCCTCTGGAGGAAGTGTTTACATCATGGAGTCATCATCATGGGAGAGGTCTGGGGATGGACGTGTTACTGATAGGACGGGCAATGACCAAATGACCAAAACAATGGGCCTGTACCAGTTATGTTGCTTGTACGCAGGTACGTATTCCGACCAATGAGAATGCGAGTATCCTTCTTGTTGGAGTGACGTCACCATTGTGCGTGCTTGTGATTGGATGAGGAAAAAAGGATGGGGTGACTGAGAGGGCGTAACCTAAGGGGTGAGGTAAGGTATAAACGTCGGAGGATTCGCACCATTTTGTATCATAGACATCAGCGCTAAATTAGTGAATCATGCATGAGCCATTCATAGCTAATTAGCATTAATTAAAAGAACAATAGACTAATTAAGAGCTCCTTCCCCCATTTCCATCTTGAATTAGCAATTTTTCCTCTTTGATTGTCAGAAGAGCGGAAGTTTTCAGACGCTGCGAATGGATGATTTCAATTAATCGTCTTGCTTTTGATTGGTGAAAGAAGACCCATGCTTGGTGGTGATTGGGCAACTAATTAAAGGAGTGCGTTGTGATTGGTCGTGGAGTGTGGTGCATTGAGACGTGTAGTGAAGAGACTAAATATACACCAGGGTGGTGCTGAGATAAGGTATCACATTCAGCACTGAGCTACAATTCGTTCTTTGAAAGCATCTCTATAGCATATACCACACGTAGGTCTAACTCTTCATATATAACCATGATGGCCACTCGCTCACCGAAAAAGTCTACCACTACAACAGCCACCATCCACAACACTGTGTTAAACACGCCTAAGATCAGGATGATACCAGAGAACAACGCCACCAATGTCTTACATCGGGCCAGTTTTTCAATGTCTCCGGTGGAGCAGAAGAAGCTCAAACCAGCAACCCCTCCTGAACTCTTGGCAATGAGGGTAAGTGTCCATAGTCAAGTAATATACTGATTTGTTTTACAAATTCAATATATCATGTTATGCTATGTGTTATTAATTTTGTTTGTAAACTTTTGTAATTCGGCTTAACGCCGCGATGAAAGTTTTATTTGAAATAAACCATTTTGAATTGATTTGATTGAATTATATTATATGTATACTCTTTAATTTAAATGTTAATACTATACCTTACTGTCTTTGAAAATAAGAGTATCTTTGCATTAATAGATGCATTGCAAGTGAACTGCGTGAGAGAAGTGAGGTATTTCCGGTCAGGATGTGTGTTAATTAATGCAGGTATTTCCTGTCAGGATGTGTGTGAATTAATGCAGGTAGTTTTTTTCATGGAAAGGGGGGCATCTGGGTCATAAAACTTGAATTATGAGGGTCTTTCCTCTGGAGGAAGTGTTTACATCATGGAGTCATCATCATGGGAGAGGTCTGGGGATGGACGTGTTACTGATAGGACGGGCAATGACCAAATGACCAAAACAATGGGCCTGTACCAGTTATGTTGCTTGTACGCAGGTACGTATTCCGACCAATGAGAATGCGAGTATCCTTCTTGTTGGAGTGACGTCACCATTGTGCGTGCTTGTGATTGGATGAGGAAAAAAGGATGGGGTGACTGAGAGGGCGTAACCTAAGGGGTGAGGTAAGGTATAAACGTCGGAGGATTCGCACCATTTTGTATCATAGACATCAGCGCTAAATTAGTGAATCATGCATGAGCCATTCATAGCTAATTAGCATTAATTAAAAGAACAATAGACTAATTAAGAGCTCCTTCCCCCATTTCCATCTTGAATTAGCAATTTTTCCTCTTTGATTGTCAGAAGAGCGGAAGTTTTCAGACGCTGCGAATGGATGATTTCAATTAATCGTCTTGCTTTTGATTGGTGAAAGAAGACCCATGCTAAAGACTTGATTCTTTAAAGGCGTTATTTTTTTTTCTTTAAAAAAGATGTATTACTGTTTCTTTAAAAGATAATTTTGCACGAATCGATCTTTTTTTCCACTTTGAAGACTTGATGCAAAAAAGTGTTAACGCCTGTACGCTTTTTAAAATTTTGTTTTAACATTTTTGTTTTGTTTTAACTTTCTGTCAAGATGTTTTGTTTTTTTTTTTCGTTTTTTTTTTTCTTTAAGTGTTATAACTTTTTCTTTATAAGATTATTTTGCAGGAGTCGATCATTTTTTTTTCTCCCCCCCCCCCTCCTTTGAAGACTTGATGTACAAAAAGCTTCTTCTTTTTTTTTGTGATCATTTTGCACGAACCGATCATTTTTTTTTTCCACTTTGATTCTCTCAAGACGTTATTTCTTTTTCTTTGAAATAGATTTTATACCTTTTTTTTTTAAAAGATCATTTTTGCACCAACCGATCTTTTTTTTTCCTACCACTTTGAAGACTAGATGCAAAAAAAAAAAAAAAAAAAAAAAAGTGTTAACGCCTGTAGACTTTTTTTGTATTTGTTTTAAATTGTTTTGATTTAACTTTCTGTCAAGACGTTATTTCTTTTTCTTTATAAGATTATTTTGCAAAACTCGATCATGCGGTGAGATGTAGAAGCATCTCGCCTAGCGAGATGCGTCTTCGTGATTTTACGGAGACACATCTCACCGCATTCTACTATGCAAGACTTGTATTGAACGCAGATTTCTACACCTCATGTTTTTTATGTTATCTGAAATTTCTTGGCAATCGGTTTGTCGAAGAATGGAGTACCACATTTTATCTATAATATGCATACAATCCACACACAAATTTTTGTATACCTTTGGATACCTTGATTCGTACAAAATGATCCAACAAATTATACAAAATGTTAAAGAAAAACAAAATAACGTAATGAAAGAAAGTTTTAAAAAAGAAAAAGAAAAAGAAAGAAAGTGTACAGACGTTGATGCTTTTTTGTACGAATCGATATGTTTAACCCCATTTCAAGACTTGATGCAAAAAGTATTAATACCTGTACATTTTCTTACTTTATTTTTATATTTTACTTTCCGTCAAGGCGTTATTCCTTGTTTCTATACAGACCTGACACAAATTTTTCTCTCGTAATAATGTACAAGTTCCGACAAGATTGAGAACTACTTTTATATGGATGCATGTTTAAGAAACGAATTGTATATATTTTTATTATTATATTTTTTATTTTTATTTATTTTTTGTCATTTTTTTTTTTAATAGCCAGGACGGCCCTTTCAATATCGAATAATGATCTTCGAAGGGGGCCCCATCTTTATAGTTCAAATGCATTTATAATGAAAAAACATATTATATAAATTATAATACAATAGAAACAAGAATAAAGTACAACAATATTCAAAACTAAGATTTAGAACAATGACACAGCATAACTCCAAAAAACAGGTTTACAAAATATGACAATACAGCCAATATCAATATAAATATGAATCAAAAGACAGAGGGCATTCACAATACTTATCTGTTCATATTACATCTTCGATGATAATAAAGATAATATACTTGTACGTAATTCAGGCGATAGGGTGCTCCACATGAGTGAACTTTAGTAGGTCTTGTGATTAAGAGTAGGGAATGTTCCGCATGTCTCGTATAAATGAACATTGGTACAGAATTCTCGGAATAATAATTGTTTTCAGCTCCAAAGGTATACAAAAATTTGTGTGTGGATTGTATGCATATTATAGATAAAATGTGGTACTCCATTCTTCGACAAACCGATTGCCAAGAAATTTCAGATAACATAAAAAACATGAGGTGTAGAAATCTGCGTTCAATACAAGTCTTGCATAGTAGAATGCGGTGAGATGTGTCTCCGTAAAATCACGAAGACGCATCTCGCTAGGCGAGATGCTTCTACATCTCACCGCATGATCGAGTTTTGCAAAATAATCTTATAAAGAAAAAGAAATAACGTCTTGACAGAAAGTTAAATCAAAACAATTTAAAACAAATACAAAAAAAGTCTACAGGCGTTAACACTTTTTTTTGTTTTTGTTTTTTTTTTGCATCTAGTCTTCAAAGTGGTAGGAAAAAAAAAGATCGGTTGGTGCAAAAATGATCTTTAAAAAAAAAAAGGTATAAAATCTATTTCAAAGAAAAAGAAATAACGTCTTGAGAGAATCAAAGTGGAAAAAAAAATGATCGGTTCGTGCAAAATGATCACAAAAAAAAAAAAAAAGCTTTTTGTACATCAAGTCTTCAAAGGGGGGGGGGGAGAAAAAAAAATGATCGACTCCTGCAAAATAATCTTATAAAGAAAAAGTTATAACACTTAAAGAAAAAAAAAAAGAAAAAAAAAAAAAAACATCTTGACAGAAAGTTAAAACAAAACAAAAATGTTAAAACAAAATTTTAAAAAGCGTACAGGCGTTAACACTTTTTTGCATCAAGTCTTCAAAGTGGAAAAAAAGATCGATTCGTGCAAAATTATCTTTTAAAGAAACAGTAATACATCTTTTTTAAAGAAAAAAAAATAACGCCTTTAAAGAATCAAGTCTTCAAAGTGGAAAAAAAAATATGATTGGTTCGTGCAAAATGATCTACAAATATATATATATATATATATTATGAAACTTTTTATAAGAAAAAGAAAAACGTAATGACAGAAAGTTTTTTTCTTTAAAGAACAAAATTAAGAAGGTGTAAAGGCGCTAATGCTCTTTGTACATCAAGTCAGGCGCAAATGCTTTTTTTTTGGTTCTACATCAAGACTTCAAAGGGGGAGGGGAGAATGATCGACTCGTGCAAAAAAATCTTATAAAGAAAAAGTCATAACACTTTTTTAAAGAAAAATAAATAACGTCTTGACAAAAAGTTAAAACAAATTTTTAAAAAAAGCGAACAGGCGTTAACACTTTTTTTTTGCATCAATTTTTCAAAGTGAAAACAAAAAATTATTGGTTTGTGAAATTGATTTTGTTTTGTCCAAAAGATAGTGGTCAACAATTTAATAATAAATCAATCAACTGTGGGTTCACAAGTTTCCATAGTTTGAAAGTTCTTTATAAGGCAGAACGTAAAGCAAGACGTAATTAAATATAAGTATGTCATACGAATATCATAACGTCTATAGACTTAAAATTACTCTGCCGTTTTGTCGTACACATTATTTATGTTTCTGTTAAAAAAAAAAATCATTAGCAGTTAGCGATTCCATAACCTGTTATAACCTGTATTTGTACTCAATTGGTAATTGTTATCGCTTTTTTTTCCTTCTTTTTGGTATCAATACGCGCTTTGTGTCTACACTGCATAGACATTACAAGAGACAAATACATGTACTTGTCTTAAGAAAACCAATGACGCCATAGCATAAATAAAAGTGCAAAAAGGTTGATCATTATTTGTTTACATTTCTAATAAAAGAGAGAACTAATTCGTGTCTACCGCTTATAAAAAAAAAAAATCAGACTGCTGATCATTGTCTCAAGTAGGTAAAATAATCGCATAATTGAAAGAGACGTTACGCGAAGACACGAATCACAGTGTCTTGTCAAAATTATAACGTCTAATCATTTTCCTATTGCTACCTTTACATATGTCATTTCAAGTGGCAAATCCGCCAAGTCCATCTGCTATACATCAACTATCCCATACGCTATGACTCTACTTCTCGTAAATTTCCGTCTCACAACGGACGATGAATAGTATAGGTAACACCGAGGTAACATCACTTTCCAGTCATTGCTTTATTTGTTTTCTCGACAACTCAATCACACCTTCTTTCTTGACAAATCGAAATAGTTTCTCACCACCACTAAAACCAGTTTCATGCTTCGGATGAGTATATCTTTCCCACGTATTCTTCCAATACCCAATCGTCACTTCCACGTGCACATCACTAATGACATTCAGCATACACTTCAATCTGGTTAGGTAAAATAATCGCATTAATTGAAAGGAGAACGCGAAGATACTATTTTCAAAATCCACAACCGAGGTAACATCACTTTCCAGTCATTGCTTTATTTGTTTTCTCGACAACTCAATCACACCTTCTTTCTTGACAAATCGAAATAGTTTCTCACCACCACTAAAACCAGTTTCATGCTTCGGATGAGTATATCTTTCCCACGTATTCTTCCAATACCCAATCGTCACTTCCACGTGCACATCACTAATGACATTCAGCATACACTTCAATCTGGTTGCAAGCGGGAAAACTATTTGCACGAAAATATGAGAATGCAACAAAAGTAATGTTCTATTTTTTTTTCATTCGCAATCGTCATTGCTACTTTTATTAAACCTATACATTATAAAGAATTTTTGTTTAAAAAAACAAACAACGTGGATACATGACTTCAAAAGGGTAAACGAAATCCACTTTTTAAAATTTCCGGTTAAAGCTCCTTTAGTTTGCTCATGATGATTGACAAAACGTCCTTCTTTTTCAGTTCGTTGTGAACAAATGTGTGGCTCCTTCCATGCACGCAAGCGTCCAACTCCTCCTCAAACATTTTATTCACGATCACGATGTAAACCAATTTAACGATGCAAAAGTATCGTTCCTCGGTGAGCTTAGTGATGGCCTCATCGAAATACTTGTCTGTCTTGTCTGGCCACTCTAACCACATACAGTCCTCATGGTCTTTCTGGCTAGGATAGTTGAGTCTGCATCCTGTGCACGACTGATGCACCGCCTCGTTTATAAGACCCGAAACTGCCTTGACGGCTTTTACAGTGTAGGACAGGTGCTACAGGAAAATGTATGCCGTCTTTCGCCTCCATCGTCACCGTCTCCTGCAATCTGACATCTGTGTCTACTCTGTCGTCTTTCTCTTCCTCCTCCTCTTCCTCCGCAGCCACCTCCATCTCCTCGCTTTCTGCTAAGTTTCTGGAGACTTCTAGGGCCTTTTCAGGTACGTCTACTTCCATCTGACCCGAGGAGGATGATGGAGATGGAGGTCTGCTTGTTCCCCTTGGGGTAGTCACTCCTTCTATGACTGCATTCTGCCTCCGCAGTTGGCGGACAACTGGGGGTCTCAATGGAGAATATCCGATAATCGCGACTTCTGGTGTGAGTGGTGGTGAAGGAGATAGCTGTCCATGTGCAGTGAGCAAGGATCTTGAAAGTTTTTGATTCATTTTCGGCGATTGTATCCTGGTCACGGAAAAAGGGAGGAGCGTCAATCAGGTATTTTTTGAACTATCTACTTTTTTTAATTTCTTTTTTATTCTTCCTTTTTGTTTATTATGTTGTATTATCAAAAAACCAAAACCCCAAACAAAAACATCAAGTTGTAAAACTATTTCTTCACGTTACTCAAATCTCTGACAGCATCGCTGATTTCAAATTTGGCCTTGACCAATTTCCACCAATTTTCTCCCGTTAAATTGATACCCTTCTGCCCCGGGAGCATCCTGTTAGTACCTTTCGTGTTGTAGTATTCTCGAATGTTCACGTATGGGACCCCCCTGAATTTCTTGACTACAGCAAAACGCTTCCCACCCAAATGAAATGGTTTCGAACCTGCTTCAAATTTACATTTTTCCACGTTAATTATCTCCTGACTAAAATGACACCCCGCCTCTTCCTTACCCGTAATCCAACTTTCGCATTTTCTGTCACCTTGTGCCTATGATACAACAACAAAAAAAGAAGAAAAGAAGACAACACCGTGAATATAATTGTTTTAAATCGAGTTTGTTGGAATGCATACGCATGCTTCACTTCTCTCACGCAGTTCACTTGCAATGCATCTATTAATGCAAAGATACTCTTATTTTCAAAGACAGTAAGGTATAGTATTAACATTTAAATTAAAGAGTATACATATAATATAATTCAATCAAATCAATTCAAAATGGTTTATTTCAAATAAAACTTTCATCGCGGCGTTAAGCCGAATTACAAAAGTTTACAAACAAAATTAATAACACATAGCATAACATGATATATTGAATTTGTAAAACAAATCAGTATATTACTTGACTATGGACACTTACCCTCATTGCCAAGAGTTCAGGAGGGGTTGCTGGTTTGAGCTTCTTCTGCTCCACCGGAGACATTGAAAAACTGGCCCGATGTAAGACATTGGTGGCGTTGTTCTCTGGTATCATCCTGATCTTAGGCGTGTTTAACACAGTGTTGTGGATGGTGGCTGTTGTAGTGGTAGACTTTTTCGGTGAGCGAGTGGCCATCATGGTTATATATGAAGAGTTAGACCTACGTGTGGTATATGCTATAGAGATGCTTTCAAAGAACGAATTGTAGCTCAGTGCTGAATGTGATACCTTATCTCAACACCACCCTGGTGTATATTTAGTCTCTTCACTACACGTCTCAATGCACCACACTCCACGACCAATCACAACGCACTCCTTTAATTAGTTGCCCAATCACCACCAAGCATGGGTCTTCTTTCACCAATCAAAAGCAAGACGATTAATTGAAATCATCCATTCGCAGCGTCTGAAAACTTCCGCTCTTCTGACAATCAAAGAGGAAAAATTGCTAATTCAAGATGGAAATGGGGGAAGGAGCTCTTAATTAGTCTATTGTTCTTTTAATTAATGCTAATTAGCTATGAATGGCTCATGCATGATTCACTAATTTAGCGCTGATGTCTATGATACAAAATGGTGCGAATCCTCCGACGTTTATACCTTACCTCACCCCTTAGGTTACGCCCTCTCAGTCACCCCATCCTTTTTTCCTCATCCAATCACAAGCACGCACAATGGTGACGTCACTCCAACAAGAAGGATACTCGCATTCTCATTGGTCGGAATACGTACCTGCGTACAAGCAACATAACTGGCACAGGCCCATTGTTTTGGTCATTTGGTCATTGCCCGTCCTATCAGTAACACGTCCATCCCCAGACCTCTCCCATGATGATGACTCCATGATGTAAACACTTCCTCCAGAGGAAAGACCCTCATAATTCAAGTTTTATGACCCAGATGCCCCCCTTTCCATGAAAAAAACTACCTGCATTAATTCACACACATCCTGACAGGAAATACCTGCATTAATTAACACACATCCTGACCGGAAATACCTCGTTAAATTTCATTTCCTCTTCCCTATTGTTTTATGGAAGTCATTAAAAAGGATTAAGGATTAAAAGGGATTAATACCCCCGGATTAAAAACTCCCTCAAAGGCCCTATACAGCTGCTGTAGTATCAATCACCTCCCATAGGCATAAGACGCATATTAAGCAAAAATCTAATGACGTCATCAAAATGAATAAATATTGGTAATAATCTTGTGAAGAATTGTCTCACCTACAACAATTTAGAAGAAAATTGATCAATATTTGCAGAGATACAATAATTTTCCGTAAACATGTTGACGTCATAATATGCAAATTCGTATTTTGAGTTCCAAGGTCAATATGATTATGTAAAAATATACTTCATGGCCAAATGAGACATGAAGTCATATCTCCAACTCATACTATATCTAAATATGAAAAAAAAATGGCAGTCCTTATTCATCCCGATGTACTTTTTATAGGCATGTTTTTGCCCATATATGCTCTGTAATACATGAGCTCGCACGCACGGATATTTATCTTCAACGGACGCTCATTCCGTTATTAATAGTGATAAAGAGATACAAATGGTATCAACTTGTTCAGAAAAATATGAGGAATATCCTGTCAAAACAACGAGGAATTATTTTTCGTTCGGCCGTGACAAACGAAAACGTGCAAAAATGCGTGTTTTGCGCGATTTTTTATGAAATGCTTATAATGGCCTAAAACGTATGCAAATTTTTTTTAAACGATTTAGAGCAATTTAAAATTTTACGCGCGCGTTAACGCGCGCACTTACGCGTACGCGCAGTTTTGCGCGCATTTATTGACCTGAAATTGACCGGACGGATATTGACCTTGTTCATGATAAATATGAATGAGAAATTCCTTTCCGTTATGAAGATATGATCATAAGTTGATTTTCACAAAATGGCGCCTGGATGACGTCACGATAATTTTGACTCTCTAAAAAGTCACGCAGTTCTAAGTTAGACTAAGATCTATCATAGTGGCAAGTTTCATGATAATGGCTTTATTCAGTCTTGAGATATCCTGCGAACAAATTCGAGGAAGAATAATAATAAATAAATAAATAAATAAATAATAATAAAAATCTTGACGAAATCAAAAGGTGATACGTATATTTCATACGTATCACCTAACTAGACTTTAATTCGTCACTTAGACGAATTAGGTGATACGTATGATAATGGTTTACATAACGAATAATGCATTACACGATATATTATTTTGTAAAATGCTTCTCCCATTTATATGCTTCTCCCATTATGATCTATTCATATGTCAAGATTAAATTGTGTCTCCTTGATCATCATGGATCTAGGGAAGATAGATTGAAACAATATATGACCTTTGACCCTGTGCAGTAACCAGTTACACATTTGACTCTAATTTACATCATGAAGAACACCTTTTGACGATTTTATCTTATTCAAAGAAATGAAAATGTGATTGATAAATGATTATCATCATTATGATAATGATGATCATGATGATAATGATCATGATCATGAGCGCGATCATGACATCTTATTGAAAAAATGAGGGTTGATTTAGATAGCATATAGTCTCAACTACAACTTACTCAAAAGTCAACAAAATCCAAGCAGAAATAACGGCGATATTGCTCGCAAAAGACAGGAATGTAGACTCCAGATTTGAGAAAAAGTCATCTCCCATAGAGATTACACGCAAAAAGTAATGGATTAAGTGAAAATAGGGTAATAATAAAGTAAAAAGGGTTGTTTGTGACATTATTTGCGATTCTACGTGTTTTAATAATCAAAGGAGATGGTACAGTGAAGGTCAAAAGGAAAAAAAAGTGAAGAAACAAATTGTTGGAGACACCCGGACTCGAACCAGGGATCTCGAGATTGGAAGTCAAGTGCGTTACCGATATACCAAAACATTTCCCATAGCGATTACACGTAAACGGGAAATGGAATTCTGAAATCCTACTTTGCAAGTGAAATATGAGCATGATCCCGGCATCTAATCGAAAAATAAAGGGCGCACTTGTGATAGCTCATTGTCTCAGCTACAACATATCCGAAGTTCAGCGAAAACGAAGCTAAAACAACAGAGATTTTGCTCGCGAAAGACAGGAGTGTAGAATCCAGTTTTGAGAAAAAGTCATGTCCCATAGAGAATACACGTAAAATGTGAAAAATTGACATGCCTTCTTTGATTGCAAAAATACGCCATGATGCCTTTGTCAAAATGGAAAATTGTGGATTATTTATTTGTAGAAAATTGTCTCAGGTAGAACATATCAAAATTTAAAAGAAAATCAATCAATATTTACAGAGATACAATCAATTTTCCAAAATTATGCTGACGTCATAATATGCAAATTGAAATTTTGAGTTTGGAGGCCATTATGATGACGTTATGAGTTAATTGAGGGTCAAATGAGACATGAAATCATATCTCCAACTTATAACCTATCTAAATATGAAAAAATATAGGGAGTTTCTATCTATTCTGAAGAGTTACAAAGAATTTTGTATAGACATGTTTTTGCTCATGTATTGTGGATAAAGATAACGCAGGTCCGCGCGCGCTGTCAACTTTGACGGACGCTCATTGCGTTATTAAAAGGTGAACAAGTTATCAAAATGCTTGGAAAGATGTACCAAATATGATGATAGAGAACATTCGGCGATTCTATGTTGCAAAATGCTAGTACGCGCAAAAAACGCGCGCGCATGCGCGTTTGCGTGATTTTTTGTCAAATGCTCCATATGGCCTGAAACGTATGCAAAAAAAATTTGGGATGATTTGGAGCATTTTAATTTTTTTCGCGCGCGTAAACGCGCGTACGAACGCGCACGCGCGCATTTGCGCACGTTTATTGATCTGAAATTGACCGGATGGATATTGATCTTCTTCCTGATAAATATGAATGAAAAATTCCTTTCCGTTATGAAGATATGATCATAAGTTTATTTTCACAAAATGGCGCCTGGATGACGTCACGATAATTTTGAGTCTTTGAAAAGTCACGTAGTTCTAAGCTAGACTAAGATCTATCATCATGGCAAGTTTCATGATAATGGCTTTATTCAGTCTTGAGATATCCTGCGAACAAATTCGAGGAAGAATAATAATAAATAAATAAATAAATAAATAAATAACTAGACTTTAATTCGTCACTTAGACGAATTAGGTGATACGTATGATAATGGTTTACATAACGAAGAATGCATTTAATACACGATATCATATTATTTTATAAAATACTTTTGCCATTATGATCTATCCATATGTCAAGTTTAAATTGTGTCTTTCCCTTGATCATTATGAATCTAAGGAAGATAGATTGTAACAATTTATGACCATTGACTCTATGCAGTAACCGGTTACACCTTTGACTCTAATTTACATCATGAAGAACACATTTTGTCGATTTTATCTTATTCAAAGAAATGAAAATGTAATTGATAAATGATTATCATCATTATGATAATGATGATCATGATGATAATGAAGATGATCATGATCATGAGCGTGATCCTGATGTTTTATTAACAAAATGTTGGGTGAATTAGATAGCATATAGTCTCAGCTACTACATCCTCAAAAATCATCAAAATCCAAGGAGGAATAACGGCGATATTGCTCTCAAAAGACAGAAATGTAGAATCCAGATTTGAGGAAAAGTCATCTCCCATAGGGATTAGACACAAAAAGTAATCGTTTAAGTGAAAATAGGGTAATAATAAAGCAAATAGTTTATTACATTATTTGCGGATCTACGTGTTTTAATAATCAAAGGAGATGGTACAGTGAAAGGTCAAAAAGAAAAAAAAGTGAAGAAAAAAAATTGTTGGAGACGCCCGGACTCGAACCAAGGACCTCGAGGATAGAAGTCAAGTGCGTTAACGATATACCAAAACAATTCCCATAGCGAATACACGTAAACGGAAAATGGGATTCTCAAATCCCACTTTGCAAGTGCAATATGAGCATGAACCCGGCATCTGATCAAAAAATAAAAGGCACATTTGAAATAGCTTATTGTCTCTGCTACAACGTACTTGAACCTCAGCGTAAACAAAGATAAAACAACAAAGATATTGCTCGCGAAAGACGGAAATATAGAATCCAGTTTTGAGAAATAGTCATGTCCCATAGACAATACACGCAAAATGTGAAAAAATGACATGCCTCCTTTAATCGCAAAAATACGCCATGGTACCTTTGTCAAAATGGAAAATTGTGGACACTGCATTTGTAGAAAATTATCTCAGCTAGAACATATCGAAATTTAGGAGAAAAACAATCAACATTTACAGAGATACAATCAATTTTCAAAAAATATGCAAATGTCATAATATGCAAATTTAAATTTTGAGGTTCGGAGACCATTATGATGACATCATGAGTTAATTGAGGGTCAAATGAGACATGAAATCATATCTCCATTTCATAGTTTATCCACATATAAACAAATATTGGGAGTTCCTATCTATTCTGAAGAGTTACAATGAATTTTGTATAGGCATGTTTTTGCCCATGTATTGTGGATAAAGATAACGCAGATCCGCGCGTGCTGTCAACTTTGACGGACGCTCATTGCGTTATTAAAAGGTGAACAAGTTATCAAAATGCTTGGAAAAATGTACCAAATATGATTTCAGAAAAAATTCGGCGATTCTATGTTGCAAAATGCCAGTACGCGCGGAAACGCGCACGCATGCGCGTGTGCGCGATTTTTTTGGGAAATGCTTAAAACGGCCTGAAACGTACGCAAAAAAAAATTTAAGACGATTTAGAGAATTTTAAATTTTTGCGCGCGCATTAACGCGCGCACGGACGCGTACGCGCAGATTCGCGCACGTTTTTTGATCTGAAATTGACCGGTAGGATATTGATCTTATTCATGATAAATATGAATGAAAAATTACTTTCCGTTATGAAGATAATATTATAAGTTGATTTTCACAAAATGGCGCCTGGATGACGTCACGATAATTTTGAGTCTTTGAAAAGTCATGCAGTTCTAAGTTAGACTAAGATCTATCATCATTGAAAGTTTCATGACAATGGCTTTTGCCATTCTTGAGATATCCTGCGAACAAAAATTGAGGAAGAATAATAATAATTTCCTCTATACAGACACAAAATAAATACTAGACTTTAATTCGTCACTTAGACGAATTAGGTGATACGTATGATAATGGTCTACATAACGAATAATGCATTACACGATATATTATTTTGTAAAATGCTTCTCCCATTCATATGCTTCTCCCATTATGATCTTTTCATATGTCAAGATTAAATTGTGTCTCCTTGATCATCATGGATCTAGGGAAGATAGATTGAAACAATATATGACCTTTGACCCTGTGCAGTAACCAGTTACACATTTGACTCTAATTTACATCATGAAGAACACCTTTTGACGATTTTTATCTTATTCAAAGAAATGAAAATGTAATTGATAAATGATTATCATCATTATGATAATGATGATCATGATGATCATGATCATGATCATGAGCGCGATCATGACATCTTATTGAAAAAATGAGGGTTGATTTAGATAGCATATAGTCTCAGCTACAACATACTCAAAAATCAACAAAATCCAAGCCGAAATAACGGCGATATTGCTCGCAAAAGACAGGAATGTAGACTCCAGATTTTAGAAAAAGTCATCTCCCATAGGGATTACACGCAAAAAGTAATGGATTAAGTGAAAATAGGGTAATAATAAAGTAAAAAGGGTTATTTATGACATTATTTGCGAATCTACGTGTTTAAATAATCAAAGGAGATGGTACAGTGAAAGTCAAAAGGAAAAAAAAGTGAAGCAAAAAATTGTTGGAGGCACCCGGACTCGAACCAGGGATCTCGAGGTTGGAAGTCAAGTGCGTTACCGATACACCAAAACATCTCCCATAGCGATTACACGTAAACGGGAAATGGAATTCTCACATCCTACTTTGCAAGTGAAATATGAGCATGATCCCGGTATCTAATCGAAAAATAAAAAGCAAAATTGTGATAGATTATGGTCTCAGCTACAACATATTCGAAGCTCAGCGAAAACTAAGCTAAAACTAAGGAGATTTTGCTCGCGAAAGGCAGGAGTGTAGAATCCAGTTTTGAGAAAAAGTCATGTCCCATAGAGAATACACGCAAAATGTGAAAAATAGACATGCCTCCTTTAATCGCAAAAATACGCCATGATGCCTTTGTCAAAATGGAAAATCGTGATAACTATGTTTGTAGAAAATTGTCACAGCTAGAACATAGCCAAATTTGGAAGAAAATCAATAAATATTACGAGAAATACACTAAATTTTCAATGAATATGCTGACGTCATAATATGCAAATTGAAATTTTGAGTTTGGAGGCCATTATGATGACGTCATGAGTTAATTGAGGGTCAAATGAGACATAAAATCATATCTTAGACTCATAATCTATCTAAATATGAAAAAATATTGGGAGTTCCTGTCTATTCTGAAGAGTTACAAAGAATTTTGTATAGGCATGTTTTTGCTCATGTATTGTGGATAAAGATAACGCAGGTCCGCGCGCGCTGCCAACTTTGACGGACGCTCATTGCGTTATTAAAAGGTTAACAAGTTATCAAAATGCTTGGAAAAATGTGCCAAATATGATGATAGACAAAATTCGGCGATTTTATGTTGCAAAATGCTAGTACGGGCAAAAAACGCGCGCGCATGCGCGTAAACATAATTTTTTGTCAAATGCTCCATATGGCCTAAAACGTATGCCAAAAAATTTTGGGATGATTTAGAGCATTTTAATTTTTTGCGCGCGCGTAAACGCGCGAACGAACGCGCACGCGCGCATTTGCGCACGTTTATTGACCTGGAATTGACCGGACGGATATTGATCTTAATCGTGATAATTATGAATGAGAAATACTTTTCCGTTATGAAGATATGATCATAAGTTGATTTTCACAAAATGGCGCCTGGATGACGTCACGATGACTTTGAGTTTTTGAAAAGTCACGCAGTTCTAAGTTAGGCTAAGATCTATCATCATGGCAAGTTTCATGATAATGGCTTTAGCCATTCTTGAGATATCCTGCGAACAAAATTGAGGAAGAATAATAATAATTTCTTCTATACAGACACAAAATAAATACTAGACTTTAATTCGTCACTTAGACGAATTAGGTGATACGTATGATAATGGTTTACATAACGAATAATGCATTACACGATATATTATTTTGTAAAATGCTTCTCCCATTCATATGCTTCTCCCATTATGATCTATTCATATGTCAAGATTAAATTGTGTCTCCTTGATCATCATGGATCTAGGGAAGATAGATTGAAACAATATATGACCTTTGACCCTGTGCAGTAACCAGTTACACATTTGACTCTAATTTACATCATGAAGAACACATTTTGACGATTTTATCTTATTCAAAGAAATGAAAATGTAATTGATAAATGATTATCATCATTATGATAATGATGATCATGATGATCATGATCATGATCATGAGCGCGATCATGACATCTTATTGAAAAAATGAGGGTTGATTTAGATAGCATATAGTCTCAGCTACAACATACTCAAAAATCAACAAAATCCAAGCCGAAATAACGGCGATATTGCTCGCAAAAGACAGGAATGTAGACTCCAGATTTTAGAAAAAGTCATCTCCCATAGGGATTACACGCAAAAAGTAATGGATTAAGTGAAAATAGGGTAATAATAAAGTAAAAAGGGTTATTTATGACATTATTTGCGAATCAACGTGTTTAAATATTCAAAGGAGATGGTACAGTGAAGGTCAAAAGGAAAAAAAAGTGAAAAAAAAAAAGTGTTGGAGACACCCGGACTCGAACCAGGGATCTCGAGGTTGGAAGTCAAGTGCGTTACCGATATACCAAAACATCTCCCATAGCGATTACACGTAAACGGGAAATGGAATTCAGAAATCCTACTTTGCAAGTGAAATATGAGCATGATCCCGGCATCTAATCGAAAAAAAAGCCACACTTTTGATTGCTCATTGTCTCAGCTACAACATATCCGAAGCTCAGTGAAAACAAAGCTAAAACAACGGAGATTTTGCTCGTGAAAGACAGGAGTGTAGAATCCGGTTTTGAGAAAAAGTCATGTCCCATAGAGAATACACGCAAAATGCGAAAAATTGACATGCCTCCTTTAATCGCAAAAATACACCATGATACTTTTGTCAAAAATAAAAATTGTGAATACTACATTTGTAGAAAATTGTCTCAGCTAGAACATATCAAAATTAAAAAGAAAATTGATCAATATTTACAAAGATACAATCCATTTTCCAAAAATATGCTGACGTCATAATATGCAAATTGAAATTTTGAGTTTGGAGGCCATTATGATGACGTCATGAGTTAATTGATGATAAAATGAGACATGAAATCATATTTCCGACTCATAATCTATCCAAATATGAAAAAATATTAGGAGTTTCTATCTATTCTAAAGAGTTACAATGAATTTTATATAGGCATGTTTTTGCCCATGTATTGTGGATAAAGATAACGCAAATCCGCGCGTGCTGTCAACTTTGACGGACGCTCATTGCGTTAATAAAAGGTGAACAACTTATCAAAATGCTTGGAAAAATGTACCGAATATGATGACAGAAAAAAATCGGCGATTCTAAGTTGCAAAATGCCAGTACGCGCGAAAACGCGCGCGCATGCGCGTGTGCGTAATTTTTTTATCAAATGCTCCATATGGCCTGAAACGGATGTAAAAAAAAATTGGGATGATTTGGAGCATTTTAATTTTTTTCGCGCGCGTAAACGCGCGGACATAAGCGTACGCGCATTTTTGCGCGCATTTATTGACTTGAAATTGACCGGACGGATATTGAGTTTAATCATGATAAATATGAATGAAAAATGGCTTTCCTTTATGAAGATATGATCATAAGTTGATTTTCACAAAATGGCGCCTGGATGACGTCACGATGACCTTGACTGTCTGAAAAGTCACACAGTTCTAAGTTAGACTAAGATCTATCATCATTGAAAGTTTCATGATAATGGCTTTATTCAGTCTTGAGATATCCTGCGAACAAATTCGAGGAAGAATAATAAAAATAAATAATAATAATAAAGAAAAATCTTGACGAAATCAAAAGGTGATACGTTGACTTCGTTACGTATCACCTAATAAAAATCTTGACGAAATCAAAAGGTGATACGTCTACGTACGTATCACCTAACTAGACTTTAATTCGTCACTTAGACGAATTAGGTGATACGTATGATAATGGTTTACATAACGAATAATGCATTACACGATATATTATTTTGCTTCTCCCATTCATATGCTTCTCCCATTATGATCTATTCATATGTCAAGATTAAATTGTGTCTCCTTGATCATCATGGATCTAGGTAAATAGATTGAAACAATATATGACCTTTGACCCTGTGCAGTAACCAGTTACACATTTGACTCTAATTTACATCATGAAGAACACCTTTTGACGATTTTATCTTATTCAAAGAAATGAAAATGTAATTGATAAATGATTAGCATCATTATGATAATGATGATCGTGATGATCATGATCATGATCATGAGCGCGATCATGACATCTTATTGAAAAAATGAGGGTTGATTTAGATAGCATATAATCTCAGCTACAACATACTCAAAAATCAACAAAATCCAAGCCGAAATAACGGCGATATTGCTCGCAAAAGACAGGAATGTAGACTCCATATTTGAGAAAAAGTCATTTCCCATAGGGATTACACGCAAAAAGTAATGGATTAAGTGAAAATAGGGTAATAATAAAGTAAAAAGGGTTATTTATGACATTATTTGCGAATCTACGTGTTTAAATAATCAAAGGAGATGGTACAGTGAAGGTCAAAAGGAAAAAAAAGTGTTGGAGACACCCGGACTCGAACCAGGGATCTCGAGGTTGGAAGTCAAGTGCGTTACCGATATACCAAAACATCTCCCATAGCGATTACACGTAAACAGGAAATGGAATTCAGAAATCCTACTTTGCAAGTGAAATATGAGCATGATCCCGGCATCTGATCGAGAAATAAAGGGCACACTTGTGATAGCTCATTGTCTCAGCTACAACATATCCGAAGCTCAGCGAAAACGAAGCTAAAACAACGGAGATTTTGCTCGCGAAAGACAGGAGTGTAGAATCCAGTTTTGAGAAAAAGTCATGTCCCATAGAGAATACACGCAAAATGCGAAAAATTGACATGCCTCCTTTAATCGCAAAAATACACCATGATACTTTTGTCAAAAATAAAAATTGTGAACATTACATTTGTAGAAATTTGTCTCAGCTAGAACATATCAAAATTAAAAAGAAAATTGATCCATATTTACAGAGATACAATCAATTTTCCAAAAATATGCTGACGTCATAATATGCAAATTAAAATTTTGAGTTTCGAGGCCATTATGATGACGTCATGAGTTAATTGAGGATCAAATGAGACATGAAATCATATCTCCGACTCATAATCTATCCAAATATGACAAAATATTAGGAGTTTCTATCTATTCTAAAGAGTTACAATGAATTTTATATAGGCATGTTTTTGCCCATGTATTGTGGATAAAGATAACGCAAATCCGCGCGTGCTGTCAACTTTGACGGACGCTCATTGCGTTAAAAAAAGGTGAACAAATTATCAAAATGCTTGGAAAAATGTACCGAATATGATGACAGAAAAAAATCGGCGATTCTATGTTGCAAAATGCCAGTACGCGCGAAAACGCGCGCGCATGCGCGTGTGCGTAATTTTTTTATCAAATGTTCCATATGGCCTGAAACGTATGCAAAAAAAATTTGGGATGATTTAGAGCATTTTTAATTTTTGCGCGCGCGTAAACGCGCGGACGAGCGCGCACGCGCGCATTTACGCACGTTTATTGACCTCAACTTGACCGGACGGATATTGATCTTAATCATGATAAATATGAATGAAAAATTATTATTCGTTATAAAGATATGATCATTAGTTGATTTTCACAAAATGGCGCCTGGATGACGTCACGATGACTTTGAGTCTTTGAAAAGTCACGCAGTTCTAAGTTAGACTAAGATCTATCATCATTGAAAGTTTCATAACAATGGCTTCGTTCAGTCTTGAGATATCCTGCGAACAAATTCGAGGAAGAATAATAATAAATAAATAAATAATAAAAATCTTGACGAAATCAAAAGGTGATACGTCTACGTACGTATCACCTAACTAGACTTTAATTCGTCACTTAGACGAATTAGGTGATACGTATGATAATGGTCTACATAACGAATAATGCATTACACGATATATTATTTTGCTTCTCCCATTCATATGCTTCTCCCATTATGATCTATTCATATGTCAAGATTAAATTGTGTCTCCTTGATCATCATGGATCTAGGGAAGATAGATTGAAACAATATATGACCTTTGACCCTGTGCAGTAACCAGTTACACATTTGACTCTAATTTACATCATGAAGAACACCTTTTGACGATTTTTATCTTATTCAAAGAAATGAAAATGTAATTGATAAATGATTATCATCATTATGATAATGATGATCATGATGATCATGATCATGAGCGCGATCATGACATCTTATTGAAAAAATGAGGGTTGATTTAGATAGCATATAGTCTCAGCTACAACATACTCAAAAATCAACAAAATCCAAGCCGAAATAACGGCGATATTGCTCGCAAAAGGCAGGAATGTAGACTCCATATTTTGGAAAAAGTCATCTCCCATAGGGATTACACGCAAAAAGTAATGGATTAAGTAAAAATAGGGTAATAATAAAGTAAAAAGGGTTATTTATGACATTATTTGCGAATCTACGTGTTTAAATAATCAAAGGAGATGGTACAGGGAAGGTCAAAAGGAAAAAAAAGTGTTGGAGACACCCGGACTCGAACCAGGGATCTCGAGGTTGGAAGTCAAGTGCGTTACCGATATACCAAAACATCTCCCATAGCGATTACACGTAAACGGGAAATGGTATTCAGAAATCCTACTTTGCAAGTGAAATATGAGCATGATCCCGGCATCTAATCGAAAAATAAAAAAACACTTTTGATAGCTCATTGTCTCAGCTACAACATATTCAAAGCTCAGTGAAATTAAAGCTAAAACAACGGAGATCTTTCTCGCGAAAGACAGGAGTGTAGAATCCGGTTTTGAGAAAAAGTCATGTCCCATAGAGAATACACGCAAAATGCGAAAAATTGACATGCCTCCTTTAATCGCAAAAATACACCATGATACTTTTGTCAAAAATAAAAATTGTGAATACTACATTTGTAGAAAATTGTCTCAGCTAGAACATATCAAAATTAAAAAGAAAATTGATCCATATTTACAGAGATACAATCAATTTTCCAAAAATATGCTGACGTCATAATATGCAAATTGAAATTTTGAGTTTGGAGGCCATTATGATGACGTCATGAGTTAATTGAGGATCAAATGAGACATGAAATCATATCTCCGACTCATAATCTATCCAAATATGAAAAAATATTAGGAGTTTCTATCTATTCTAAAGAGTTACAATGAATTTTATATAGGCATGTTTTTGCCAATGTATTGTGGATAAAGATAACGCAAATCCGCGCGTGCTGTCAACTTTGACGGATGCTCATTGCGTTAATAAAAGGTGAACAAGTTATCAAAATGCTTGGAAAAATGTACCAAATATGATGACAGAAAAAAATCGGCGATTCTATGTTGCAAAATGCCAGTACGCGCGAAAACGCGCGCGCATGCGCGTGTGCGTAATTTTTTTATCAAATGCTCCATATGGCCTGAAACGTATGCAAAAAAAATTTGGTATGATTTAGAGCATTTTAAATTTTTGCGCGCGCGTAAACGCGCGGACGAGCGCGCACGCGCGCATTTACGCACGTTTATTGACCTCAACTTGACCGGACGGATATTGATCTTAATCATGATAAATATGAATGAAAAATTATTATTCGTTATAAAGATATGATCATTAGTTAATTTTCACAAAATGGCGCCTGGATGACGTCACGATGACTTTGAGTCTTTGAAAAGTCACGCAGTTCTAAGTTAGACTAAGATCTATCATCATTGAAAGATTCATAACAATGGCTTCGTTCAGTCTTGAGATATCCTGCGAACAATTTCGAGGAAGAATAATAATAAATAAATAAATAATAATAAAAATCTTGACGAAATCAAAAGGTGATACGTCTACGTACGTATCACCTAATAAGATATAATATCATTCAAAAACTAAGTATAATCAACACTGTGATCAACACTATGACAATATAGACTGGATTAATTTTTGACATCATTATTAATAGTACATTAATATTACCATCTGCATACTACTAGAAAGTTCATCTGTTTTTTATTTAGGTAAACTTGCCATTCACATAAATATTGTAATTGTTCTAACCTTAAGAAATAGGCGTGGATTAATAATGTGCCGGGGACGCCAACTTAATCTTTACAAGAATCTTGACACCCAAAAATAGACAATATAGACTGTATTTTTTTGTTTTCATGATTAGATGTAGAAGAGTATATCCCGCGTACTAAGAATCTTACAATCTGATTGGTCAAAACGAGGTCACATGATCAATGATAGATAAGTACTATCTCCCTGCGATAGGCCTTCTGTACAGATTTTTTTTGCTGCTGCCCCACTTGCCCATTGAATAAGCATAGCAAAGTAGGTTACGCGAAATGGCGATGTCAAATGAGCGCGCATCGACTTTATTACATGTATGCATGTTGTGCTTTGTAAAATATAGCTGAAGATAAACTGTCTGCAGAATCAGTTCTTTTAATTATGTAAAATTCACTTTAAATAGACCTTATTGCTGATGTGGGATATAAAAAAAATATTAACCTCCTTTTTGTACTCGGGCAATGGATACAAATCATCGCCTCGGTGATGACTGTTTGTACCATTACCCTCGTAATCGATAACCATCGGCATACTACTAGAAATAACACCTGCAGTTCATTCAAGTATACTTATACTATACTACTATACTTTACGTGTAAGGACCATCTCAAAATATAAAAGCGACATGAACTGATCATTTTTCTGCCCCATCTCAATGATCTCGAAAGATCACACTTCGTTTTGGAATGTTTCGGGCTTGGCATTTCTGCCGGTAAAGCGTAGTTGCCCTTGGTAACATCGCGGTCAGGCTCCGATTTGGCATTTTTTGGCGTGTTTGGAAGACAGTGTAAATGGTCGACTTACCAACAGTGCGTAACCCAATATCCAATTAAGCGGACGGAGGACTCGATGCGAGAACCAACAGCGCAGCTAGGGAAGCAGCGACTGACGCGACCATACCGCATAACATCAAAGTGCAATTTTGCTTTGGCTATATACTATGATGATATACAATCAAACTCCCTCCTTCGAGATCAGTACTAATAAAACTAATCCTACTCTTGTTTATCACAGTTGTAATCTCTATCTTATCCGAAACCTTGATATTTTACAGGCCTAGCGCTCCCTATATACTATTCATTATAAAAAGGATGAACAAAATTAACAAAAACAACAACAATTAATATTCTCAAGTAACGGCCTATAATATTATGACAAACTCGCTACATGTATAACTTCATATAGAGCTCATGCTATAGAGTCAAACTTGTCTTCGTGGCCACCTCTCTATTAAGGCTCCCTGTCTGTTATGTATTGGGCTATTGGCTATGTATTTTGTCTACCTAGAAAAGGACAAGTGTGTTGTAGAAGCTATCTGCAGCTAGTGGCCGTTTTGGGGTTTACAATGAGTGACCATTCTAGACAGGTATGACTGTACTTAAAACTCGTTCTGTGTCCTACTTCATGGAATCAATTTTAATTCAGCATCTCGTATACCGGCTCAGTATTCTCATCGGCCCCTCCCAAGTTTGATTTCTTGACTTTAGCTGTTTGCTCCACTATTCTTTGATTTTCATATTCTACCCCCTCGATTGCATTTGTGTGGCCTCTATTTCCGTGTCTAGTTGCTTTGATGTCCTCGTAGGCTGGTTGCTTCATAGTTGTTGTATCTAAGGACGTGTAGGGATCGAGTTCCTGGCCCTCCCTTTCACATACTGACTGCCTCAGAGCGATGTTAGAGCGTCTGAAATAAAAGAAATAAAGATCATTAGTGTGGTATAGCGTTGTATCCTCTAGAAATTAAAAGCGCTGTATATACAATAATCATTAGTATTACTTATTTTACTAGCAGTAGCAGTAGTAATATTATGATGATGCTGATATTGATGCTGATGATCTCGAAGATGTGGAAAAGGTAAGGCACGTTTCCGACGACGTCCGAAAAGCGAAAGTCGCGATGTCGTAGATAAGAGTCAGGTTTAGACCTTCAAACGACGAAACGAAAATCGAAGACGCGGAAGGAAAGAAAGAGGTTCTTACCTTCAAAGTTCAAACGTTGATACGCAAGTCGACGACGACGACTTGTGGATTGCGGCGCTGACGAGTGACCTGTGTTGCTGATGAGCGGCAGGCTTTCGCTTTATAAATAGACTACCCTTTTATATTATTTATATGTGATTGTATTTGGAATATTTCCAGGCTAGACTTCATCACGGTTTGAATAAACGCTCATTTAAATTATATATCTTGTTCCACTGTTGTCTGTCTTGTCTCTCGAAAATCACAACAGAAAAAAGCAAGACTTGGATTGTGTTGTTGGTGATTATCAAACCATCAACACCCCTAATCAACCTTTTGCTAAATTTGAGACCGTGCAGGATCCCGACACAAGGGTCGCTGGTGGAAATAAAAACTTGAGTTCGTGAAGACTGAAAAACAGAAGGCGAAGGTCAAACAACCAAAGTAAGGTTTTCAGCAAAACAGCAAAATAGAAATGATGTGAATGGTGGCGCTGACGAATGGCGTGTTGTTGTTAATGACGAGTGGCAATGTTGTTGATGGATGATGGCGCTGACGAATGGCGATGTTGTTTTTGATGACGAATGGCGACGTTGTTGCTGGATGGTGGCGCCGACGAGTGGCGTGTGTTTCTGATGATGGACTACTGATGATGCTGATGAAGATGATGCTCTATACGTGCTCTAAACGTGTGTATGTAATTGGTTCATGTGTCTCTTTCCTAGTTTTGCGCAAATTGTGTATAAAACTGTCAATAGCGCGTATTCCACCTTCTTTTAACGGTTTTGTTAGTAATTCCCGAAAATGGCGAAATTCATTACTTCCCAACAAAGTATGATAACGTCTTCCAATTTATATCATGAAGTAAGGAACTTTTTGGTCTACATGTGCATGCAATAGGTTCATGTCTCCAATTCCTAGTTCTCGCACAAATTGCAATACCATGTATAAAACTGTCAATAGCACGTATACCACCTTTAGACACGTTTTTGTTATTTTGTTCCCCCAGATTGCAAAATGCATAACTTCTCAACATTGTATGATAACGTCTCCCAATTCATATCATGATGTAAGGAACGTCGTGCTCTTCGTGTGCATGTAAATGTAATAGGTTCACGTTTCCCATTTGAAGAATTGCGGAACTTGCAATAATATGTGTAGAACTGTCAATAGCGCGTATACCAGCCGCCTTTTTAAGACTGTTTTGTTATTTTTTCCCAAATGGCAAAGTGCTAAACTTCCCAACAAAACATGATGACGTCTCCCAATTCATACGATGATGTAAGGCATGTCGAACTCTACGTGTGCACGTACATGGTTCGTGTCTCCAATTCCTAGTTCTCGCGCAAATCGCAATACCATGTATAGAACTGTCAAAAGCACGTACATGTATACCGCCTTTTTTAAACGTTTTTATTAGCTCTTCCCCAAAATGGCAAAGTGCATAACTTCCCAACATAGTACGATCTCTTCTCATCTCATCTGTCCCGTAGTCTGGCTGACCGTTGGGACACCACTGTAGATTTTACAACCAGCTTCCTCAAATCCTCGTGGTTCTCAGCTTTCCGCCGTATGATGTTCCAGTCAAGGCCAGTCCATTCTTTGATGTTGTCTTCCCATCGTTTCTTCTGTCTGCCTCTTCGTCTTCCTCCCTGTACTGTTCCCTGTAGGATAGTCTTGGCCAGTCCAGATGATCGTGTAACGTGCCCGTACCACTTCAGTTTGCGTCTTTTTACTGAAATGGCGTTTTCAATTCTGGTTTTCGCTACCTCATGAGTTATGTGATCTCTATACGAAATACCGAGGAGTTTGCGGAAACTTCTCATCTCCAGTGCCTGTATCCTTCTTCCAATGTCAGCTGTTATGGTCCAGGTTTCACATGCATACAAAAATACGGACATGACCAGGGAGCGCATCAGTCTGATCTTGGCAGGGCCGTAGCCAGAGTTTGATGTTTGGGGGGGGGACACATACATGTATTTTATCGACGTTCTGGGGAGGGGCCTAACAAAATACAACCGATCTTGGCTACGGGCCCGGATCTTGGAGCTGATGGCAATGTTTTTGTCTGTCCAGATGACTTTTAGTTTGGTCACTGCAGCTGTGGTCTGGGCTATCCTGGAGAGTAATTCAAGATTCAGAGTGTGTATGTACGAAAACGCTTATCGACAACAACAAAAAGAAGTGTGATAACGTCTCCTAACTCATATCATAATGTAAGGCTTACCGTGCTTTACGTGTACATGTAAATGGTTCATCTCCCAAACAATTCTATTTTAATATTCACGTCTTGGACGTAAAATACAACAAAATTGTTGCATGGGTAAAGGTCAATTTTATTGATTTTCACGTCTTGGACGTAAAAGACGAAACCAGCACGGTGCGATTCAGCACACCAAAACGCGTACAAACATGTACAGCATTAAAGGCCTATTATGAGACATCATAATAATAATAATAAGCTTTACCTTCTACGTCTTTTGCAAATAACGACCACGACAATGATGGCGATGATGAGGAGGAGGCCAGAGACGATGCCAATACTGATAGATATGATGACCTGATCATGACCTAGGAAAAGACAGGAAATTATAAGTGTGTTACAATTTGTAAGCCGGTATGAGCCACATGAATTTTCTAAATGGCAATTAGTTACCACTGCTATAGTCCACAGTCATTTCAAATACCATACAATGATTTTCCTAGGGGGCACGGGGCACGAAGACAGGACCCTTTCTTTCTCTAGTTTTACGCTGTTTTACATACTAGTACAAACAGATATACCGAGTATAGACTGTAGTAGTTGTAAGCAACTTAAAGATAAAGTTTAGTTCTGGTCATGAGATTGCATTGTGAAAGACACAGTGTGAAATCGATCAGAAATGTTGATCATGTAGCATAAATATAAGTATCGGTGTGTACTGCAAGGTTCTGGAGACATGAAAATGATGAGAAATTCGGCCCAGTCTTGGTTAAGTAACAAGCACTGTTCACAGAAACATGTATAAGGGACTACACGCACATGTGGCACAAAAATTGGACCTCATTTTTAAGCTGTCACTTGTCATATTTAGAATATGAAAGCATTTGAAGACCCATGATTTTCAGGGAACATTTTTATCCCTGATTTTCTTCCACACTTGCATAATGAAAATGATAATGCTCACAAAATATTTTTCACCTCTCCCCAGAACTCAACCTATACCAATATGATGTGTGGTAATTGAGGCTATCATGAAAAACAGTTGTATTAAATACCAGAAATACATGTACTGATAATCCTTTCTTTTTTTAATTCATCATTCTCCTTTTCACACTTTTTATGATAAAATCGTCAGTAATCGCTGAAACATTTGCATGTAACCAATGATCAAGGGTGATTCTTGAATGATCAGTTATTTCAAGGGGAGTTATTTCAAGGGAATACCAATTAATTTGTATTTTACCTGTTTATATGCTTGTGTATTTATCTATTTTGTTTTTGATGCTGTTATTTGTTTTTATTATTACCAAACAGGGCCTCATGGAAGACCACCAAATTGGTGATATGTGCCACCCTGTATAAATATCAGAAATAAATAAATAAATAAATAAATAAATAAATAAATAAGAAGTATTTACCACTCTGCTGCTCTTGGTCAGTTGACCCACTGAATGTCATTTGGTTAGTTAGCCCTCGGCTCTTGGTAGTCGCAGAAGAGGGTGTAGTCGAACTGAATCCTGAACATCATGGTAAATAAAGATGTTAAAATAGTATATATTGGCCAATCAACAACAAAAAACATTTTGTTCACCAGTAGTTTTAAGATAAGTTTACTCGGTATTTGATTTGAATTGTATTGTATGTATATAGTCCAATTCTATCCATTTCTTTATCCTCAAAATTAAAGTGCATAGGGACTGAATAGTGATATGAGATATATATAATTAGAGTTTTGAATTATAATTATTATCATATTTTGTATTTATCTTGTTGTTGTTGTTGTTATTTAAATTATTATTAGTAGGAGTGTTATCATTATTATTGTTACATATTGATGACGGCATACAATGACCCACAATGGTAAAGCTGCGCATGCGCCATGCAAAATAAACTTGCTTTGGAATCTTATACCAGGAGTATCAAACGTGTGCTATTATCTGTCTCGAGTAATCATATGTGTACATTTTAATTAAGAGTACATAACAACTATCATAACGATTATTAGCTCACATCAAGAGCCAAACATTTGCAATGATTGATACACTTTAAAGTCGTTCTAGACTAAACAAAACCTACATCTACTCATGGAAAATTAATGTCGTGAACCAAAATATGATAATGTAAAAATACTTGCCTGTACACTTCGGAAGACCTTGGTTCCACATAACGGCATGGGTGCTGTTAGCAATGCCAACATTATCTCTGCGACCGTACATCTGCACGCACTGGATAACGCCAGGTCCTTCTAGTGTGTACCCATTGGAGCAGTTAAAATATATCTTGCTGCCGTAGCGCAGAGAGCCCGTTTCATTGTATCTGAATCCGTTTTGAGGTGTGCCGGGGTCTTCACAAACACTTAGGTCAACTTAGAAACATAAATTGGATTGACAACGGATAGTATGATATATTTTGAGAATTTCAAACATTATAACATGTGCAATTAACAACTAAACAAAAATAGATAAGCTCAATATCTTTAAAGATAAAGTTGAGTTCTGGTCATGCGATTGCAATTGTGAAAGAAACGATGTGGAATCGATTAGAAAAGGTTGATCATCTAGCATAAGTATTGGTGTGTACTGCAAGGTTCTGGAATCATCAAAATTATAAGAAATTTGGCCCAGTCTTGATAAAATTACAAGCACTGTACACAGAAAGATGTATGTGGGACTACACACTAATGTGGTATAAATCAGAACTCCCATTACTCAACCTTCTCTTTAAGAAGAGAAAATCGAATTTCGTTAAAAGCAATTCATTGGCAGGACAATATAAAGTACATTATTTTATTGTTCATAATTAATAATGATGTTTTATGCAGGCAAATTAGTGCGGAAAATGAAGAAAGTTATTTTCTCTAAATGACATTGTTTGCAGAAGTATTTCTAGGGTTCTGAACTAGCTTGTCAAAATCCTCGTAACAAGCTTTACCTATTAGTGTTCTTCTAGTGTTTTCTTAGGGAGGGGGTTAAAAACACCATCGTGAGAAACATGTAAAACATTTTATTTATTTTTTTAATGCAAGAACCCTGAACACCCTCTCTAGCCCCCTATGTCCCTCCCCAAGAGTGCCACACCCAAATGAAAAATTAAATAAAATCTCGAATCGCTCTTTCCTTTACCTCGGTAGATGCCGATTCTATCTGAGCCCCCGCATGATTCAAGGCGATCTCCAGCACAAAGCATATTACATTCCCCATCCGAAGCGTTTCCATATTTGGCAAAGTTTTCATCTTGTCCTCCGCAGAAACAGTCGTTCCCAAACTCCACACCTGCGTAGAAGTATCTTTTCTGTGCGCATGCGTTGATGCACAGGTCAATCGTCATATTTTCATATTGATGGGGACCATCAGAGAGCACACGATCTCTGCCGGGCCAGAAAAAGTTGAAAGCCCTGAAACATCCAATATAACCTGGTTCTAAATTTTTTTTTAAAAATGAAAACGATAACAACGAAACACTTCCCACACAATTCAGCTAGACTTCAAATGGAACCTCGTGTTATTGCAATGACGAATATCGTCATTGCCTTGTTTACGTACACATTCTACCCTATTAATATTCTTCTCCGTGTTTTCCGTATTTTCGTCAGAAAATCGCATTCGTTTTGCACGTAGTACGTGTTATCACTAGTTATGCCCTTTCCTCATGTTCTTTTCCTTTCAAATTTTATAGGCATAGTCTCTAGCATTTCATCAACGTTCTTCAATTTTCGAAATCACTCATGCATAACCGTCCAGGCGCCATTTTTCCGTTTCTGGTCCGTTTTAAGGCCTTTCTTTCTTCCTTCCTATCTCCACTATCTTAGATCCTACAGAGTTCTAACAAATTCCTCCAAACATTCCAGGATATGTTCTTTCATCTGCGACGCATAGCCTGACCTTCAAAATGCCATCTTCGTAGTGCAAATTCAAATCCGAAACCGACTTCGTGAAAAATCTCAATTTTCTTTTTGAAAAATAGACCCCTACAAATCTAAAAATGCCTTAAATTTCTCATACTTTCGCCTCAATTTCTTGCAGTATCTTTATCTCATAATTTCACAAAGCCACGCTGAATTAAACTCTCCAATGAATATGCAACAAATTAATGGCGCCCTCTTAAGTTCTGGGGATTGTCTTTCTTTCTGTGGCCGTATCTTCATCGTTTCTGGCCAACCCGTACCCTTTTTTAGATTTAGATACTTGAAGATATGCCCTTTCCAGCCAAATAAAAAATAAAAAATATCCTAACGCTGACCAAATTTGAGAAAATTACCCTCCAAATTCGCCATTTTCAAGAAAATTGCGAAACAACTTCAACTTGCTCTTAAATGATGATCCTTATACCTACGTCATAGAAACATGGGATACACATGTATCCGAGCACGTGACAACTTTCTGCCAAGTTTGGCAGAATTTGATGACGTCAGCGTAAAATTATTGCCAAAATGATGATTTTACTATGCATTACATACAAACCAGTATAATGCGTACAAGACATTGCACGCAGATGGCAATGGTGTCAAACTGACCGCAATGAAATGCTCTTTCGAATGATACCAAATATGGTTCACGCAGAACATTTTGAGTAAATCGAATTTGAAAAAGGGTCACTATACGACTTCTGATGTTATTCCGCCAATTTTTTTTTTCTAATTATTTTATTTAGGTTTTATTTCAACATTAACTGCATATGAAAAGAATTTACAAAGTAAGGCATATACAAGGTAACAAAACATGTGCATAGTATTAGATAGATACAACAGTAAAAAATAAAAAAATAAATTAATGGCAAGTCATTAAATACAAATGATTCTAACGATAATCTGTGTCTTACAACAATTTTATCCACGTTCTAAAAATAGCTCTTGACGAGTGTATTCAGACCTGTAGAGAGATTCAACATTTCTATTTATAGACATGAACCAATTTAGCAAGATTAAGTAAACTTTGAATTTTGCAGTAAACTGGACAGTGATCTGATATGTCAGACAGTATGATGCCAGATTCAGTTTGTAAATGATCAACATTTACAAATATATTATAATTATAACACGTATCGGCCATGACGTCATTTTTCAGACTGCTTTTTGCCCCCTTAATTCCCGTCCTGTTTTTTCCTGGAAATTTTGCAGTGATATTCCGAGTTGCGATACGCAGTGCACCTCGAAGTCGGATTTTTGAAAATCGTCAAGGGGGACAATTAAGACGCCAGTTTATACTCTGCATGGTTGTGTTAGTATGGGCGGCTGTTTGTGCCACATGTTCATCATGAACCAAATCCCGTTGGATTTGCACGCAGTGCTTGCGAGCCCTTTCTAGGTCCCTTCCGGCTTATGCCGAAAGGATGGGTAGCGTTTACGTCGCGTCGCATTGACTTGAACGCGCCCATTCGTTCAAAGCCCCCCACCCCCCGGTTTGGTCGAAAGGGTGCGTTGTTGACCGGAACGCAACCATTTGTCCAAAGGCCCCCCCCCCCCTAGTTTGGCCGAAAGGGTGCGTTGACTAGTCTTCCACATCAGTCAATTCTATTATAAACATCTGATGTGGAAGACTAGTCAACGCACCCTTTCGGCAAAACCGGAGGGGGGGGGGGGGCTTTGGACGAATGGTCTACTCTATTCCAATTCCCTTTAAACTTCGTAGGCATAATCTCTAGCATTCCTTCATGGTCACTGTATTCTTCGTTCTCCAAAATCCCTCATGCATGACAGTCGAGGCGCCATTTCGTCCGTTCCCGTGGCGTTTCTTTCGCCCTACCTATCTCAACTATCACAACAGCTACAGACTTCTTACAAATTGCTCTGGATAGTTCGAGCGAAGCTCTTTCGTTTGAAACGTAGAAACACGTGTGTCATTGCACGCATATCGTTGTGACACGATTGCATGTTTAGTATTTGTGTTGCAGTTATTCCCCAAATTTTTTTACCTCCTATGTATTTAATATATTGGAAGTTTCATGGACTACCGGATAAGTCCCCGGAATACGAGGCACAATGTACGGAGAGTCCCTGTCATTGACACTTATGTTATTTGCCAATACACCAATCTACCTTATTTAGCCACTCTCCACCAATACTGTATGAAAATGCATGGGTTCCCGGTAAAATGAAATTCCTAGAGTGCCAGAGCGCCTTATTAGGGTAGCTCGATCGGCAATAGCCGGGGTGATAATAAGTACAGCGCTTAGAAACATTTTTATTTAGCGCTACATCAATCGAACTTGTATTATTAGTAGTAGAAGTATACTAGCAGTATATATACGTCTACTTTGATTATTGATATGTAAGTTATAGTAATAATAGTTGGGATTTAAAAAGCACCGAATCCACTTGTAAATGAATGCTCAAAGCACACTTGTGTAACAAAAACAAAAAAGATATCACATAGAAGCATTTGCATTATAAACAAAGGAAAATGAATAAGATAGAAGTTCTATCTGTTTAATTCGGCATATAATTCAATGTTGTTCGTGTAAGTATGTTCAATATACTAACACGAAAAAATAATGAATTATATGTTGAAATAAACAGATTTTTTAATATCATTTTAAACACTTCAAGTTTGAAACATAAACACACCGAGGTTATGACATCCATGAGATACAGTAATATATATTATGACCAGCAAGGGCAATGGAGGTACCTTATTTAACTGAGTCTTGGAACAATACAATACAAATTCACATTTTGTAAGATTTAGTATCACTTAATGTGAATGTAACCGATTATGAACATCCTGTACATGAGCCTCAAGATTATGGATAGCGGTGACTGCATTGCGTCGGTTAGTTTCGAATGAAGTGATTTTTTTTTTTTAATTTCATCTGCATAAATATGATATCAAAAAGATTGGTGTTGAAGAATACTTTTCAGACTAATTAGATAAAGTAAGAACAGGATGAGCCCTGTTCAACTCCACATGTCAGAGACAAAACAAAATGTGAAGTAAAACTATTTACCAAGGCAGACAGCCATCCATGCTATGTGAACAATCGTATTATTATTTCGTCACTATGAATGTATTAACCAGTGCCAAGAATAGTCATGTGGACAACCAATATTTTGAAAATCAGCACTAACAACAGGATCAGCATACATGCATATTACGTGAACTGTATTAAGTGAACCAGCTAGAAATGATAAGCAGACATCACAACCGTGTTACCTTTGCAGGAAACGGCTGCTATCATATAGTTGAAATTACAGCTACCACCTCCGTTGTTCGTATCACATTGCATGTTCGGCCCATCTGAAAAATGATTAATTGCAATTCCTTCAAATAAATTGTATTTCCATATGTACATGCATTGGGTAATATGGGACTAATTGATATTATTATTATCATTATAATTATTATTATCATTATAATTATTATTATTATATATAAACAAAGATTTAACCTCGGGAAGGAAAGTCGATCTGATTAGGGATATACTTGTGATAATACGGTGTAGGTTCAAGATGAAGTTTAATTCTGGTCATGCGATCGCATTGAGGAAGAAACTGTGTAGAAGCGAATGTATTAGGCTGATCAAGCACCATCTAAGTATTAATTTGTGTGTACTGTGAGGGTGTGCTATTATCAAACCGATGAGAAATTGGCCCAGTCTTACTAAAGGTCACATGTGCTTTACAGAGACATGTGTTTATAGAACTACACAAATATGTGGAATGAAACCACAACCACAACGGTTAGCTTTTACTTTGTATATATTGAATACGAGGGCGCACTTGAAGAGCCATTCTTTTCAGGGGACATTTTTTCCATATTATTATTCCACACTCACATAAAAAGAATGAAAGAGTGTGTGCACGCTTGTAATTGTTATTATTAGTATTGTTATTAGTATGATCATTATCATTATCATTATTATTATTTTTTTTTGTTCCTGTTATTAGAGTTTTTATCATTATCATTATCATCACTTTGATTATTAATATGATTATTATTACTTCTTATTGTTACCATTAATATTTTGGGGTTATTATTATGATTATCAGCATTGTTGTTACAATTGGTACACTACAGTTTGATAGTACACTTACTAACTGAACAGCCTGTAAAATATGTTGATATATTATTAGTTACTGACATCGACCACTCATCTCCGTCGTCGAAAAAAACTGCCGTAAGATGTCGAGAAGTTCCTGGAAAGTTTAGCTGACGACAAGCTATACTTGCTAGTTCGAAGTTCCAATTGTTTTGACAAACGAGCCCCCATCCGATGTCCTGGTTGAAAACCTCAACGATGCCGGCATTTGGTCGATCTTTGGTGATCAATCTGTAGTCTGCAAAAGTTATTGAGATTATGCTTAAGTAGATTAGGTTGTGTATTCGTTCGTTTGTATAATAATGATAATATTGATCATATTGCTGATGATGATTATGATAATATAAATAACAATAATGATAATAATAGTAACAATAATATTAATTATTATAATAATAGCTACATTTATATTGCGCACGTATCCATCTAAGGGGGTGCTTAAGGCGCCAATATATAAACGTAGCAGTGGGAGCACCGTGGTATATTGGTGAAGGCTCTTAAATCTCATACCAGAGATACCAGGTTCGAACCTTCCTCGGGGCTTGCATCCTTAGACATTATGTTTTGCCCACAGTCCCTCCGTAGGCCTTTTTCGCCTCAAGTAAATGACAGATGAAACACAACTTCTTAACACCTAATGAACAGTGAATGTCATGGATATCTTACTTCAGCACGCTTATAGGAGTAAGGCAAATAAGACCCTCTCGCTCCCCTTGAAAATAAAATAAAACTAAACATATTGTCTTCAACACAAAGCATTGAGGATTTACACACAAAAAGAAATAGCTTACAATGGGCCTATGCATTCCCATACTTCCTCATATCTGCATCCAATGCTACACCAACCAATAGTCCTTTATGATTTGCTATAAATGCTACAAATTCATGTAATTCGATCTGCGAAAATATTTCGTACAAACTTACCTGAAATAGTAAAGATCGCCAGACAGGGACTGACAAAGACAATTAACAGTAAAGACACGGTTGAATACAGGTTTTGGGCCATATTCCGACGTATTCATGACGGCGTTAGATTCCTATTAGCACTATTAGTTTCTGTTTGCAACCGATCTTTGTGAGAGTAGAGCCTGCTTTGGGAGAGGAAGTCCTTGAAACATAATATGTCACTTTATACACGCAAGGCTATACGTCATATAGTGTGTTTTACATTAAAAACATTTGATGAATATTTTTCCTTTAAAAATAGATTCTCAGATAAATCCTAAGTATCATTTTGTATTGACTATGTTACAGTATTGCTTGATGTACCAATAAACATAGGCCTAGCCAGGGTGGGGGTACAAGGGGTTAATGGCCTCCCTATTTATTCACTATAAAAGTAGAAGAAGAAGAAGAAGACGACGAAGAAGAAAATAGACGAAGAAAAGGATGAAAGAGGAGGAGGAGAAGAAGAAGAAGAGGAAAGAGGAGGAGAAGAAGAAGGGATAGGAGGAGAAGAAGATTTCGGCACGTATTCCCCCCCTCACTTTCCCTCTGTAGCAACACCGCTGGCATTGGTTATTTTGATAAAAATAAAATTTGTGGTAAAAAATAGGAAAGTACAGAGACCACTGAAATAGGCCACTTTCGTAATGTTATTAAATCTAATGCGTTCGTCTTTACTAGGTGCTTCTTTACATTCATATTTTCATTTTCATATATTCATGTTAATTTTCAAACTTATCTCATTGTGATCCATTCAAAATTGTATGTAGTAGGTTTCCCTTTGTTATATACTTGTATGCACCTTGAGCACTTCTTTGGATTAATTTTTTTTTAGATGGATTCTCTTTTATTTGCCCTGAAATGATATTTTGAAGAAACATCAAATATTGCTCTTTATATACCTCACTTAAGAAATCCAGCCATCTGATTGGTCGAATTGCATTCATAAACTTCAACTGTTCCTGTAAAATTCCCGGTAACCATGCATAAAACATTTCAATATTTTTAATAACCATGGTTATTAAAAAAATAGGTCAGTCTCCATGGTTACCCCATAGGTTTACATGTTAAAAAATGGTTTGAGCGATGGAGGATACCATACGTGTGCGAAAAATTGGTCGGCAATTTCAATACAATTGAATCTCGATCGATCTTACCGACAATTTTATCTTGCATTGTTGACATGAAGACGAAAATTAACTCTCAAAAACAAAAAAACAACATCTGCCGATAGATCTTGATCTAAGTTCGTGCCAATATGCATTGCAAAAGTAAAAGAAGAGTCCGTATATGGAGCTTTTGCGAAGCATTCATCACACGCGAAGCCGGTTTCAATCCATTTTAATGTATATATCGTACAAAACTGCCAAGCATTTTGAAAGCGCGCGATGGCCGAGAGGTCTGAGGCGCTGACAGAAGATACAACACCTTTTGTACGCAAGAGTTCGAATCTCATCTTCGACCAAAAAAAAAAGATTTTTTTATTTTTTATTTTTTAGTCTATTTTTTTTCGGCATATAAAAGTATTAATGACTGCTTTAATATTCGAGAAATAGTTGTTTTCATACGCTCTCGGGAAGGTTACAATTGGGCTATTCCCCTCGGCAAGCCTCGGGGAATAGCACAATTCTAACCTTCCCTTGAGCGTAATAAAACAACTATTTCTCTCAAAGCAGTCATTAATACTATACTAATCCCGCTTTTGAATGATGAACGTAGACTGCTGTGCAGACGGCCTCATCTGTTGACCAGTTCAAGAAATTACTCAAGTCCAGTAGCGTACGCAGGATATTTTTTCGAGGGGGGAGGGTAACATTTCGCAACGACTCAGCCAGCCGGTGAATAAGCGGGGGGGGGGGGGTAAGAGCACATATTTTTTCTTTTTTGTCCCGTAAAAAAATTGAGGGGGGGGGGTTCCTCCCAAACACACACATTAAAAAAAATATGATAGGGGTTAAACCACCAACGTCCCCTCCCCCCCCCCCCCCCCCATGCGTACGCGCCTGCTCCAGTCACATGTATTCTGCTAGTAATTACTTTTTTACCAGCCTACATATACTTGACTGATCTCTAACTTTTGTTTTTAAGTGGCCCAAACATTGTGGAGCGTGTGTGCAGCGCTTTGTAACTGCAAGGAAAAGGCGCTATATATTTGGATTGGATTGGATTGGACCCATTCCAGCTGTTTAAAATGCATCGTCTTAAGCGCCGTTCATCCTCCTTACAAAAATTGATTTAGTATATAACAACGATTGAAAATGATAAGTTTTCAACCATATCGTCAGGGGTTCCCCTGATTTTCTGGACCCATTTAGAAATGGCCTCATAATATGTCTTTATCATGGATTTCGAGAGTACCTACTGATAGCTCAAACAATGGTTATCACGAGCGCCATCTCATGCTTTAAACATACCATTCAAAGGCAGACCAGCACTATAATACCCCATTCACAGTGGTTTTGAAATTTGTAGCGGCGTTGTAGCGGAGCGGCGACACCGCCATAACACCGCTACAAATGCATTCACAGTAGAAAAGTTATCCCGCTGCAGCAGCGGGATAAATATCATGTACCCATTCACGCTGCAGCGGGTGATTTTTATTACCTCCGTAACAAACACGTGTATGCATGGCTCATGACCCGCGAGTGACCCCGATATGACCGGAAATACTTCAGCGCGGGGTTTTCGATTGCTTACAATTGCGCGCGATCATATTACTTTTTAAAAAACTAGCATTTTTATTGCTTCCAGTCAGAATATTTTAATTTTTTGAAGTGTGAAATATTTTTATTTGGATAATTATAATATCTACATAATAATAAAATCAATTTGAATCCACTGGTTACTTTATTTCTATTTCACTTTATGTTCCCCATTGCTGGAGAAAAGAGGTCAGTGATAGGTAAGTAAACAAATCACACGTGTTTGTCGCGGTGTTATAGCGGAGAACCTTCACACTGAGTAAACACCACGACAGCAGCGGGACTGTCCCGCTGCTGTAGCTAGGCGAACCTAGCGATAGTTTGTCGCGGCGTTATCGCGAGGCGGTGTTATCCCGCGATAGTTTATAACGGGTCCGAGCCTTCACACTGAAGACAACACCGCGACAGCAGCGGGACAGTCCCGCTGCTGTCGCGGTGTTTGAGGCCACTGTGAATGGGGTATTAGGGAGTTTACAGATAGCACATGGTACAAATGACCCCAAATATCCACAGATCTTTCACACATGGAGAAGTTCCACTTTGAGCATATTAGAATAATAACTGCCAAAGTCCTAGATGTGCTTCATGAATACCTTTTGTTTGCCCTCTTGAAAAGAAAACTTCCACCTGCGTATCATAGAATGTACCGTTGGTACATAAATGAATAATGTTACGTAACTTTCATGAGCGCATGTCCAGTATTCATCTCTGTGGGTTTTACCTTTTTGGTACAATGAATGACCTTTATCTGCCCATGCGCAGATTGTATCTGTAAACTCCCTTATTCCTTACATCACTCTACCCCCCCCCCTCTTTCTTTCTCTCTCTCTCTCTACCTTTCTCTCTCTCTCACACATACGCCACCCTTCTCTTCTTTTCTTTGGTCTTACTGTAAGATTTAGAAAGTTTTCTGTCATGACGTCGGTTCAGATTAACCATAATTTCATTTGGTCGTAAGAGGGCGTTTGTAGTTCGCCAGCCTAAAAGTCACGAAATTTGAAATGTTTTGTGGACAGTGATTCCATCAGTAATCCCCGACAATCGAGACAAGCCCAATGTTGTAAGTACTATAAAGCTGTTATTTGTATAAATCAATCTTTAATTGTTTGTATGAGGCCAAAAATGGCACAAGATATAAATCTAGTTTTCTGTAATTTTAAGATGAAAAGTATGTTAAAATGTTGTCTGTGCATGTAGCACCACATATAGACAAACGTAGGATAACGTGTGTGAATGCACAATTTGTGCATATATCAGTTTGTGTTGAGGATAATCTAGATTTGTGTGTAATGAGTGATGATAATTGACATGAAACAAGAGTATGAATTGTTTTCCTTGGTTATAAAGAATGTCAAGGGTGTAGAAGCAAATAGGAATTTAGTTCAGGAACCAAGTAAAGAGTGTAAGATAGAGGCAGGAAATAAGGCTGGTCGAGGGTTTATTTGTGTATGACGTTAACCTACAAGATAGAGAGGTATGATTTGTAAGGGTTATATTTGTAAACAAAGGTAGAATTTGAGACAGTTCATTAGAATAAGATAAATGAGGCAGTTATACAGTTTGTGTTTGCACAAGTGAGCTTTACTCACATAGTTTATTCTTGAAGGTTTTCTTTACTCAGTTATGCATATTAAGGTCATTTATGGCAAGCTAGTTGTGCGATACAATAGATGTTTGTTTATTCATGTGAATTTGTACACATGCTTATGATTGCTTGTTTGTTTTATTGATATTACAGATGAACTGCATTTTATGCACGTATCTCAACTTGGATGTCGTCGTCCTTTCTTTAAGCCTACTGTTGGGGTCACTTCAGCAGAATTTAACGTCACACTTACTTTGCCTCTTTTCTCTCTGCTCTTAATACCGGTATTCCTGCGAAAAGGTGCCCCTCCTAGTGATCGAACGCCCCTACTGCAATCTAAAAGGGTGCTTCCCTATCTCGGTGTAATGCGCCCTTGCTCTTATACCCTGTCATGAAAAACAGAATTTCCTGTCATATATTTCTAGGGTCAAATTTCCATAGTTAGTTTTAAAAATGTTTCCTCTCTCTCTCTCTCTGTCTATCTCTTGCTTTAAATAATTCATCATCTTTCAGTATGAAGGGGTAAATTACCTTCATTCAAATAGATGTGCGATGGCTTGGGTGCGGATTTTTGCACGAGTGTACTATCTAATCATTTGCAATGTATTCATTTTCAGAGAAGAAGAATGAAAATAGAAGTGTGTCATATTTAATGGACTTTAATCTGGGCTCATACATTCATGCTTAATTGATATGTTTCTCTAAATATATGTACTTAATTATTTTTGTCCTCTTACTATATTTCCTTAATTCTCTTTCTATAATTCGTTCATATTCTTATCTTTTAACAAAATCTTTCGTCAAGTCATTGCATTGACAGTGTCGTGGACATTTGGAACATTCGGTTCTCTCGGCCAGAAGTTATTGAATGTTCAACACCCTTTGAATTGTAAAAGCCACACATTTTGTTTGAAGTTTTGAATGCAAGGTATCCAGTTAGAACAATGTTTTTCAGTTCCGAACGCACACGCGTTCCTGGTGAGAATCAAGGACTCACATGTATGTTACTTAATATCCAAAAACATACCCTTTTAGGAATTTAAGGAAAGGTGTGAAATTTGCTGTATAACCGAGGACCTATCCCTATCCCTTAAATAAGGGCACGGAATTAAAAACACTTGCATTTGTTAATAAACCGAGGACGTACTTGGGTCTGCTTTATGTCCTCTAAGTGAATGTACAGTTCTCATGTGTGTGCTCGGTTTGGTCTCCTAGACTTTTTTTCCCATTTTTTTAAATTGATTCCTTGACGGGATTACACACACACTCACACATACACACCTATATACATACCCACACAAACGCACACGCACACCACACAGACACACACGCCCACACACATTGATATGCGAGTTACTCATGAGCTTCATGACTCGTGTTCCATTTCCCTGTTTATTCCTTAGTTTTGATAATTGATAAATGATAATTGGAATCGCCAATAAAATAATGTTCAGTTAATTTCAAATTCAACCACCCCCCCCCCCCCATTCATACAGAACTCCGCCAGTCATCAAAGGTTTATGCACCTTCTCCTGTTTTGTAACACCTGTTCAGTCTTTAAACAGAGATTGCTGAACTTGAAGGGATTCAACTTTCAACCATTTCTCAAAGGAGCCAAATTCAAGTTCAAGTTCAAGTTCGTTTATTTATTTTATTTTCATAAAAAAACACAGCAAATGCAAATAAACATACAAGTATATATACATACAAGGAATGGTCAGTTATTACAATAGTTTAAAATGAAATTGGAGAACAAAGGAAAAGCCCATGGTGGCTTTGTATAAAAAGTTCCCCGAATATTATAATTTATATTATTTATATTATTCAGCATAATGAGTTAAAGATATCACAAAGTACAGCGATAAACACAATATAAAGACAAAAAATACAAAAAAATGTATGAAATAATTTAAAATTGGAGGAGGGCAAAAAGGTTTGAAAGGTAAATTTAACGATACTCAGAATAAAAGGCCAGTTTCAACTGTTTTTATATGAGCTGAGGACTTGAGGTAGAGTGTTTCATATGTTTGGCAAAGTATTTCTTACAGATATTTTAGAGAATTAGCTTTTTACTTTCCATAAATGAAACGTGTTGCAAAGCCGAGTATTGTGAGAATGAATTTGATTATTGATCGAAAATATGGATAATATTCTTTTTGGAAGTATATTTTGACAAAAATAAAAACCAATTAGTGCAGTATGGTATTTGAACAAACAAAAAACATTTAGGGTTTTTAAACTAAGAAATAAAGGAGCAGAATGGGCATAATAATCACTACCTGTACAAATACTTAACAACAACCTTATACTATCCACTTTTCAGAGCCTATAATTCATGAAATATTCTTGTAGTGACGAGGAAATACTACCTAAAAGACAGGATGAAATCGTTGGAGATCAAAATGGACATATTGTTTAGGTTTATGATGTTTTGTTGTAATTATTGTTTTCTATCCAAAAATGCCAAGATACAAACGATAATTATACAACATTTAGTAAACAAATGATAAATGAGCTCCAAAATACAACAGTATGTTAAGTTGGACATTTTTTACTTCCAGTGATTTTTCTCAAGATTCAATTCAATTCAATTCATTTAAATTCCATTTACAACAAAAAGATAAACAAAGTTATTACATGTTTTATTACAGAAAGTATGAAACAAATCTATGTACATATTATTTTTTTCTTAGTAATTACACAAATACACTTTACAGATTGTACAGGGTATTCCGATACAAACATGTATATGAGTTGAAAAACATAGTAGTATGACTTATGAAGGAAAATGGTGCATGAAGGAATTTGTAATTATTGAGCATGAATTGTTTAAAAGAAACAATCAATTTACAGTGAAAATAGAAGAAAAAGAAATACTATTGAAGGGAAAAGGAGAGAGAGAGAAAGAGAGAGAGAGAGAGATAAAGATAAGAGGGAAAGAGAAATGGAGAATGTAGGGTATCGCAAAAATTACCTGCAGTTGAACTGCACGAAGGCACTAGTACAAGTCATTGGAATGACAAGGGGCTTGTTGTTTATGAATATTCCTATTAATTTGTTACCTTTATCAGGTAATAATACATTTAAATTGTTGTGTATTGATGTTGTTCGAGTGATAAACTGATGCGTTCGAGTTTTTGAAAATTCATGAAATAAAGTTTGACTTTTCAATTTGTCTCTATTTTCTTTTCAATTAGATTACTATTATTACTCATATTCCAATTAAATGGTTTTAAAGAGGTTTATTCATAATAGGTTTGGTTTATTTTGGTTTGTTGTCACTTTCCTCATATAAAATATAATATACACACAATTTACAACTGAATTATTCATACCCTTACCAAACTTTTCTAAGTTTGTAAGTTTGTAAAAAAAAATATTTATCCCGATTCATGTTTCTTTACAATGTAACAAATTAAAGTTTACATCTAAACGTGTTAAATAAAGGCCTTAATTTAACCAGTCCACCTCTCATTCTTGAGTAACGATAGCAACAAGGGGTATGAATAAATTAGTTCTTAACTGTACATTATGAAGAAAGAAATGCTTATTGTAATACCCCTCCCCCCCCCCCCCCCCAAGAAAAAATAGATTTCCTATTTCGAGCCATTAAAGATACTATGTCCCTTTTGCAGCCATCCTCAAATTATGTAGAACTTTGCAGGAATTATGAATATGTCATGTATGTCCTATCTGTGAAATTTAAACGTTAGCAGTGTCCTAATATTCAAATTATGCAAGGAAACCCGTTTACTTGCTAGACTTCGCTGTCAGACACTATTGTTAAATGTCAGTATTGAGTGACTGACTGGCTTTTTCTTCTTCTCTGGTAATAACATCCATAAAATGAGCTGTAAAGGATTTGTCTACATCAATAGCCCAGTTCTTGTAATGTCCAAAATCAAACTGGTTGAATCTTTGTGCAGCATAAAACGTACCACCATACGGTACAATGGTCTGAAAATCAAGACTATTACTTATTGGCTCTATAGCTCCTAAGTCAATTTGACAACTAATAGTCGTTATTTTCCCACTTAAAGACATTTTCAAGCCCCATTTTTTTTAAGGGTAGTTCTTAATTAGTATTATCTTTCAAATGCCATTGGAATTTAACCTTTTCATTTTTTTGGCCTACATAAGGGACATAGTACCTTTAATACGAAGGCTTTGTCCTAGATGACAGGCATATATTCACATCATCAGATAATTTTCGCTATTCAGATATGTCATTTGAATGCATTAGGATCGAG
Source organism: Strongylocentrotus purpuratus (assembly GCF_000002235.5). Taxonomy (NCBI): domain Eukaryota; kingdom Metazoa; phylum Echinodermata; class Echinoidea; order Camarodonta; family Strongylocentrotidae; genus Strongylocentrotus; species Strongylocentrotus purpuratus. The sequence continues at coordinate 22,230,143 of NW_022145598.1, forward strand.
GTATCCATCTCCATCCAGCTCTTGTTCCCCATGCAGTATTGGCACATTTTTTTTCAAATTGGTCCGGGCATTCGGGAGAACATACCCAAAGGCATCAATGTCAGGGTCCCCAAAGTGGCCAATGTTCCTGTCATCACTGCTTGGTGGAATGGTCTCGTAGAATGTTGTATTAAGATTGGTTTCCGATTCTTTTTCACCTGGTTGTCCTACCGTCTCATACGGATGAGTGCTTGTCAGAGCTGGTGCCAAGGCGCGGCCTATAGGTGACGTTACTGACACATTTCCCTAATTTCTAGGACTACTATCTCTCATGCCCAGGTATGTGTGGATTATCTGTAAAGAATGTGAATTTCGCCAAATGTATTCTTATCAATATGGTTATTGAAATGACATGAGGGTAATATAACAACTTTTTATAATACATAGGCATACCAACAAAAGTGTGACAGGATCATCATACCAAATACCTGTCGCGCACTAAATAACCTGGCTCCAGAGTAAATGTCATCCCTTGTAACACTCTGGTTTACGTTTATTTAGTATCATTAGGCTTAAGGGAATCCGGAGTAAAAGAGATTGGGATGGAAGCGTTTCCATCAGCAGCTTTTTTTCAAACAGCCAAGAACCTACAAACTTTCAAAGCCATACTTAAGACTGAACTTGACAGGATCATGCTGGATAGTTACAATGTATAATGAAGTTTCCCTTTCTTAGAGTTCAACTATTAGTTCATTGTCGTTATATGTTTTATCGATTCACCTTGGAGCTTATGAATTTAAACCGTTTTGCAAGCGGCTTGAATATCTTTAAAGATGGGTAATGCATTTTATGAATATTTTCCTTGTTGTTTTTACTATTAACGTTATTATTATTAATGTATGTGTTTTGGGAAAAAATATCCCCCAATGATGTATATTTATGTTAATGTTTTCAACATTTCCATGTTTCTCTGGCATTCCCAAATTTCCCTACCTTCTCTAAAACAAAATGTTTAATTTTCTCTAGGTGCCATTTGCCTTTAGGACCCTTACCTACCTGTGAATCACTCTCAGGGTTTCTTGATAAGCGCTTCCTTATCCGAGGGATAATCCACCTTATCGTCACGGCAAGAAGAAGCAGAAATAAGACCACTGTCGATGCGATCAGTATTGGTGATACGATGTTTCTACGACTGTCTAGGATTGATACAACAATTATAATTAAACAATAAAAGAACATTTGAATAGTGCTTACAAAATATAGAACACAAGCAATCAAAAATAAGATGTGCTCTAAGCGCTTGATACTGTATTAAACTAGTAAAATCATTGCAACGGTTTTAAATATATTATATTCTTTGTATAATTATATAAACATGAAGGTGTTACATTTTTGGGGTTAAATTGTAAACATGACTGATAAACGGATCGATGGAAAAGCCATTGACAGATAGATTCTTTTTTCTTTTTTATTTGACATCACTCTTGAACACGAGATACAATGCCAAACAACAAAGAAAAAGTATATAACCTTGTTTTCAGTTTCACAAAAAGCTACAAGACTGCTTAATATTTTACTTCGATTGAACAATATTTATGAAAAAACTAGTGAAAGTGTAGTTGAAAATGTCACTGCTTTGAAGATTTTGTAATATGTATGGCTGATATCAAGGTTATGTTTAAAGGAAGTAGACCATAATTATGAAGCCGAAGAGGGGAAACAATTTTTTCGCAAACAGAACTCTCAGTATAACCATTCACATGAGAGCTAGAAAAAGACCACCAGAAACTATGGATGCTTTAGACAAAATAATGCATCGTGAAATATAGATTAGGATATTTTGGGGAATGTGCAGATGAGGTTACAGTTTCTTTAAAAATGCAGGGTTCCTTTTAGTTTTGTGGTCCGAATCTAAACCAAATCAGTGCAAACATTATTCAAAGGAATCTATAAGCAAAACATCGATTATAACGTGCAATAAAAAGTGAATGATAAAAGTGTATCATTAGTTGTTAACTTACGGAATTTCCGTAATACGATAACTACGCATTGATCATTGATCACACACACGCACATGCACACACGCTCTCATTTCAGCATTCTTGTGGGGTTTTATGTGCGCTTCACATACCCCTTGTGAGGCATTTTTACTTTGTGGGGTATTTTTTCAGGACCCCACAGAGTAAAGTCTTTCAAATGACTGTATATTCGGTGTCCTATGCCCTGCGGGGCATTAGAAGTGGTACCCCATAAATGACTTTTTGTGAGCGTGTGCTAAAACTTGCACACTTTTTCATGGTAACATCGTAAGCACACCGCCGGGTTGTTATCGCCAGGTTGTACATACCCCACTAGTAGGGGACCACAAGGTATATCTGGAACGCACAGAAATACCCCACAATCAGGTGCCCCACAAAGGCCCTGATGTGAGAAGGTGTGTGTCTGTGTGTGTGTGTTTGTATGCCCTTGTCTAGTAATCTATTAAAAACCAAACCGAGGACACACATGAGAACTGTACATTCACTTAGAGGACATAAAGCAGACCCAACGTCCTTAGTATCTTAACCAATGCAAATATTTTTAATTGTATGCCTTACGGGATAGGGATAGGTCCTCGGTTGTACAGAAAAAGGGTATGTTTTTGGATATGAAGTTAGATACATATGAGTCCTTGATTCTCACCAGAAACGGTGTGCGTTCGGAATAGTATACTTACTAAAAACATTGTTCTAACTGGATACCTTGCATTCAAAACTTCAAACAAAATGTGTGGCTTTTACAATTCAAAGGGTAATGAACATTCAATAACTTCTGGCCGAGGGAACCAAATTTTACAATTATCCACGACAATGACAAAGCAAAGACTTGACGAAATATTTTGTTAAAGCTAAGAATATGAAAGAAAGAAAGAAATTCAGGAAATAGAGAAAAAAGTAAATACCTTAGTATATATATTTAAAGAAAGAGATAAATGTATAAGCATGTATCTAAAAAGGAACACTACAGTCCCGACTCCCTAAAGATAATGATTAGATAGTAGAACTTGAGCAAAATCCGCACACAAGCCATCACACATCAATTTGAATGAAGTTCGTTTTTGCCCTTCAAACTAGGCGATGATGTATTGATTTTGGGTGTATAATCACATTTGTGGACGCTGTTAAAAGTGTATGAATGACAATTTAATGAACGATGGAACGAGCAAAATTATTGAAAACAAGAGAGAGAGAGAGAGAGAAAGAAAAGGGGAAGGGGGAGGGGGTGATATAAGGAATAGTGCTGGTCTGCCTTTGAATGTTATGTTTTGAACAAGAGATTGCGCTCGTGATAACTATTGTTTGAGCTATTAGCAGGTACTCTCGAAATTGATGATAAGGACGTAATTACGACGCCAACTCTAAATGTGTCCAGAAAATCAGGGGAAGCCCCTGACGACATGGTTGAAAACTAATCATTTACAATCGTTGTTATACAGAACAATGTTTTTGTAAGGGGAACAATGGCGCTTAAGGCGATGCATTTTAAACAGCTGGAATGGGTCGCAATTGGTTTCAATGGAGACCTACATTCATCAGTAAAAAAGCGGGAGTACAGAGCGATATTTGATGTTTCTTCATAATATCATTTCAGGGCAAATAAAAGAGAATACATCTAAAAAAAAATCAATCCAAAGAAATGCCCAAGGTGCATACAAGTATATAACAAAAGGCAAACCTACTACATACAATATTGAATGGATCAAGATGAGTAACTGAAAGAATTGGACATCAAAGACAAAGACGAATGCATTAAGTTTGATTACATTACGAAAATAGCCTTTGCCACTGGTACTATACTTCTCTCCTTTTGACCACAGATTTTCAATTTAGCCTTAAAATGGCAGGATTCATATGTTTTGTAAAGCCATGTATATTTTATGGGGAGAATGATAGCAACATTTTCACATTCTAAGATAATGGTAAATGCTCATTATCTCAGGTTATAGATACTAATTTAATTGCTGTTATATTGTTTTTGAAAATCTTTAAAAATAATCTAAGATAAGCAACTGTAATCTGTTTGTAATCATCATAGTTCTAAGCTGGCATTACTGGCGTTGATAAAATGTTACGAACATTCATTTTATTTCGTGCATGCACATAGCAGTTCTTTTGTTATGCATCCTTAATAAACTTTTATTCAATTGTCATTTAGATATTAGAGGTGTTGAAATGATTTTAACAAACACAAAATTATGGCTATTATTATTATTATTTGTTAGGCAAATCATAAAAGCACAATACAATTACATTTTGACGGATCATGCAATACATAAACCATACAAGAGGATAGGGGAGGGAGCAACGTGTGGGACAGGGCTCACAAAAGTGAAATTTAACACTATTACCCGGAGGCATGTGAGCCCTCACATGTTCCTCCTAAATCAACTTAGATATAGGCATAACATTGACATATACGCACAATATTGCACATTGTTAAAGTAAAAATACATCTGAACCCCCCCCCCCCCTCCCTCCAAAAACCAAAACTAAAATGACATATTTATTACATATCGCATATTCCTACAAATAAGGATATCATTTAGATGTACCAAGGAAGATATAATCATTATGATACAAGCAGCATTATATGAAAGTAATGAGGAATTAAAGAGTAAGGGAAGCTGGTATATGTTTATGGGATGACAAATGTGATGCTTGGCAGCCCATGAAGCAGTTGACTAAACCCACCCACTTGCATTAAGACTAGACATGTTCAGCCGTTATGTATGCATGTCTTTTCTTCCCTCTTGTATCTTATCATTTCAATTTGAACATACTTAGTGGTGACTACTCTGATCACTATTTTAAAGTATACTATTATATTCAGGAAAGTTTACGAAAGTGAACTGTGTCTCTCGTGAATATCGTTCCACGGTTACTGATGTGTACTGAGTAAGACAAGAAAGAAGAAAAGAATATACAATTACCTACTGAAACATTTTTTTCAACAGAGTTATCAATAAATTGTGATTTATGTGATAGCCAGTGATCCCTTTTTAATTGATAAATTGGCGAGAAAGGTGGAAAGAGAAGAGAGATAAAGTGCAAGAGAGGGGAGAAAGGGAGGGAAAAGACAAGAGAGCACAAGAAAGAAAGAAAGAGAGGAAGAAAAGTGAGAAAGAGAAGAGAAGGAGGGAAGGTATGTGAAAGAGAGAGAGAGAGTGAGAGAGAGAAAGAAAGAGAGAAAGAGAGAGAGAGACTGAGAAAGAAAAAGGGGTGGGGTCGATGTTACCAGGGAGGTGAGACAGTCTCACCTCCCCGATGTTACTTGTAACCTCCCCTTTAGTGTAATGTTTTTAACATGAGATGGCGCTCCAGCAAACCAGGGGAAGTCCCTTCAGACTGTATCAAAAATGGTGGCATGGTGGGGAAATAGTTATCTGGGACCATTGTTATTTACTAGACCACTAATTTTGGTGTGCGAGAAAGGAGTATTATTGGCGCTTTAGGTGATGCAATATACAGCTGGAGTGGGTTCTACTTGATTGTCATGGATACCTACATTCATCAGACAAAGCGGCTGTAGTAGACAGCAATATTTGATCATGTTTCATCCTAGTCTCATTACAGGGCAAATAAAAGAAAGTCCATCAGGAAAAGTCTATCCCAAGAAATGCTCAAAATGCATAACACTAAAAAACAGAAACGAAATTTAAGAAATTTCATAATGCAAATCTATTTCATATAATATTGAATGAATCACAATTACAAAAATATGGACATGAACTGAAAGAATTGACGTAAGGTTAAGTATGTAAAGACGCAGTTATCGAAGATGCATGCATTTGATTTGGTTGCGTTGCGCAAATGGCCCATTCCACGGGTCTTTATACTTTCCTCTTGTTGAACACAGATGTTTAATTTGATTAAAGTATCCAATACCGTTTCCCAGACAATACAAAACAATACGTAGGATTTATCCGCGAATTTTTTTCAAAGGAATTTTTTTTTCTTCAAATGAATTCATGTGAAACACATTAGATGACGTACGTATAACACTGCGTGTTCATTGGAATATTGTGTTTCAAGAACTTCCTCTTCCAAAGCAGGTTCTACTCTCACGAATATCGGTTGCAAACAGAAATGCTTATAGGAATTCAACTCCGACATACATACGTACACCGAAATGGCCGTAAGTTTGTATTCAACCCTGTCTTTACTGTTTATTGTTATAAGCAGTCCCTGTTTGGCGATCTATACTATTTCAGGTAAGTTTGTACAAAATGTGTTTTTTCTCGCAGATCGAATTATATTAATTTGTAGCATTTACAGCAAAGCATAAAGGAATAGATTCTTTGGTATAACATTGGATGCAGATATAAGGAAGTGCAGGGTACATGTCTATTGCATGCTCTCACTGTTTGGTGTGTAAATCCTCAATGCTTTGTATTGAAGGAAATATTTAGTTTTCTTTTTTCTCAAGGGGAGAGAGAGAGGTTTACTACTTAGCTTGTAAATAAACTGCATTATACCTTTTCATTTTATTATTGTCACTATCTACATTGTACATGTATATATATACTTTGTGTTTTAATAATAGTTGGTTCATTGTTCATGTTTGTACTTTCATACACTGTATACCTATTATCGTTTGTATATTTTATCATCTACATGTATGTATAATTTATAAGAATTGTATTCATAAGTCATGCATTGCTATTCATATTTTTATGTTTGTTTGTACTCTCATACCCCGAGATGGGGTCAAAGAGTCAATAAAATTCTACAAATTCTACAAATTTGCCTTACTCCTATAAGCGTGCTTAAGTAAGATATCCATGACATTCAATGTTCAATAGCTGTTTAGAAGTTGTGTTTCATCGGTCCTTTACTTGAGGCGACAAAGGCCTACACGTAGCTAGGCATATCCGGTACGGAAATTCTGTTGATTATCAGGGGCGGCGATTTTTTTTTGTCGTGGCTGGGGGCGTGGAGGGTCAACACGGGGGGGGGGGGGCTTTTTGATTTGGCATATTATTATCATTATTATCATCGGTAGCATATTATTATGTTTGTCCTTGTTACAAGAACAAATGAAAATGAATGTTTGATGTTGGATATTGTTACCACTCTTCTTAATCTCCTTTTAAGGATACTGTTTATATTGATGAATTTTTAGAAGTCACGGAAAAGAGTGAATAATAGACATATCGATATCAGGAATTCCATTATCTGGACTTGTAGGAAAATGTAATTAAATGAACGGATGCAACCCCGTTAAAAAAACTTTGTTCGGTCTTGTCAATGACTGATTCCTAGTGATGGCCCTGTCTTCCCTGAGGCTCTGCCATTATTAATACCCCAGCATTACCAGTTAGCCATTTAATACCCCTGGGTCGAGAGGGAATGTGGGCAAAACACACTAAGGACATAAGAACGAAGTATTAGTATACAAACGCACAAATACACAAACAACTTTATGAATAGAATAATCTCAATAATATTTGCAGACTACAGATTGATCACCAAAGATCGACACAATGCCGGCATCGTTGAGGTTTTCAACCAGGACATCGGATGGGGGCTCGTTTGTCAAAACAATTGGAATTTCGAACTAGCGAGCTTAGTTTGTAGTCAGCTAAACTTCCCAGGAACTTCTCGTGATCTTACGGCATTGGATTTCAACGAGGAGGAAGATGAGTGGCCGATGTCAGTTACTAATTATACATCAACATATTTTACAGACTGTTCAGTCAGTAAGTGTAATAATAAACCCGAACAGTACTGATTGAAAAATAGATTATACAATAACAACAACTGTTTTCTGCATATGCTTTATATGTTTCCTATATTGTACATGTTGTATATGTATTGTACACCCTGCCAGTGACACAATTGTCTATTGTATACTACATTGTGTTATGGACCAAGGTTCAAATGTTTTTACTTCTTTTTTATTACGCTGCATAAAGATGATACATATATGTATATAATGAAAATAATAACATTAATATTAATAATAAAAATAATAAAAATAATGATAGTAATAATGTAAATAATACAAAGAAAACAGGTAATACCAATACCCTCACTAATACTAATACTACAAATAATGATAATAATAATAATAATGATATGAATTATTATAATAGTACTGATGAAAATAATGATAACAATAATGATAATAATAATGATCATAATAATAATAACCCCATACTAACTACGATCTGGTATCCCAAACACCCACATACTCGAATCCCAAACACCAACATACTACAGATGGAAATAGAATTTACTTGAAGGAATTGTAATTAATCCTTTTTTCAGATGGGATGAATATGCGATGTGAAACGTGCAACAGTGAATGTTTCTGTGATCTTTATACATCGATAGGAGCTGTTTCTTGCAAAGGTAACACTGTTGCGATGTTCGCTTATCATTTTTAGTTTACTGTTTAATGTGCATGTATGCTTATAATGTTGTTGGTTTTGATTTTTTTTAAATATTTGTTGTCCACATGATTATTCTTGGCACTGGTAAGTACATTTGTAGTGACGGAATATAATACGAATATTCACATATGGTTGGCTGTCTGTCTTCATAAATAGTTATACTTCATATTCTGTTTTGCGTCTGGCATGTGTAGTTTAACAGGGCTTATCCTGTTCTTACTTTATTTGATTGGTCTGAATAGTATTCTTCAACACCACTCTTTCCGATATCATATTTATGCAGATGATATCCGAAAAATCACTTCATTTGAAACTCACCCAAGCAATGCAGCCACCTTCATCCATAATCTCTATGTTTCTGTACAGGGTGCTAATAATCGGTTAAATTCACATTCAATGAAACTGAATCTTTCAAAATGAGGCCGCCATTCATCTCCAGCCTAACCGCTCACGATGGTGGTCTCCTTCCGTTCTAAATTACCTCTCTAATTTATTGAACAATATTTACTATATATTTCTTATCTTATTCGTATGCTTCGTAATGTTAATTATTTGATATAATTGTATATGATTTCTATTTAATAACTTTAAATTTGTAAACATTTTATTCAATGTATATGTTATTGTTCAAATTCATGTACTATAAACTTGAATTTGTACCTTTTTGAACGCGGAAATAAAATTAAAAAAACAAACAAAATGTAAATTTAAAGTGGATTGTTAAAATACTCAGTTAAAAAGGTATCTTTTACTTATATTGTCCTTGCTGGCCATAATATTACTGTATCTCTTAGTGTCATAACCTCGGTGTGCTCATGACTCAAATTTGAATTGTTTAAAAATAATATCAAAAATCTGTTTAATTCGGCATATAATTGTTTCGGGTTTATGTTCTATCTTATTCATTTTCCTTTGTTTATAATGCAGATGCTTCTTTGTGATATTTTTTTTTTGTGGGGGAGGGGGGGGGGTAACAAGTGCCGATTTCTGACGGAGTCGGTTTCGGATTTGAATTTGCAGTGCGAAGATGGCATTTTGAAGGTTAGGTTATTGTGTCGCAGATGAAAGAACATATCCTGGACTATTAAGAGGAATTTGTTAGAACTATGTATGATCTATGAAAGATAGTGAAGATATGAAGGAAGGAAGAAAGGACTTAAAATGGACCAGAAACGGAAAATTAGTGCCTGGACGGTTATATGCATGAGGAATTTCGAAAATCGAAGAATGTAGTGACCTTGATGATATGTTAGAGACTATGCCTCTGAAATTTGAAAGGAAAAGAACATGAGGAAAGCACCTAACTAAGAATAACAAACATTACGTGCAAAACGAATGCGATTTCCTGACAATAAGGATAAGGAAAATCCGGAGAAGAATATTAATGGGGCAGAATGTGAACGAAAACAAGGCAATGACGATATTCGTAATAGCAATAACACGAGGTTCCATTTGAAATCTAGCTGAATTGTGCGGGAAGTGTTTCATTATTATTGTTTTCATTTATTTCTTTAATTCAGAACCAGGTTATATTGGATGTTTCAGTGATTATAACCGTTTAGGACCCGGCAGAGATCGCGTGCTTTCCAATCGCCCCCGTGACTCTATCGATATTCTCACGATTGACCTGTGCATCAACGCATGCGCAGAGGACGGATACTTCTACGCAGGTGTAGAATGGGGGAACGTATGTTTCTGCGGAGGACAAGATGAAAACCTTGCCAAACATGGAATCGCTTCGGATGGAGAATGTTATTATGTTTGTGCTGGAGATCACCTTGAATCATGTGGGAGTTTAGATTTTATCGCCATCTACCAAGGTAAAGCCAGGAACGATTCGGGAATTAATTTATTTTTCATTTTTATGAGGGTAGGGCACTCTTGGGGAGAGACATAGGGGGCTGGAGAGGGTGTTGAGGGTTCTTGCATTAAACCAAAGAATGAGTTTTACATGTTTTTTCGCGATGGTGCTTTTAACCCCCTCCAAAAAAACACTATAAGAACACTAATAGGTAAAGCTTGTTACGAGGATTTTGACAAGCTAGTTCATCAGAACCCTAGGAATACTTCTGCTAAAAAATTAATGCATTAACTGTCATTTAGAGAAAATAACTTTATTCATTTTCCGCAATACTTTGCCTGTATAAAACCTCAATATTAAATATGAACAAATAAAATAATTTACTTTACAATTCCTGCCAATGAATGGCTTTTAACGAAATTCGATTTTCTCTACTTAAAGAGAAGGTTGAGTTCTGGGAGTTCTGAGTTATGCCACATGTGCGTGATGTAGTCCCATATACACCTTTCTGTCTACAGTGCTTGTAACTTTACCAAGACTGAGCCAAATTTCGTATTATTTTGATGATTCCAGAACCTTGCAGTACACACCAATACTTATGCTAGATGATCAACCTTTTCTAATCGATTCCACATCGTTTCTTTCACAATGCAATCGCATGACCAGAACTCAACTTTATCTTTAAAGTTATTGAGCTTATCCGTTTTCGTTTAGTTGTTTATTGCACATGATTGTTATAATATTCTCAAAATATGCGACATTATTCTTTGTCATTGCTACTTATGTTTCCAAGTTGGCTTAGGTGTTTGTGAAGACCCTGGTACGCCTAATAATGGATTCAGATACAAGGAAATCGGCTCTCTGCGCTACGGCAGCAAGATATACTTTAACTGCTCCGACGGGTACACATTAGAAGGACCTGGCGTCATCCAGTGCGTGCAGATGTACGGTCGCAGAGAAGATGTTAGTATTGCTAACAGCACCCATGTCGTTATGTGGAACCATGTTCTCCCAAAGTGTACAGGCAAGTATTTCCATTATCACTTTGAATGATATTTTGGTTCGCGAAAGGTTTTTTTTATCAATTTCCGGAACCCAAGGCGGACTTGTTTCCGAACACGCCGTTTGACCTAATATTTTATGTTCTTCATACTCTTCAACCATAGAAAATAAAATAGAAGAATGTCTGGTAAACCTGCTAAAGGTTGATTCTACACATTTTAGTTATACAAGAATGATTATGTGAGTGATTGGTACACTTCATTGCCACCATTAATGATGATGATGATGATGATGAAGATAATAATAATTGTTATGTACTCTTAATCAAAAGGTACAGAGATGAATACTCGAGACAGATATTAGCACACGTTTGATAGTCTTGGTATATAAGATCCCAAAGCAAGTTTATTTCGCATGGCGCATGCGTATCTTTACAATTGTGGCTCAATGTATGCCGTCATTAATATGTAACAATAATAATGATACTGCTACTACTAATACTAATTTAGATAACAACAACCACAGCAAGATTAATACAAAATATGATAATAATTCTAATTCAAAACTTTAATTATATCTCATATCACTTTTCAGTCCCTATGCACTTTAATGTTGAGGATTAAGAAATGGATAGAATTGGGCTATATACCAACAATACAATTCAAATTAAATACCAAGTAAACTTATCTTAAAACTACTGGTGAACAAATGAGTTTTCAGTCTATTTTTTGTTGTTGATTGGCCAATATTTACTATTTAAACATCTTTATTTTACCCGTGTATCATGTTTATTTACCATGATGTTCAGGATCCAGTTCGACTACACCCTCTTCTGCGACTACCACGGGCGGAGGGCAAACTAACCCAATGACATTCATTCAGACAACTGACCAAGGGCAGCATAGTGGTAAAAATATAATTATTACGTCACAAGTCCTGTACGATTGTGGTAATATAAATGCAAATGAAAGGGTTACATGCAAATATTTCAGCGATTACTGACGATTTTATCATAAAAAGTGTGAAAAGGAGAATGATGAATTAAAAACAGAAAGGATTATCAGTACATGTATTTCTGGTATTCAATACAACTTTATTTCATGATAGCCTCAATTACCACACATCATATGGGTAAACATAGAGTTAAAGAGAAGGTTGAGTTCTGGGGAGAGGTGAACAACTCGGGCCGGCTGGTTTTAGTGCGTACTATAACCAACATGAAAAAGTCAAACAAAAGCCAACATTGGCATTGGCCAGAATAAAACGTTTAATGTGCTATTTCGTTTTTTCAACGGCTGGTTTAAAATTATCGTATATATTTTAAGGGCCCCATAAGTATTAGAAATTGTTTTATTTATGGATATTTAAGCCGTTTCTGAACCTATTTTGATCAAGCAAAGATGATTTTGTCATTTAAGTTGTATGCTGTTTCAAATTTGACAGTTTTTTTTCATTATCTCACAAAACAATTATTTTTTTGTAACGCCCTCTATACCAAAACTCAACCATCCCTTTAACCTATAGAATACCTGGTAAACCCGTCAAATGTTTATTTTGCACCTTTAAGTAATACAGAAAGGATAATTTAAGTGATTGGTACACTCCAATGTCACCTATAATGATGATGATGCTGTTGGTGATGACGATAATATCAATAATAATAATAATATTCATAATGGTTCCAACAACAACAACAACAATAATGATAATACAAACATTAACAATAATTATGATAAAACTTATGTATATAGCGCATTTAATTAGGTGTGCTATTGAGCCCCTTTACGCTTAGGATTAAAAAACGGATAAAATTCGACAATATACCGAAAGTACAATTCAAGTCATTTACCAAGTAAAGTGATTTAAAAAGTGCTGGTGAAAAAAGTTTTCATTCTGTTTTTCGACCGGCCAATATATATATATATATATATATATATATACACACTGTATAAACATCTTTATTTACCATTGCATCATGTTTATTCACCTTAATATTCAGGATCCAGTTCGACTACATCCTCTTATGTGACTTCCAAGGGCGGAGGGCTCACTAACCGAATGGTAGTTATTGGGACAGCTGGCACAGAGCAGCAGGGTGGTAAATAAATTCTCATTAAGTCACAATTTTCGAGCAATTGTGGTAATATGGATGCAAATGAAATGGTTACATGCAAATATATCAGCGATTACTGACGATCTTATCATAAAAAGTGTGAAAAGGAGAATGGTGAATTAAATAAAGAAAGGATTATCAGTACATGTATTTCTGGTATTTAATAAGCATATATAAGCATACGTAGAGTTGTTACAAAAATTGTAACAACACTTTTAACAATTTCTTGTCTTTTTCCTAGGTCACCAGGTCATCATTTATATCAGTATTGGCATCGTCTCTGGCCTCCTCATCATCAACGCCATCATTGTCGTGGTCGTTATTTGCAAAAGACATAGAAGGTAAAGCTTATTATTATTATTATTATTATTATTATGTCTCTTATTATAGGCTTTTAATGCTGTACATGTTTGTGAGTGTTTTGATGTGCTTACTCGCACCGTGCTGGTTTCGTCTTTTACGTCCAAGACTTGAAAATCAATAAAATTGACCTTTACCCATGCAACAATTTTGTTGTATTTTACGTCCAAGACGTGAATATTAAAATAAAAATTGTTTGGGAGACATGAACCATGTACATGTACACGTAAAGCACGGTAAGCCTTACATGATATGAGTTGGGAGACGTTATCACACTTCTTTTCTTTGGTCGATAAGCGTTTTCGTACATACACACTCTGAAGCTTGAAGTACTCTCCAGGATAGCCCAGACCACAGCTGCAGTGACCAAACTAAAAGTCATCTGGACAGACAAAAACATCGCCATCAGCTCCAAGATCCAGGCCCGTAGCCAGGCGCGTACGCAGGATTTTTTCAAGGGGGGGGGGGTTAACATTTATAAATCGGACCGAAAATTTCGCAACGACTCAGCCAGCCGCGTAATAAACGGGGGGGGGGGGGTGGGGGGGTGAGGGGTAAGAGGACTTTTTTTTTTTGGGGGGGGGGGTCTCAAAATTTGAAAAATTTGACGTTTGGCTCCGTTGGGGGGGGGGGGGGTAAGGTCACCTTTTTAGGTCAGCCATGGGAATATTTTTGTTATTATTTTTTTTAATTTTTTTTTATAATTAAAAAAAATAAAATAAATAATAATCCAAAGGGGGGAGGGGGTGTTAAGGGGGATGATGGGGGGTTTACACATATACAAATACCAAGGGGGGGTTAACCCCCTTACCCCCCCCCCCCACCCCACTCTTTGTACGCGCCTGCCCGTAGCCAAGATCGGTTGAATGTTTTAGACCCCTCCCCAGGACGTCGGTCAACATGTATGTGCCCCCAAAACATCAAACTCTGGCTACGGCCCTGCCAAGATCAGACTGATGCGCTCCCTGGTCATGTCCATATTTTTGTATGCGTGTGAAACGTGGACCATAACAGCTGACATTTGAAGAAGGATACAGGCACTGGAGATGAGATGTTTCCGCAAACTCCTCGGTATCTCGTATAGAAATCACATAACCAATGAGGTAGTGAAAACCAGAATTGAAAACGCTATTTTTTAAAGTAAAAAGACGCGAACTGAAGGTGTACGGGTACATCACACGATTATCTGGACTGGCCAAGACTATCCTACAGGGAACAGTACGGGGAGGAAGACGAAGAGGCAGACAGAAGAAACGATTGGAAGACAACATCAAAGAATTGACTGGCCTTGACTGGAACATCATACGGCGGAAAGCTGAGAACCGCGAGGAAATGAGGAAGCTGGTTGTAAAATCTACAGTGGTGCCCCAACGGTCAGCCAGACTACGGGACAGATGAGATGAGAAGAGATCGTACTATGTTGAGAAGTTATGCACTTTGCCATTTTGGGGAAGAGCTAATAAAAACGTTTAAAAAAGGCGGTATACTTGTACGTGCTTTTGACAGTTCTATACATGGTATTGCGATTTGCGCGAGAACTAGGAATTGGAGACACGAACCATGTACGTGCACACGTAAAGTTCGACATGCCTTACATCATTGTATCAATTGGGAGACGTCATCATGTTTTGTTAGGAAGTTTAGCACTTTGCCATTTGGGAAAAAATAACAAAACAGTCTTTAAAAGGCGGCTGGTATACGCACTATTGACAGTTCTACACATATTATTGCAAGTTGCGCAATTCTTCAAATGGGAAACGTGAACCTATTACATTTACATGCACACGTAGAGCACGACGTTCCTTACATCATCGTATGAATTGGGAGACGTTATCATACTATGCTGAGAAGTTATGCACTTTGCCATCTTGGGGAAAAAATAACAAAAACGTGTCAAAAGGTGGTATACGTGCTTGACGGTTTTATACATGGTATTGCTCGAGAACTAGGAATTGGAGACGTGAACCTATTGCATGCACATGTAGACCAAAAAGTACCTTACTTCATGATATAAATTGGAAGACGTTATCATACCTTGTTGGGAAGTAATGAATTTCGCCATTTTCGGGAATTACTAACAAAAACGTTAAAAGAAGGTGGAATACGCGCTATTGACAGTTCTACAAATTTGTGCGAAAACTAGGAGAGAGACACATGAACCAATTACATGGACACTTTTAGAGCACGTATAGAGCATCATCATCAGCATCATCAGTATAGTCCATCATCAACACACGCTATTCGTCAGTGCCATCATCCATCAACAACATCGCCACTCGTCATTAACAACACGCTATTCGTCATTCATTCGTCTTCAATTTTCGTTTCGTCGTTTGAAGGGTTGACTCTTATCTACGACATCGCGGCTTTTGCTTTTTCCGACGTCGTCGGAAGTCGTCGGAAACGTGACTTTCCTTTTCCACATCTTCGACATCATCAACATCAATAATAGCATCATAATATTACTACTGCTACTGGTAGTAATAAGAGTAATACTAATGATCATGGTTGATACAGGGCTTTCAGTTTCTAGAAAATACAACGCTATACCTCACTAATAATATTTCTTTCCTTTATTTCAGACGCTCTAACATCGCTCTAAGGCAGTCAGTCTGTGACAGGGAGGGCCAGGAACTCGATGCCTACACGTCGTTATATACAACAACTATGAAACAACCAGCCTACGAGGACATCAAAGCAACTAGACACGGAAATAGAGGCCACACAAATGCAATCGAGGGGGTAGAATATGAATATCAAACAATAGTTGAACATACCTACACATCCTTAGATGCAACAACTATGGAGCAACCAGCCTACGATGACACCATAGCAACTACACGCGGAGATAGAGGCCAAATGAATGCAATCGAGGGGGTAGAATATGGAAATCAAAGAATAGTTCAGCAAACAGCTAGAGTCAAGAAATCAAACTTGGGAGTGGCCGATGAGAATACTGAGCCGGTATACGAGATGCTGAATTAAAATTGATTCCATGAAGTAGGACACAGAACGAGTTTTAAGAACAGTCATACCTGTCTAGAAAGGTCACTCAATGTAAAAAATAAAAAAAATGGCCACTAGCTGCAGATAGCTTCTACAACACACTTTTCTGTTTCTAGGGAGACAAAATACATAGCCAATAGCCCAATACATAACAGACAGGGAGCCTTAATGGAGAGGTGGCCACGAAGACAAGTTTGACACTCTAGCACGAGCTCTAAATGAAGTTAATAATGTAGCGAGTTTGTCAAAATATTATAGGCCGTTACTTGGGAATCTTTGTCGTTGTTGTTGTTCATTGTTTTCATTCTTTTTATAATGAATAGTATATAGGGAGCGCTAGGCCTGTAAAATATCAAGGTTTCGGAAAGGATAGGGATTACAACTGCGATAAACAAGTGTGGGATTAGTTTTATTAGTACTGATCTTGAAAGAGGGAGTTTGATTGTATATGTGTCATTACTGTTTATGTGGGAGTGTCGTGGTCGAGTGGTTTAAGGCGCTTGACTTGGAGATGCGAAGGTCGAGGGTTCGAATCCCGACACGGCACTAATATCCTTTGTCAAGATAATAACCTGCACTTGCTACTCTCCACCCAGGTGTTAAATGGGTACGGTAGGATGCGACCGTCATTGTTGGTCAAACAGTTTTTGAGCGTCATGTAACGCCTGGCTGGAATGCTCCCCAGGGAGTGGAGATTGTGCACACATCGTGTGCAGGCAAGCACTGAATCCAATGACCGGTGTAATAGTATATTTGTAAAGCGCTTAGAGACATTTGTATTAAGCGCTATATAAAAATTAAATATTATTATTATTATCATTATATAGCCAAAGCGAAATTGCACTTTAATGTCATGCAATGTCACGTCACTCGCTACTTCCCTCGCTGCGCTGTTGGTTCTCGCATCGAGTCCTCCGTCCGCTTTATGTGAATTGGATATTTGGTAAGTTGACCATGAGGTGGCAATAAACAGCAGGCTGGGGCAGAAAGTTAATCAGTTCATGTCGCTTTTATATTTTGAGATGGTCCTTACACGTATAGTATAGTAATATAGTATAAGTATATTTGAATCAAATGCAGGTGTTCTTTCTAGTAGTATACCGATGGTGATATTAGTCTACTATATCTAATCATGTCATAACAAAATAAAAAGTCTCTATAGTCTATTTTGGGGGTGCCAAGATTTTTGTAAAATGTATAAGTTGGCGTCCCTGACTAAATATTAATCCAGGCCTATTTTTGGGAGAGTAGAATAATTACAATATTGATACTAATGGCAAGTTTACCTTCATGAAATACAAATGCACTTTGTAGTAGTATGCAGATGTTCATATTAATTTACTATTACTATTAATATTGATGTCCAAAAAAATCCTGTCTATGTTGTTATAGTTTTGATCACAATGCTGATTATACTTAGCTTTTGAACGATATTATATCTTATTAATTTTATCTTTTTATGTATTCTCCTACGCTTAATGTAATAATTGTTTTAATATTGCTACTTTGTTCATGTGCTTTTATTTTAAACTGAATGTAATTCAGCTCGTGGGCGGATAATTTCAGTATTTGTAATAAACCATTCAATGAACTTGAAAAACAAACAAACACTTGTTTGGGAGACCAAGATTCTTGTTAAGATTTCATTTCAGGGTAATTAAATTCAACTTCTTTAGAAGCGTTCAGGGACTTTATCTCGTAATGTGATATACCCTTTTCAAGAACGGTTTATCATTATTTCTCTTATTGTCATTATTTGTTATCATAATAATAATTGTTATTATCATCCTTAAAATCAGTGTTCTCATTATTATCCTTACAATTATTTTTATTAATACTTTAATATTGTTATTTTTATATTATCATTATTATTATTCTAAATTCCCCGACATATTAATGAGAAATGAAAAGGGGCAATTAAAATGGCACTAATTAGAAAGGATAAGGGAGCAAGTGTCAAAATGAAAAGGGGCACTAATCAAAGATAAAAAGGGGCACTTATTATAAAGTCAAAGGGAACACCTCTCAGATTCGAATAAGGTCACTCAGCGAGGATTAAAAAAAAGGGTTTTTGTGAGAAAGGGAAGCGACTCTTGTTAAAAAAAGAAGGGGCATTTATCAGAAGTAAAAGAAAAAGGAACTTATTAGAAAGAAAAGGAGGGAATGTGTCAAAATAAAAAGGTATCATTCATCAGAGGAGAGAAGGGGCACTCATCCAATATGAAAAGGGGTCCTTAACCGAAGGGGGTAGAGGCACTTATTACAAAAGAAAAGGGCATTTGTTAAAGTACATTGGGCATCTCTCAGACGTGACAAGGGGCACTTATCAGAGGCGGTAAGAGGCACTTATAATAAGAAGAACGGGCACCTCTAAGAAATAAAAAGGGCACTTATCTTAAGTAAAAGGGGACACCATTCCTATGTAAAAAGGGACACTGTATAGATACTTAAAAAGGTAGGGGCACTGTGCCCATCCACCCCTCTGCCTACTGGCTCCGCCGGCACTTGATGATGAAGATGCATGGTGATGGTGGTGGTGATAGCAGTGGCGGTGCCGGTGGTGGTGGTGATGATGATGATATTGATGGTGGTGGTGGTGGCCTGTGGGAATGGTGATAATGATGACGGTGAAATGATCATGAAGATGACGAAGATGTTGGTAGTTATGATTATGACCAGGCGCGTACGCAGACGGGGGGGCGGTGGGATTAAGGATTAACCCCCCTCAAATTTGTTTAATGTTCTGGTATCAGAGGATAAGCCGACCCTTACTTTTTGTCAAAAAATAATCTTTTAAAAACAAAACAAAACATTGTGTGTGTTTGGGTAAAAAAAAAAAAAAATTGTCCTTACCCCCCCCCCCCACCCCCCCCCCCCCCCCCCCCCCCCCCCCCCCCCCCCATTGAACGAAATATCGGTCGGCCTAATTTCCCAATTTTCGGGACAAAAAAAAAAATCAAACGGATCCGGGCTAACTCGGACCAAAGACAACGCAGCCCAGCTGCAAAAACGGTCATTTTTTGTCATTTTGCACTAACCCTTAAACCCTAACTCTAACCCTTACCCTAAACCTAACCCTAAACCTGCAAAAAACTGACCGTTTTTGCAACTGGGCTGAGTTGTCTTTGGTCCGAGTAAGCCCGTGTTTTTAAAACAGTCGACGGATTGTGCATTATGTAGATTAGAGGGTAAGTTAAACTTTGGCTCCTCTGAGAATTGGTTGAGTGTTGAATCTCTTCAATTTTATTCAATCTCTGTATAAACACGGAACAGGCGTTACAAAAACATGAGAATGTGCATAAACCTTTGACGACTAGCGGAATTCTGTATGAATGGGGAAAACAATGATATAGACATTTGCATAATTCACACTGATGAACATCGGTAAGGAAAAATTAATAAAAAGATGTTGAATTATTAAGAGGAGATAATGGCACTCTAAAAAGGTATTATTTGAAATTGACTGAAAATTGTTTCATTGGCAATCCCATTATCAAAGTTAACGACTAAACAGGGAAATGGAACTCGAGTCATGAAGTGGTCTGCGTGTGCGTTTGTGTGTTTTGTGTGTGTGTGTGTGTGTGTGTGTGTGTGCCTGTCTGCGTGTGTGTTTTTGTGATCTCGTCTAGGTATCGATTTTAAAAAAATATGGAAAAAAAGGTTTAGGGTACCAAACCGAGGACACACATGAGAACTGTACATTCACTTTAATAGTGGACACCAAAAAAAAACCAACGTCCCCAGTTTCTTAACCAATTCAAATGTGTTTAATTTCATGCCCTAAGGGAAAGGGATAGGTCCTCGGTTACACGGAAAATTTCACACATGTGCTTACATTCCTAAAAACGTATGTTGTTGCATATAAAGTATTAAAAATACACATGACTTCTCGATTCTCACCAGAAACGCGTGTGTGTTCGAACACGTATGCCAAATAAAAACACTATTCTAAAAACCAGATACCTTACTTTCAAAACTTCAAACAAAATGTGTGGCACATTAAATTGAAAGAGGTGAGCACTTATTCTATTGCAGTAGGGGCGGTCGATCACTAGAAGGGGCACCTTTTCGCAGGAATACCGGTAAGGAAGGGAAATTATGTGAAAGCCTGAGGAAAAGAAGAGAAGGATGGCGTGTGTGAGAGAAAGAGAGAGAGAGAGAGAGAAAGAAAGAAAGAGAGAGAGATATAGAAGGAGGTGATGTAAGGAAATAGTACTGGTCTGCATTTGAATGTTATGTTTTAAACAAGAGATGGCGCTCGTGATAACTATTTTCTGAGTTATTGGTAGGTACTCTCGAAATCGATGATGAGGACATATTTATGAGGCCAATTCTAAATGGGTCCAGAAAATCAGGGGAAGCCCCTTTTAATCCTATTAAAGATGATGACATGGTTGAAAAATAATCATTTAAATCATTGATATATACTAGATCAATGATTTTGATATGCGAGAAAGAAGGATCAGCGGCGCCTCAAGCGATGCATTTTAAACAGCTGAAATGGGTTGCACTTGAATGGTTGAACACTTAATGGACAATATTCTGAATAGTGTGTACCGGTATTATGTGTACATGTACATTATAATCATTTTAATATGTTGTTTAAGGGATATCGTCTGCTTTGATATTCAAGGACTGGCTGATTCTATAGTGGCTCTCGGGAAATTCATGCGCGCCGAGGGTTGATATAGCAGCGGAGGCAAATTTCCCTTGAGCGTATAAAAACAGCCAGACCTCTCGTAGCAGTCGATATCTCTATGCTATTCTCTTCTTCCAATTTAATGATTTTAAGGCTAGTCTTAATGCCTAACATTCACACAGTTAATTGAAACAGTATTTCTCCTGCGGTTATTAATTTCGTCATTTGTGAATGTGTCTGCGAACATGTGCACCTATATATTTTTGTCTTCCATTCGTATTTCTATACGTACATTCCTGTCATGACTATTACATAAAATTTCTTCATTAATTCGTGTAATATACAGTAGGCTTGTGGGTGCACCATGTGATAGAGAGGATTAAGGAGTCCTGAAAGTGTAAGTTAATCATGTATAGGGTTTAGAGACAATTAACTTTGAGCGCTGTATGAAGGTAAATTATAAATTAATTTATTAGTTTCTCTTTTGTGTGCACATTAACCAAGATTAATTCAGGATCAGTGAGTAATTTAATGATAAACTTGGGTGTCCTTTTTCAGGGACATCGTGAACAATGAAGTTTATGCTTTAACAAAATTGGTAAATAATACAACACAAATAATCTACAATAAAGTACATTTTTCTGAGTAAAATATAGTGATATCTATTTTGGCCGAGATACTCTAAATTGAGAAGCACGTAAAACTAAATAGACAGTATACAAGTTTACTTCAAGAACACATATATTTTTCATTATTTTACAAAGGGTTAAAGCCAAAAAATTAGTATATTTTGTATCTCCTATTATTTTTACATTATTTATTATCCACTTGTCTCTTTCCGTCAACCATGGCACATGTATGTAAATTGTTCCATGAGATTTGCCAAATCTGTCGGTCAATTAAATCTGGTATCACCGAGGCCACTGGCCCGTCTCTGTGATCTCGTGGTAAAGACATTGTCGTTCTCTGCCAGTGACACGGTTCGATTCCCGGGGGAGACAATTTTGTTCAACCTTTGCAAAGAAATTAAATAAGAGGATAGCAATGGGGACCTTGCATTTAAGTAACGCAACCATTAATATTGAATTTCCGCTCGTTATATACATAATTATATATATCATTTAATGACTAAAAATTATTAAAATGAATTGAAAAATACCCATCGAACCATCATCATCACTATCATACTTTTTTAACAATGAAAAGACCTATTCTCTGAGTAATACACCAAAAAAAAAAATTAATCATCTGATCATAAATAATTCGATAAGGTGCATACAAATGGACATATATGATTTCGTCATTGAAATATAATAAAGATGATAACCATTAACAATCACTTGTTTGCCCCAATATGTGGTGACGGAATATTGGTAATTGCGAAATACTCGGAGAACAGGGATGGGGGGTTCAACCTACACCAAGGCCACTCCTCCCCTGCCTAGTGTACCAATGTAACATCAGGTTCTCTTAATAAGATCTTCTTCTTGCTTAAGAATAAGTGAATAAAAACTCGATTACATTTTTAAAAAATCAAGTAAGAATGAGTGCTGAGCTATAGTTAAAACCTCAACTGTGCCATTGGCCTTTGAAAAATTGGTGGTGTAACTAGCATCTACATCATTCCTCTCATTGTGTTTGGTGTCATCCTCTGCATCCTTAGGGAGACTGGCGGCAACATCATTGTTGGTGTAATCAACCTGATCATCATTAACAAGTTAGCCCCCATTTCTTACGGATGTGAGGCTTCCGGACGCAGTAGAGTAGAAAGATGAAAAATCCTTGGAAGGAGTTCAGGACGACGAAGATTGGCTGAGCCACCTGTTAAACGCAAATGTTTCAGAAATAATAATTAGGTATATGGCATTCTCTGTCATGTTCAAAAGATACTAAACATCTAAAGAGGTAATGCTATTGTGTGTAGTTATCATAACTGAGTTCTCAAGATATTTCTTAGAAGAGATAGATACCGCAATGACTTATTCCTGAAGCTAGTTGGCTTTACCTGACTGAATAACGGGATCAAAAGCAGATATCCGGTGACCCAGGTCAGACCGAGCAGGAGCAAGATGCAGATTGCATTCTGGACGAATTCGATAGCCTCTTGGCGTTCTACCTTAGCCTCTCCTTTCATCCGACCAGCGATGTTGGCAGATCGGATCAATTGTCGAACCACCAGGATGAAGATGACAATGTTGATGAGGAGGATGATGGACATGGGAATCAGGAGACCACCGATTTGAGCCCATAATTGTAGAAAGCAACTGTTGATAGTAAATATGCATTTTATAAAGTGACTGAATTAAGTCAATCAGTACTGACTATCCTAGCCATAGTTATACAAAATGTCCATGGTCCTTGAAACATTTAACTCGCCATTGTAAATGATTTCCCATTATTTATTCTGACAAGTCCAAGCTTTGTCATCCATAAGTTACCAACAACATCAGAGATTGTAATACTCATGAGATACCAATATACCCAATGCCTAAACACTAGAATAGAGTACAGAAACTTCATCTTGCCGAATCCGAATTTTGAAGATCATTAGGTATACCCTAGGCTAGGCAATCCAATGTTCCAGCTTGACTTTCAAACGTTACCACTTACAGGTCATCATGGGCGTAAGAGTCTCTAGCAATAGCTTCAGTAAGAACCACGATAAGTGCAGGAATTCCTGAAATGACATATGTGTTTAAGGAAATACAATGTTTATAGTCATTCCCAATACGCCTAAATTGAACATGTGCCTAGCTCATTCATTTCTCTGTTTCTCTGATAGACCTACTCATGTTATCGCTGTGCTGTCCAGCTCACAAGTTATTACCACGGTTATGGCGACGCTATTATTATTTATACAATAAACTAGATATCCTGATGTTTATACTCTCTGGGGTTTAGGGTCTTCTTTGTACAAACCACATGAAATGCCGAGTACCATTTAATATTAATAATTACAATGAAGAAATTACACATAAATGGCAACAATGACGAATTCATGTGCATTGTTAGATAATGCCTGTCTGACTATAATCCGTCTTAAAATGATCTTTCCATAACTATTGGCTAGTATGGTTAATTGAACATAATACACTACCAGAGTTTTGGAATTATTTTATTCATTAGAAAACAGAGAAAATAAAAATTTCCTGTGTTAAATTAATAGTTAAAGAATTACGTTTGATCGCCCATTCATTATTTTTTTTATTGCTGAGAGTTGGTTGCAGCATAGCAGGTTGCCGCACCTTGCCAAACTCATTGTTATGCTAATACTGTCAGTACCTACATCTACCCTGTTGGTCATAATGGTGGAATAATTTTGTTCACCCCAATTTATGGAATCATTTTGACAATGATTTATTCCTGATAGATCTAGATAACAGTATATACAATCTTGGATTTCATTGAATAACATTTTGCGAGTGTTTTTTTTTTTTGCGTGACTGCTATATAAAGCATGCTTATCAACTAGGGGACCTACGTCCTTAAGTCATAAATAACAGTAAAGAGGATTAATGCCTCACAAAAGGGCACTAATATAGCACATCGACACAGTTTTGATCCTGGGGACTCACAGTAACGAGGCCATTACGTTGCCACTGAATCATGAATGTACGCTACAGGGGCTAGGGTAGGGGGTAGCCCCCACAAATAATATTTGTTTAAAGAAATGCCATGAATTATCAATAATTCATTGCATTTTCTCACGGTCCCCAACAGAAACAAAAATCCTCTGAGTGCCCATGCCTTGAACCATAATGCATGGCCGTGCAAAGGATTTTTTCCTGTTAGGGACCGGGGTGGATGCAATAAATTATTGATAATTTATTGGAACGGAAAGAAATATCTTACCCCACGCAGCGAAGAAAGCCTTGATCATGAAATTCTGGATGTAGGTGTTAAAGATCTTCACAATCATGAGGTAGGTATTGTACCCTTCCACACCCATCCATGCAATGGAAGACAAAACAAAGTAGTGAACTAGAGCCGTCAGTAACCCACAGGGTCCAGCCCGGACCTCACGATAATATCTGATAGAATCCAGAGAGATCATGACGACAAATGTTGTGTAGAGACACAGCAAGGTCAGGCACAGACAGATGAAGATCTGACTAGTCTGTTTGGTCCTCAAACCCAAATCCCTATCAAGATTGTAACATTGAAATGAGGTTAGGAAAGCAAAAGCGTCGAAGCTAAAGTGTACCATGCATTTTACAGGCTTGCCATCACTTCATAAGCAACACAGAATAATATAAATGTCAAACAACAGCAACAACAAAGAAAAGAAGGAGATTACGTGATTGTGCTTTACTTATTTATCTCTTCTATTAGTGGGGAAAAAACCATAAGAATGACGACGCGTGCGGAATAAAACTAGTCCGGCTGTAACTATTCACGACGATGTCAAATGGGAAATATACGTACTAAAAAAAAATCGATATAAATACGCTTCCTATTCTATGCAAACAGAACACCATGAGGCAGAGGATGTGATCTACGAAGTTGATAATATATCAATATACGATATCGATATGATATAAACAAATTAATATTGTAACCTATTTATGAACCTCGTCACGCCCTACATCACTAAGCAACTAATGATTTTACGGCAGTTTCTCTTCTCCTTTTTCCCCTCCTCCTCCTCCCCCTTCTCTTTCTCTTTTTATCACGAACTGTACATTGTTGAGAGTAGTTCTCAACTGCCCGGCTATTTCAAACAGAAGTGATACCGAAGAGAACTGTGCTGTAGGTTTACACGTACTTCACAAGTCATTCGATTACGAGATAATTTCATCAAAAAAGGGGGAGGGTATTTACATTTGCATGATTATTTACTAAATTCTATAAATGCATCTTTTTCACAGTTTATGTGATATTCTTTATTCAAATGCTACCAAATAAAATCGAAGATAAAACGACTAGAGTATAGTATGTATTCTGTCTTCTTTGTATTACATTAACAATTGCATGTTTTTTCCAATGAGCTCACTTGTTCCACAGGTAGGTTGCCAATGTGACAAGAAGACTGAAGATAGAAATACAGCATCCAATGTAAGTCAGGATGTTGTATGCCTTGATAAATGAATCCTCCTGTCTATGGATATCCTGTGACATGAAGAAAAAAAATCAGCCCAAACTAAAACTTCTTCGAATGCACAAATGAAACTGATTATTTGCCCAAGAGCTCTCATAAAGTCTATACATAGACCATATTATATTCTCCATCAAAAAATTATTGGCTTGGTTGAGAGCTCGTCACATGACCAGAAATATTTCAACTATTTTAAGGTTGCTCGGAAAAAGTACTATTTGGGAGTACTATTGGGTTAACATTTATAAATCGGGCCGAAAATTTCGCAACGACTCAGCCAGCCGCTGAATAAGCGGGGGGGGGGGGGGGGGGGGGGGGGGGGGGGGGAAGAGGACACTTTCTCCTTTTTTTTTGGTCTCGAAATTTGAAAATTTGACATTTTGCTTTGGGGGGGGTGAGGTCACCTTTTTAGGTCAGCCATGGGGATTTTTTTTTTTTTTTTTTTTTTTTTTTAATAATTAAAAAAAAAAAAAAAAAAGGGGGGGTTTAGGGGGGTTATGGGGGAGGGGGGGTTTACACACAAAAAAATACCAAAGTTTAACCCCCCCCCCCCCCCCCCCCCCCCCCCCCATGTGTACGCGCCTGACTTGGACATGAAATTCTTCATTTTAGTATACTGGTGGAAATCAAATTGTTTTTTCATAGCCTATGACATAAATCTAAAATCACCTTTACGGCTACACTTGGCTGCTGAATGTTGAGCAACCCGCCATCGGCAACCTCCACACGATTGATTTGTTCCTCAAAAGCCTGGACAAATTTACTTATTGCCCCACCTTCTTCCTCTGCGGCTTCAAGTTCCTCCGTTTCTACCTGAGCTACATTGCTCACAATACTCGTTATAGACTCTGTTACCTGTCAATTCAAATACAAAAGAAGAAGATGATTTAAAATATAATAGGAGAAAGTTGCCTAATCTCGGAAATCAAACTGAATGACGATGGGGTATTGAATAACATGATAGCCTTAGCACAGCTATTATTTTAAAGCTGTTACACAACTTCTGGAAGAAGTCAAAAAGATATGAAAGGACAGACCTAAATCTCTATTGGAGCAAATACAATATTATATCAAAAATTCCAAAAAGAGCCTGATACGGGGTTAGGCTCTTGTAAATTCATCATTCATAACTAGTTTAGCTTTCAGGTGTCCAATGTTGTTGAAACCGGTTATGGGATTTACCTCATTCACATCTATTACAATTTCATACATGTATCGGAGGGAAGACATCGTTTTTTTCCCCAAGAGATAATTATCGGGACATAATAAAATTCGTCAACCACATCGCAACTTCATGTTCAATAGGATTGGTCTGGTATCGTGCAGAATACCTCTTCACTAGTCAGATTTTGCTGCACAATGCTAGATGTTATCTCTGCCACAAGATTGATGTCATTTGATGTGATATCTTCGATGTTGGAAGTTACAGATGATACTTGCTGGCTCACTTTACCTGCGTTTTTTTTCACCTACGATTACCTAAAATTTGAGGGGAAATATCATTACAACACGTAAACGTTGATTAAGGTAATATGAAATTAGCGAACATGTCTTCCTTACAATACTGCAATGACACATAACTGGGTTCCTGTTTCCATATACTGTACCATCTTTATTATAATAATAATAATAATTACAGTGCTTATATAGCGCCTAACACTTACTTAATAAGAACTTTACAAACAAATGCTAAGAACTCAAAATCGTCCAATGCATTTGTGAATGGAATGACATTTAAACAATCAGTAGAATTGATCGACCGTGGGCTATTCATTACCTGTTACGCTTGATTTTATACTTTTAAATGTAAAGTAACGATACATTCAAAATAAGAAGTTCTGTAAGAAAGGAACTTGAATATTTTTTGTGTAAAATTGTACACAATAGTTGGTAAAAAATAATGTACCAAATTGGTTGAAATCTACTCAATGATAGATTATTTTATTCTTATCTGCTTTAAAAAGAAAAAATTATCAAACTTTTTTGTTCAGGTTATCATGATCAGTGGTATCTACAATATACTAAACACAATTGCATTACATATGAAAGTTATTAATAAGCCTCTTTTCAACGATCGAAATTTGAAAAGAAAATTCCAAAAACCTTTGCAATTTCGGTGAGAATGTCTGTGACATTTCTAAATGGTCCGCAATTATCCACTGGCTGCCACTGGCTCTTGGTAATACCATCGCCGATACACAGAGCCCGTCCAATAGGTTCATTGGCTGTTCGGTATATTAAAAAAAAGAAAGGAACATACCTTTATATATGATCACCAGAACGCTTGCAAACAATTATTACCATATACGAAGAAAGAAGGAGACATAAATAAAGTAAAGATGTATCGGATATGATTGAAATTTTCTCAAGCTATTCATGACTCTTGAACTATTCAATACGTTCAACAACACGAGCGGGTCTAGAATATCAACTGAGGCCCGAGGGCTGGGTGCTTGGGGTTCCTGCATTTATTTTCTACGTGTCCCTCGCTTAAATTCATTTTTATTAATGAAACAGTTTGGGGGCTTGGATATCTATAGGGAGGTGCTTTTAGACTCCAAGCCCCTATCTAGATCCGCTAGTGTTCAATAATGAAGTGAAAACGCACTACATCTGTTGAACATCATGATATCAAGGCTATTTGGGAAATGATATTGCGAGTAAATGAGTCGTTTTCGGTCGAGCAGTTGCCATTCATCATTAACACTTTACAGGAAAGAAAACGCGGCGGTTTTTTTTTTTTTTTTTTTTTTTTTTCGGTGGATTACCGCGCCATATCTGAACATGCCACTAGGGAAATGATCATATTGATCGTGCTATCCTACCTAATCCCCCGTCTACATCCTCAAATTAAAAATGAATGAAAAATCATCAAAACCAACCTTGAGTAGTGTTGAATGGACATATTCCTGTTGAATTTGCCCATGTTCCGTTCTCACCCACCGGAAATTCGACTTTTTCAAACCGAGGAGATATCCATGAGATATTCTGGCAAAAAGCTTGAATAAAAAGTATTGAAAATAAAATCCCCTTAACAAATCATAATTCCATGTTAGTTGTTACTTTGTTTATCTACTTTAAAGTGGCTTGCTGCAAATTGTGCAGGTATTCTTTTTTCAAAGATGTGTCAAATGCTAGGGATAGTTAAACATGCAGCGAGAAGGCGACTGGTTTAACTATTCAAGGCGCCATAATTTAAGTAGAGAAAGCGAGTTGCGTGTATGAACAACTCGCCAAGGCGCCTTGCTTAAGCCGAGAGATGTCATCTCGTCTTGGCTACTTTCAGCAACTCGCATTCTTGTCTTCTCGGCCTGAAAGCGCTCTGATGAGTTTTATCTATTACGGGCCTTTTAGCATTTTCATCTTAAGCATGAGGCCTTGGTGACTTTAACAACTCGCTTTTGTCGCCTTCTAGGCCCTAGCAAGGCCCATTGGCGAGTTAAACAGATCGCCTTCTCTCTGCACGTTGAAGCTTCCGTACAATTCAGAGAACCTGATCACTATAAACAAGAATGAAAATTAAGAAGTACTTTATTAAATTAAGGGCAGAAAGGCCGCAGAAACACACAAGACCCACGCACAAAAGAGCACACACAAACAAACAAGCACGCACACGAACACACGCACGCCCTCCCCCCCCCCCCACACACACACACGTAAGGGATTTTACAAAACATACTTTCTTCAGAAATAAATGTTGGTACCTTCGAATTCAAGATGAATTCAAGGCTTCTAACAATACGATATTTTTGTCATGCTATGACATTATATTCATTTAAATTGTTGGTGAATTATCCCTTTAACATTGTGATCGAACCATTTTCCCGATACTTATTTTTTAAAGCAACTGTTTAAAACAGGAAATGCAACAGCCGGCTAACTTCCGCTGACATAGCAATATTTTATTCGAAGATATTAAAACAGATAAAGATAGTTTTTAATTAGTTTCACTTTCGACACTTACATAAAATAGTATTGGGAGCACTTCTCTTAAGATTATTTTTTTTAAATAACTGTACGATGTTTAATCACAGTTCAGCCCACCAATTTATGTTGCTTTGTCTAATTAGGATTTTATATGTTACCATAAGAAGAAAAGAAGAGAAGTAGAAGAAGAAGAGGGAAGAAGAAAAACAAAAGTAGGAGGTTGCGAAGAAGAGGGAGATGAAGAAGAAGAAGAGGAAGAAGAAGAAGAAGAAGAAGAGAAAAGGAAGAAAGAATAAATTATAGAGAAAATTGGGAAAAGAAAGGTACACTTTAAACACTTTAAATAAAACGATATTGATCTGATATCAGGCGGCCTGGATTAAGATGTACCAAAAAACACCTTTTTCCCGATGTACCATGAAAACTTGGCGTTTACCAATACCGCGCAGTACACTTATTGTAAATAAAATACAATAGAACCAACGGTTTAAAGATTAAACACTTGACATATAATAAAATGTCAAGAGCTTTCTTTACATTCCTTTCGTGAAAAGATGATGTTTGATATGGATATTCTAAGAGAGTCATACAGGTAAGCGACAAAACAATTTCAACAGCCACCAAAGCAAACGTGTACAACTTTACAAACCCTTGATCTTTAGATGTTATCATAAACAGTGGCGTACGCAGGATTTTTTCAAGGGGCTGGGGGGGGGGGGTTAAAATCGGGCCAAAAATTTCGCAACGACTCAGCCAGCCGCTGAATAAGCGGGGGGGGGGGGCGGGTAAGAGGACATTTTTTTTTTTTTTTTTTTTTTTTTGGGGGGGGGGGGGGTCCTGAATTTTTACATTTTGACCCATCGACATTCCGTTCCGTTGGTCATAAATGTATCATCGTCGCGATGAGTACTTCAAAACTGCTTTAAACTATGACCAATAAATCGAGGAAATGTCTACCAAGGAAACATTTCTGACATGCATGAATAACTTTCAACATAAATCCAACTAACTTCTGATGGCAACGTTCGTGAACTATTTCGCCGGCATTAATCAAAAACATTAAAAACAGAAGAACAACTAAAATGTGTGAGTGTGTATGTCGAAAGTACTGGAACTAATATTAATGCACATAAAATCATTAGAAGTTTTGATGTGACGACATATTTATATGCGTACAATTTTGATGGGCACCATATATTTCGGTAACAAGTGAGTTTTACTCTCAAAGAGGCAGTTCTCAGCGACAAGTTATCTGGGCTTAATTTCGTTTGATTTGATTTACTTCGTTTTTATTATTCCTTTGACCCGTTCTATGTAAAATCCTTCTTCTTCTTCTTCTGATGCTACTTAATCTTCTTCTTATATTATTATTATTATTCTGCTTCTTCTTTACCTTCTTCCTCTACTTCTTCTACTTTTTCTCCGGTTCTTTTCGTCGTCTTCTTCTTCTTCTTCTTCTTCTTCTTCTTCTTCTTCTTCTTCTTCTTTTATGTCCTTCTTCATTTTTTTAAACGGATGTAGAGGGCATGGCTCCCTTGTGCCCCCTCTCCGGAATTGTGACGTAATACAAATCTATTTACCACTCTCCTGCACAGGGTCAGTTGTCTGAATGAATGTCATTGGGTTAGTTATACCTCCGCCCGTGGTAGTCGCAGAAGAGGGAATAGTCGAAGTGAATCCTGAACATCGTGGTAAATAAACATGATGCAAGGGTAAACAAAAATGTGTATATACCGTATAGTTTATATTGGCCAGTCAACAACAACAAAAGAGCCCGAAAGCTCATCAAATGTCCCTTTTGCAGCTAACATCAAATTCTGTAGAACTTTGCAGGAATTTTGCAGTTTAATAGCAGCGTCCTAAATCCTAATACTCAAATTATACTTGCTAGACTTCACTGTCAAACACTATTGAGTGGCTGACAGGCTTTTTTTTTCTTCTTTGGTAATAACATACATAAAATGAGCTGTAAAGGGTACATGAGCATCTGTCTACGTCCATAACCGACATGGCCAAAATTAATCTGATTGAAACTTTGCGCAGCATGAAACGTACCACCATTCGGTACAATGGTCTGAAAATCGAGACTGTTACTTACTGGCTCTATAGCTTTTAAGTCGATTCGACAACTAATAGTCGCTTTTTCCTTTTTTTAGGGAAGTTCTAAATAAGTATTATCTTTCGAATGCCGTTGGAATTTAACTTTTTCATTTTTTGGCCTGCAAATGGGACATAGTACCTTTAACAGGTTTACCAGGCATTCTATACATTCTATTTTAAACGGTTGAAGAGTATGAAGATAATCAAGAATGACATAAAACGGTGTGTAAGGAACCCACGGAGGGACCGCATTCATGTTCCTAAAACCTCCTGTAAAGGGGTATTTTTCACGCAAAAAAGTCCGGCTCGTAATACACACAAAAAATCGGCCCGTGTTGACTTTACACACCGGACTTAGGGGGGTGCTTTCAAAGGAAGGGAATATGCATACGCGTACCCTAAATAAAAGGGGGCGGAACGGAACCTAATCCGCCTAGCTTAAGCTAGGGTCTCAATTATGTAATTTATGTAGGCTAATTCACACCGGGCCATGCGTAGAGTTGCGTAGTGTTGCGTATCGACTACGCCGAGCGTACACTGCCCTACGCAGGCATACGTAACTAAACGCTGAGGGACGCAATGGGGTACGCGGGTACTTTCGGCGTAGACACTATAAGCGAAAAGTACGTATTTTGTACGCAAGTCTACGTAACACTACGCTATAGTACGCCAAGCCTACGCAATAGAGAATCAGTAAAAGCTTGCGGACACAGTAAGCAACCGTACGAAACCCTAAGAAACCTGTACGCCAATTGCATACGCCATAGGTACGCGGTGCCTTTAGGGTACGTAACCATACGCCATCGTATGCCATGAATTCGGTACGCCACACGTCCTACGCAACCCTACGCAAATCCGGTGAGAAAGAGTTTTAGGAAGGAATTGTGCTGTATAAAGCTATGGTCACACTGACCGATTTGTAGCATGGTCGGTCGCCGCTGGAATTTAGGCATCGCACGGCGATTTGTTTTAGATAAGTTGAGCAGGCTGTAGAGCCCCAGCGATGGGTGGTCGGTACATTGTCAAAACTAGGCGAAATTTGGGAGCTTTTCCGCGCGGCGTCCCGGCAGTGACCGACTGATGACCCACCGATTCCCGGGCGTTCTCCTACCCGCTAACGGTTGATTTAAAAGAAATTTTCCGTACCTCCTGCGGCCGGCCGCGCAGGGCTCCGCCGGGAATTTCTCATGGGCAGGCTCATTTTTCCCCACTTGCCCATTGGTTTTCTTGCTTTTTGGGGGCATTTCTTCAGTGAAACAAAGTAAACTTCGGGTAGAAATCTAGCTGTTGTGTCTTGTGGAGCGTGCTGATCGATCATTATCGTTATATGCATGACCGTCGTCGGGTGAGGACGTTCCTTTTATCCGCTCCGCTCCTCCCATAAGCTTACTGTTGTCTCTCTCCAATTCTACGTGCGCATGCACACATGGCGCATAAACAACCAAAACAAAACGCCAGCGTTCAAGCCCAGAAGGGCCCGCCCGGTCGAAGGCCAAGGACCAGCAAGGGTATGGATTGGATTTAGAGCTTCTTGACGAGAGACTGGATATCCATATGAATAAGATGTGGGACAAAATTCATGAAGAGTGTCGTGGACTGGAGAACAGAATTACAACAGAGATGAGACAAATAGAATCCAAAATATCTGATGTCATTGCTTCAGTCACTTTTAACGCAAACAACATAGAGAAAGTGATTAAGGATACAATTCCGACGCTAAGGAAGGAAATGAAGGATGACAAAAAAATGTTGGAGGAGGAAATAGATAGGTTGAACGCGTATAATTGCCGAGAGAACTTGGTATTTATTGGTATACCTGAAGAGGCGTCAGCAGAGGGGCCTGGTGGAGAAGATGTTAAAAAGACCTTGCAAAAGTTCTATAAGGATCATTTGAAGATGGACCCGGAGTTGGTGAAGGAAATGAAATACCAAAGAGTACATCGACTGGCCTCGACTTTGCGGCCGAGGCCAATAAAGGCCCGTTTTGTTTATTACGGAGATAGGGAGCTGATAATGAGCAACGCTAAATATCTAAAAGGCTCAAAGATGTATATATCAGAAGACCTACCAATCCGAATCAGGCAGAAAAGGAAAGCTCAGATGGAAGTTTTGAAAGTGGCAAGAGGAGCCGGAAAACTGGCTTACTTCTCCAGAAACGAGCCTTCGAAGCTCTTCGTAGATAGGGTTTATTTACCCATTGATAAGCAGGCCGAGTTCTTGGAAAAATGCAGAGGACCAAATCCCGGGCAGACCCCCAGGCCGACTTCCAGACCGTTTCCCGGACAGCGTGACCAGCAGCCGCAACCTCAGCCAGAGCATCAAGAAAGGCCAATCCAGCTACTTCCAGTTGCGTAATAAATTAGGTAAGAAGCCATCAAATAAGAGATAGAACCAATAACAATATCTTTGAAAAAGGAAAACATGATAGAAATGAAAGAAAGCTGAAAAGAAATATTATCACAGGTGTACAAGCAAGAGATGAATAAAAGCTACAAGAAAGATGCAGATGAAGAAATTATAGAAAAGAGAAGCAGACTATATAAAGAAAAAGGAAAACTACAGGAAAGATAACATTGAAGTAACTAGACAAGAGAGGAGCAAACTACATATAACTGTTCTGTCTTGAACTGTCTACTCTATGCTAACTTGTTTTTTTTAAAGAGTATGAAAATAGGATTTGATATACAGCTTTTGTCTATTTCATAGGTGTTACAGTTTTGGTTGAATTTATTTAGGAACCAATATTGTATTTGAGGCTATATTTAAGGCAGGCACCTGCTAGAAAATGGTAAGCTTGTCTTATATAATGTGAATTTCAGTTGGCAAGAATGGCATCTGAATAGAGTAATGTCAGGTTGACTTAGGCTTAAAAGAAAGAAAGAAAGAAAAATGAGTCTTAAACAGGATTTGATATTAGAAAATTTGAGGTATATTTCACTACTTCCCTGTTTTGTTGCACTTAGTTAGAAACCCTAACTGCATTTGTTTTCAGATAAGGTACATACTTGCTTGATAGCATGTTGTGATGTGCTATTATAATATGTAATTCTTTTTTTTTTTTTCCTTCAAAATCGAGTGACTGTTCTGACTGAAGTAAGGGTAATTTGGTTTTTATTCCACGTCCCTGTGTAGCAGACGAAAACAGAGTAAAAACAAATGATTGATATAATTTCTTTTTTAATCAATTTGAGTTCATATCAATCAGTGAGTTCATATTAGGTCAAGCTTTTAGACCAAATGCATTTTTTTTTCTTTCTTGTCTGCCCCTAGGGGAACAGAGATGCAAGATGTACAGTTATAAAAACAAAAGAGATTGAAAAGAAAAGAAGACCAATGATATACATAAAATGTATCTCACTAGAGTATGTTGGCAAATTTATCATGCCAGTTTCATATCAGTATAGAGTTACTCTCTATTTATCAAAGTGATACAGATAATTGAGGTTTATCTCACAGCGTGCCCAGTTTTGGGGTATTTAGTTTAAAACCCCTAACTGCATTTGATGCTACGTAAGGCAGGCACATGTTCAATAATAAGTTGTGATTGCTGTGTCTTTTATATAACTTGCAGTCTGATTGACTGCCTTGAGTGAAGAAATGTTATGTTAACCAAAGCTTTGATAATAGGTAACCATTGTAATATTATTGTAAGTAAAGGAATATGATGGAAAAGGATGCAGTCTCTGAACAGTGTGAGGGAGAAGATAAAGAAGATAAAGAAAAGATGAGAGTCTGAAAACAAAATTGATATATAGAACTGAGAGTATTTAACAGTTTTGGTTGTAATTTATGTACATCATGCCTTCTATAGCAGACCAAAAGTAGATCTGCATTTTGTATCTATTATGTTAGGAGAAGCAATACACTTATTAGCATACTGGAAATGCTTCTGTGCACCTAATATCATTGTTCTCTCAATGGAAAATCTATTTGACAGTTCTAGAGGAGAGAGGAGAGGAGGGGAAGAAAGAAAAAAAAAAACCTTTTTTATATGCATGCAAATTCCAAGAGTCTGTAGTTTCTATTGTGAGACTGTTGATTGGGTGAAATGCATCACTCTTTAATAAGAAAAGAAAAGATGTAGCTTCAGAGAGTATTGGAATGTAAATGGATAACTCTTATTCTTAGTCAATATAATTGCTTCTTTTTTTTTCAGGCTGTTGCCAAGTCAAATTTCCTTATGGTTGAGAAGTATTTAAGCTTAGAACTACATGCGTCTCAAGAATGTTATCTTTTTGTTTATCTGTAAAATCTAATATTCTTAGAACACGTCCATCAATTGGTGAAATTGAAATTCCAGTTGCTTCAAAAGCCTCAAAGGAATAGATTGTCAAGCATTTCTTTTCTGTGTGACTAAGAAAGATGAAAATAAACAGAGTGAAAAGGGCGCATAGTAGAAGGTTATGTGGATAATTCTTATCCTAAATCCAAATTTAAATACATTGGTTGTTCCCAGGTGTACTTATCTATTATGTCAGGAGAAGTAATACACTTATTAGCATACTGGAAATGCATTTGTTCTCTCAATGGAAAATCTATTTGACAGTTCTAGAGGAGAGGGGAAGAGGAAGAAAAAGAAAAGAAAAAACTTTTTTATATGCATGCAAATTCCAAGGGTCTGTAGTTTCTATTGTGAGACTGTTGGTTAGGTGAAATGCATCACTCTTTAATAAGAAAGAAAAGATGTAGCTTCAGAGAGTATTGGAATGTAAATGGATAACTCTTATTCTTAGTCAAATAATTGCTTTTTTTTTTTTTTTTTTTTCAGGGCTGTTGCCAAGTCAAATTTCCTTATGGCTGTTCCCAGGTGTACTTATCTATTATGTCAGGAGAAGTAATACACTTATTAGCATACTGGAAATGCATTTGTTCTCTCAATGGAAAATCTATTTGACAGTTCTAGAGGAGAGGGGAAGAGGAAGAAAAAGAAAAAAAAAACTTTTTTATATGCATGCAAATTCACCAAGGGTCTGTAGTTTCTATTGTGAGACTGTTGGTTAGGTGAAATGTATCACTCTTTAATAAGAAAAGAAAAGAGGTAGTTTCGGAGAGTATTGGAATGTAAATGGACAACTCTTATTCTTAGTCGAATTTAATTTAATTGTTTTTTTGTTTTTTTTTTTTTTTTTTCTCAGGGCTGTTGCCAAGTCAAATGTCCTTATGTTTGAGAAGTATTTAAGCTTAGAACTACATGCGTCTCAAGAATGTTATCTTTCTGTTTATCTGTGAAATTTAATATTCTTAGAACACGTCCATCAATTGGTGAAATTGAAATTCCAGTTGCTTCAAAAGCCTCAAAGGAATAGATTGTCAAGCATTTCTTTTCTGTGTGACTAAGAAAGATGAAAATAAACAGAGTGAAAAGGACGCATAGTAGAGGTTATGCGGATAATTCTTATCCTAAATCCAAATTTAAATACATTGGTTGTTTCCAGGTGTACTTATCTATTATGTCAGGAGAAGCAATACACTTATTAGCATACTGGAAATGCTTTTGTTCTCTCAATGGAAAATCTCTTTGACAGTTCTAGAGGAGAGGGAAGAAGGAGAAAAAAAAAAAAAAAAAAAACCTTTTTTATATGCATGCAAATTCCAAGGGTCTGTAGTTTCTATTGTGAGACTGTTGGTTAGGTGAAATGTATCACTCTTTAATAAGAAAAGAAAAGAGGTAGTTTCGGAGAGTTTTGGAATGTAAATGGATAACTCTTATTCTTAGTCAAATTTAATTGCTTTTTTTTTTCCTTCTCAGGGCTGTTGCCAAGTCAAATGTCCTTATGTTTGAGAAGTATTTAAGCTTAGAACTACATGCGTCTCAAGAATGTTATTTTTTGTTTATCTGTGAAATTTAATATTCTTAGAACATGTCCATCAATTGGTGAAATTGAAATTCCAGTTGCTTCAAAAGCCTCAAAGGAATAGATTGTCAAGCATTTCTTTTCTGTGTGACTAAGAAAGATGAAAATAAAAAAGAGTGAAAAGGGCGCATAGTAGAGGTTATGCGGATAATTCTTATCCTAAATCCAAATTTAAATACATTGGTTGTTCCCAGGTGTACTTACCAGCTGCACGTTTTTTCATGGTGGTATTTACTTGGTAGTTAAGCTATTATATGGAAAGATACTGGTTTACAACCCTGTGATTATTAAGGATGTTCCTTTTTATATGTTGATTATTGAAACGTAATTTACTCCTGAATACTTAATCAATTTGTGATTAATAGATTCAAGAGCCTTCAAAGATTGTCGTACATGACATGTGTTTTTTTTTTATAATTGCATGGAAGCATTTATTTTGTGTATTCTGTAAGTCAGGCTATTATAGCACCTTCAATGTGGAGAGGGTACATAATCCTTTATAGCCTTATTTTCGGGAATGTTATCTTTGAATAGAAATTTTTAGAGTGGGAGGGGTGGGGTGGGGGAGCTGCAATATTGCATGCCTTACATGTATCAGTTTCTTTCCAGATGACGGGGTTTCGTTCTGTTCTTGCTTTTCGTGGGGTCCTTTAAGGTGGGGGATTGGCTCTGGGACTGGGTTAAATTTTCTTGTGTGTGATAGGTTATGGATGTTTTGATTAATTGTAAATTGTTCTCCCTCAACGTGAAAGGGATCAGGGACAGAGATAAAAGGGAACGCATATTTTTCTGGTGTAAAGATAAAGGGGCGGACATTGTTTTCCTACAAGAAACATTTAGTACTAGCGATTGTGAGGACAAGTGGGCTTCAATGTGGGAGGGTTCCAGTTATTTTAGTCATGGTTCTAATCACAGTAAAGGAGTTCTCGTTTTGATTGCGCCGAGGATAGATATTGAGATATTGCAAGTCTTAAAAGACAGTGAGGGTAGATATATTTTTATAGACTGTAAGTTTCAAGGTGTTAGGTTGATTTTAGGCAATGTGTATTTTCCAACAAGAAATTTTGAGAGTGATCAATTGCAATTTCTTCGAAAATTACGCAATAATCTGGCTAAGTTAAATAAAGATAACTACCCGGTTATAATAGGTGGTGATTTTAACATGATTAGGGACATCGAATTTGATTATAACGGGAAATCTTCAAACAGGATTTCGAAAAGATTTAATCGAGAATTTGAAAAATTCATGGAAGATTTGCAGCTTTTGGATATTTGGAGATGTAGGCATTCTTTAAAAAGGCAATTCACTTATATGCAAAACAATCCCTTTATGCAAAGTAGACTAGATTACTGGATAATATCGGAATGTCTAGAGGAAATGGTTATGAAGTGCGATATAATTCCATCTGTTGCCCCTGATCATCATTCAATATTTTTACGTTTATTTAACAAAACAGTCAATAAAACGAATGGAAGAAAAGGGTCATATTGGAAATTCAATAATAGTTTATGTGAAAATGCAGATTATGTTAGAGAGTTAAAAAGGGAAATTTGTCAATTAAAAAAACGAAACTACAAATTAAAATAAAAGACAAAAGGTTGTTATGGGATTTTTTAAAAATGAAAATTCGGAGCTTTACACAAAAATTTTCAAAAAAATTGGCTGATCAAAGAAGAACAATAAGAACATATTTAGAAAAAGAAATACAATGTTTAGAACAACAATTGACGGAAAGCACTAATGCAGATATTTTAGAAAAATTGGAAAATACAAAAAAGAAATTAAAGGAAGTTTATAGCTATGTAAATGAAGGAATTAGGATTCGATCACGAGCCTCGTGGTACGAGAGCGGAGAAAGGGATTCGCGTTATTTCAATCAATTAATGCAAAATAACAAAAGAAAGAGTACTATTACAAAAATTAAAACCTCAGATGGTGCTATTTGCTGCGATGAAAAAAGGATAACTGAAGAAATCCGGAAGTTTTACAGCATGTTGTACAGTAAAGTAGAGTACGAGTGCTCGGATAATTGTTATAATAGTTTCTTTAAGGTTTACCGAAATTGACTGAAAAATCTCGAGAAAACTGTGAAGGATCTATAAGTAATAAAGAATGCCTAGAAATCTTACAAGAATTAAAACAGAACAAATCACCTGGAAATGACGGTTTTTCTTCAGAATTCTATCGTACCTTTTGGCCGGATATTGGAGATTTAGTTAAAGATGCCTTGAATGAAGCATATAGATTAGGAGAATTAGCATCGTCTCAAAAACAAGCTGTAATTACGTTAATCGCTAAAGATGGGAAAGATCCCTTTTCACTGAAAAATTATAGACCCATTTCCCTTCTTAATGTCGATTATAAAATTTAACAAA
The DNA here is from genome assembly GCF_000002235.5 of Strongylocentrotus purpuratus. Lineage (NCBI taxonomy): Eukaryota > Metazoa > Echinodermata > Echinoidea > Camarodonta > Strongylocentrotidae > Strongylocentrotus > Strongylocentrotus purpuratus. The sequence continues at coordinate 22,270,830 of NW_022145598.1, forward strand.
AATTTTGGCTAAGCGAATCAAGAAAGTATTAAATGAGATCATTATGGGAGATCAGGTAGGCTACATGAAAGGGAGGAATATTGGTGAGGCCATTCGCATTATAGATGATATTATTTTTCATACATCCCGTTACAATTTATCTGGTTTTTTGTTAGCTATAGACTTCGAAAAAGCTTTTGACTCAATTTCACATCAATTTCTTCAAAAAGTTCTGTCGTCATTTGGTTTCGGTCCATCCTTTCAAAAGTGGGTTAAAGTTCTATACACGAACACTCTAAGTTGTGTATTAACTGAAGGAGGGTCCACTGGTTATTTCAAAGTAGAAAGGGGAGTAAGACAGGGAGACCCTCTTTCTCCGTACCTCTTTATCTTGTGTATTGAAGTAATGGCACACAAATTACGAATAGATAATTTGGTGGAAGGAATTAATTTTGGAGATAAGAAAACTAAACTAGTAACTTATGCGGATGATATGACAATTTTTTTCGCAATAAAAAATCAATTAATAGGTTAAAAGTATTATTTGCAGATTTCGAAAAAATTTCTGGACTGAAAATAAACAACGACAAGACTAAAATATTAAGGTTAGGTTTATGTCAACGTTTAGATTGTGATTTTGCTTTTGGCGAAATAGTTGACTTTCTTAAGGTTTTAGGGATTTTCTTTTCCCTCGATGAACACAAGAAAGAAGATCTAAATTATAAAGAAATCTTAAGTAAAATAAAAACACTTTTAAATTTTGGAAGCAAAGAGATTTAACACTTATGGGTAAGATTCAACTATTGAAGGTGCACATTTATTCTAAAGTTCTTTATCGGGCGTCACTTACTCCTGTTCCAAAATGGGTTTATGATTCACTGGATGAATTAACTTTTGATTTCATATGGAAAGGAAAAACAGATAAAATCAATAGAAACACCATGTTCTTAGACTATAAGCAAGGGGGGTTAAAGATGTTAAATTTTAATTTTTCTGCACAAGTTAAATCGCAGCGAATTATGTGGATTCAAAAACTTCTAAACAAAGATGAAGACATAAATGGAAACAATATTTTAACTTTGTCACTGAACACGTGGGTGGAGATTTGATATTTTCATGTGACTATATACCAAGTTTATTAAAAGTGAAAGCTCCACAATTTATATGGATTTATTAGAAGATTGGGTGAATACAAGACATATAAGGAGTATAGACATTGGTGATGTGGTAATTTTTATAATAAACTTATTCGATATAAAGGAAGTTGTATATACGATAAGAGGTTGTATGACAAAGGAATTTACAAATTAAAACATATTCTGGAAAACGATGGTAAACTAAAATGTGACAGGCATTTTATCGATTTAGGTGTTGAAGTAAATGAAATTGAAAAGATCAAGCACTTTTATGCCTGTTTACCAGTTTGTTGGAAAAATAATTTTAGAAAGGGAGAAGAAAAAAATAATTCTGGAACTGATTTCACTTTGGGGAAGAAAACAACTAATATAGCTGATCTAAAATCAAAACAAATTTATGTACAATTAATAAAGAAAGATGATTTTAAACCTTTGGTTTTTGAGAGAATTGGAAGGAACTATGGTTTTTCCTGTAAGGAAATAGAAAACATATTTTTAAGACTAAGACAGTGTACACTTAACAGTCGATTAAGAGAGTTTCAGTTCAAACTTATACATAATATATTATATACAAACCATCACCTCTTCCGTTTTGGTCTTGTCTCGACTAAGTTATGCTCATTTTGCGAAAAAGATGAAGAAACATATAAACATTTATTCTATACTTGTGAATTTGCACAATCAGTGTGGGGAATGTGCACGAGATTTTTAGACTTTGAAATACACAACTGTAGTTTGGAGGAAATTCTGTATGGGAAAGAGGAGAGTAATAAAGGAAAATATCAATTAATGAATCATGTTTTAATTCTTGTTAAATATCTGATTTATAGAAATAGAGAACTTAAAAAACCACCCTCTTTTAATGAAATAAAGAATAGTATAATAGGGGATAAAGTAGAAGAAAGGAAATTGGCTGCAATGAGGGGAACTCTCACTATTCATTTTTCGAAATGGGAAAACCTGAGTATTAGACAAACAATTGGAACCCAGAGCCAGTCGTCCACCGGTTAAGAGGGGGGGGGGAGGGGGATAAGGGAGAGGTCGGGTAGGGTAGAGTTAACAAAAAGAGAAAACTTTTTTTCTCAGGACAACAGTATAAAAGAAGTATAAGTTGCTACATTGTTAAAACAAAAATTTTGGATTATATAACTGCATATGTTTTCTTTGAAAATATGAATTTTTTGTCGAATATGATGTATAGGAACTAACTATGTAAGTTTTCTTTGAAGTCGTTTGTAAGACAAAAATTTATACTGATTTATAATGTCATCACATTTGCAGTGAGTGTTACATATGATGATTGTAATTTGTACTATGATTATAATTTGTTTCAAGAGAGAAAAGAATAAAAACTGACCATAAAAAAAAAAAAATATGCGTGAGTGTACGCGCGCGTAAACTAGTCTACTCAACAATTAGTCGTTTCACTGTTTACTGAGAGTAAACTGCGATGTCTCTTCTAGAAATATTTGAAGACAGTATACCGGCAAGGAACAGCTCACATCAAGAGCAAAACATATGTTAATGATTGGTTCACTTTAAGTCATTAAACTTTAAAGTCATTATAAATTAAACAGAACCTACAAGTACTCATGGAATAAAAAAAAAAATATTTCGTGAACCAAAATATTATAAACAGTCATAATGTAAAATTACTCGCCTATACATTTCGGAAGACCATGGTTCCACATAACGGCATGGGTGCTGTTCGCAATGTCATCTTCTCTGCGAACCGTACATCTGCACGCATTGGATAACGTCAGGTCCTTCGAGTGTGAACCCATCGGAGCAGTTGAAATATATCTTGCTGCCGTAGCGCAGAGAGCCGGTTCATTGTACCTGAATCCATTTCGAGGGGTACCAGGGTCTTCACAAACACCTAAGTCAACTTAAAAACAAAAATTGGATTACAACGAAAAGTGTATTATTTTGAGGGATTTGTGCGAATACTGGCCAAGTATGGATGAGCTTAATAACGTAACTATAGAAAGTCCAATTTTGTTTAAATTCATTAATGATTTGTTTATATATTAATTAATAGCGTAGATTTTTGCAGGCAAAGTTGTTCAAAAATGAAGAAATTACCAGAGATGGGATCGTGTTTCTTTATATGATAGTTTTATACATTGTTAGCGGAAGTACTTCCCTTGTAACCAGCGTACTAAGTAGTAATTTTAGATATTTTGTTTTTCCTTCGGCGGAGGCAGAGGGAGCAAAGAAAAAATCGCAAGGCACATGTTAAAAGGGGATGCAAGAACCCTAAACCCGACCGCCCCCCCCCCCCCCCCCAAGTCCAGTGTGTAAAGCCAATTTTTGGTGTGTTAAAAACCGGACTTTGCTGCGTGAAAAGTACCCTTTACCGGACATTTTTGGAACATGCATGCGGTCCCCCCGTCCCCGGAGGCGTAATTTTTTTACCCACTTGAGCTCCGGACCCCAGTATGAACTCATTTGCATACAGCCAATCAGAGCTCATCTTGTCAGATGTCGGATGCGAAATTCGAAATCGAAACGGCGATGCGAAGCTCTAGCTTCACACACACAGCGCATGGTGGGCGTGCATAGGCTTGCTTGCAAAATATGTTTCATTTGTGCTCTAGCATATACCTTTAGCAAATTTATTATAGATCTACACCTCTAGTGATATCAGCTAATGTAATTGCAAAAAATATCAATTAGCACGAAGTTCAAAGGTAGGCCTTATCGTCATCGAAGCTATATATAGGGACTCATTTCTTAAAATTTTACGGTTGATAATTTATTATACATCTAGACTATATACACCTCTAAAAGGCTATAAGATCAGCTTTATTGTGTTACTTCTTTTATTGCAGGAATGCTTACCTGAGAACTACCTAAGCAATTTCTTAAGCTGATATCATTAGAGCCTTTTAGAAGTGTAGATCTATAATAAATTTCTCAACTGTAAAATCTTTAGAAATGAGTCCCTATATAGCAGCTCTAATGATAAGCCTATCATTGATTGCCAGAATAATTTAATATTAAATGGCTAAATAATAACTTTTCAAAGCAATTTCATAAGCTGATATTATTATTAGAGGTGTAGAAGACTGATCTATAATAATTTTGCCAAAGGTAGACATGCTAGAGCAAAATGAAACTACTTCCAAGCCTATAGCAGTGTAGCCTTTAAACAAGGCCACATGTCTGATAGACGCCGAGCGACTAAAAAAGAGACTAATCGCGAAAACCTGAGTGAACGCTAGTGCGAATTGCCCAGACAAGTAGCCTTTATCAATCTGGTTTAAATTTCTTATGTTAACCTTTTTTTTCGACTGCAATTCGCTTCCGAAATGGGAGCGTCCAATCAGCGAA
>NW_022145598.1:22275780-22542007 GCF_000002235.5 Strongylocentrotus purpuratus
ATGTGTGTTTTGCGTGACTGCTAAAGCATGTGTATGCTACTATGCTTATCAACAAAGGGACCTACGCCATTAAGTCATAAATGACAGTAATGAGGATTAATGCCCCACAAAAGGGCACTAATATAGCACATCGGCACGGTTTTGATCCTGGGGCCTCACAGTTACGAGACCATTGTTTTGTCACTGAACTATGACTGTACGCAGCGGGGGCTAGGGTAGGGGGCTGTTTCCATAAATAAAACAAAAGCAGAAAATGCAATAAATTTCAATAGTTTATTGCATTTTACCCGGTCCCCACATAAAAATAATACTCTGTGTGCCCATGCCTGAGTAGTAATGCATGGCCGTCCAGAGGAATTTTTTATGTTGGGGACCGGGGTAAAGTGCAATAAATTATTGAAAATGTTTTGCATTTTCTTTGTTTTTTTAATTTATAGAAACTGCCCCTACCCTAGCCCCCGCTGCGTACATTCATGGTTCAGTGACAAAGCAATGGCCTCGTAACTGTGAGGCCCCAGGATCAAAACCGTGCCGATGTGCTATATTAGTGCCCTTTTGTGGGCATTAATTATCATTTCTGTCATTTATGCCTAAGGGCGTTGGTCCCCTAGTTGATAAGCATAGTAGCATACACATGCTTAGCAGTCACGCAAAACACACATTGGCAAATGACTATTCAATAAAATCTGAGAATGTATACTATTATCTAAATATATTATTTTTAAATTATTTTTAAAATAATTCCATAAACTGGGGTAAAAACCTAAATATTCCAACTTTATGAGCGACAGTGTATGTTCTCTTTCCCCCGTGTGCCCCTCATGTGCCCCCCCCCTCCGGGAAGAAATTCCTGGATCCGTCCCTGCGCGTATAGCTTCTTATGACAAGATGAGCTCTGGTCGGCTGTATGCAAATGAGTTCATACTGGGGGTCCGGAGCTCAAGTGGGGGAAAAATTACGCGGCCGCCGAGCAGGCTGCTTTTTGAGTTTGTAACCATAGCTTAAGCTATGTTCACAAAGCTGAGCGGCGACCGACCGATTAGTAGCCTGCTCGTTCGCCGCTGGAATTTAGGCATCGCCCGACGATTTTTGGAGAAGTCGTGCAGGCTGTACAGCCCCATCGGTGCATGGGCGGTGCCCTATCGATTTCCGTCGGTCGCCGGTCGATTTTATGTCAACTAATTGGGCGAAATCGGGGAGCTTCTCCGGGCGGCTTCCTGGCAATGACCGACTGATGACCCACCGATTCCCAAGCGGTCTCCCACCGGCCACCAGCTGATTTTTACAAAAATCGAAGCCGCTTGGTCAAAGGCTGTATACCGATTTTGAACTCGCCGCCCAGTGACCGACTGATCTTCCAGCGGCAACCGGGCTGCGACCGCTTGGCAGCCTTTGATCGACCTAGCGGCTTCCATTTTTGACCTAAATCGCTCGAAGGCGAACGCTCGATTAAGTCGGTGCCCGGGCGAAGACTGCCCGGGCACCTAGCGTATTCTTGGCGGCGAGTAAAAAGGTGAGCAGGCGCCGCTGAATTTTAACTCCGCGCTTAAACTTCAGCGGCGACCGAGCGTTGCCATAAAAATAAGCGGTGCCCGGGCGGCCGACGCTCGGTCCCCGGGCGAAATTTGCCCAAATTCGCCGCCCGGCCGCCGAGCAGGCTACTTTTAGGTGTTGTGACCATAGGGGTGTAGTGAGCACTACATTTTGTGGGTTGGAAGTGTTTTATAATAATATTTGTTTTAATCTTATTTTTTCTTTAATTCAGAACCAGGATATCTTGGATGTTTCAGTGATTATAACGATCATATTTGGTTCCACAGAGATCGTTTGTTTTCTAATGGTTATCATTACTATTCTAATCTCACGATTGACCTATGCATCAACGCATGCGAAAAGAACGGATCCTTCTACGCTGGTATAGAATACAAGCGAGAATGTTTCTGCGGAAGACAAGATGAAAACCTTGCCAAACATGGAATCGATTCGGATGGGGAATGCAATTATGTTTGTGCTGGAGATCGCCGTGAATCATGTGGGGGCGCAGATAAAATCGCCATCTACCAAGGTAAAGCCATGCAGGAGCGGTTCTAGAAGATTTATACAAATTATTATTTTTTTGTTATGAGGAAGGGGGTCACACTTGGTCGAGGGGCTTAGGGGTTGGAGGGGGTCTTAGGTTCTGGCATTCATTTTTACATGCGCCTCACGATTCAATTTTTGGTTAAAAAAAAAGAAGAAAAAAAAACCCTCTACAAACACTACTTGTCAAAGCTGGTTACGAGGTTTTGACAAGTTCGTTCAGAATCCTGGAAATACTTCTGTTAATAGTGAATATAACTATCATTTAAAGAAATAAAATCTCATCTCCGATAGTTTCTTCTCTTTTTTGAACAACTTTGCCAGTAAAAATTAAAAATTATTAGTCAAGAACAATTGTATTAATGTACCCTTTAATTGCTTGCCACTGAATAGCTTTAATGAAAGTTAGAGTTATTGGGCCTATGCATTCTTGTCTAGCTTTCGCACATTATATATATTGTTAGAAATTCTCGAAATGTGACGCACTATTCGTTGTTATTCCAATTTTTGTTTTAAGTTGGCCTAGGTGTTTGTAAGGATCCTGGTACCCCTCGATACGGATTCAGGTACAATTTAACCGGCTCTCTGCGCTACGGCAGCAAGATATATTTTAACTGCCTTGATGGGTACACACTAGAAGGACCTGACGTTATCCAGTGCGTGCAGATGTACGATCGCAGAGTTAATGTTAGCATAGCTAACAGTACCCATGCCGTTATGTGGAACTATGGTCTTCCGAAATGTACAGGCAAGTTATCACTTTTTTATAATATTTTTTATCGCGAAATTTTCCTGAGGATATCGGTTCTGTTAATTTAGAAGTGACTTTAAAGTATTTTAAGGACTTTAACAAATATGGAGGTTATTTTACTGGTACAAGAAAGAAAGTCTTGCTCCTCCCTGCCCTCCTCACTCACACAAATACACACACACACAAACACACACACGCATACACTACTCACTCAGTGGATGTCTGCTAACATGCCCAACTCAAGAAATATATATACTTAATAAGTACGACCATTCGGGAAAATGGTCTGAAAGTCAGACTATTACTTACTGGCTCTATAGCTCTGAAGTCGATTCGACAACTAATAGTCGTTATTTCCCACTTAAAGACATTTTCAAGCCCCCTTTTTTAGGGAAGTTCTAAATTAGTATTATCTTTCAAATGCCATTGGAATTTACCTTTTTCATTTTCTGTTTCCCTTTTACAAAACGAACATTAATTATCACCAACAAAACCAAATCTATGAAGATGCTCATTAGTATATATGGCTCCATGCAATAATCTAAATTTTAATTCTCGTTGGTTTCTAATGAGTATAGTCATTCTTGGTGTAACAAATATTTCTTTAAAGGGATAGTTGAGTTCTCTTGCAGAGGGCGCTACACAAAATAATTAGTTGTGAGATAATGAAAAACTAAGTGTCAAATTTGAAAGAACATACAATTTAAATCACAAAATAATCTTTGTTTGATCAAAATCGGTTCAGAGACGGCTGAAATATCCATAAATATAACGATTTCAAATAATTGTGTACCTCCACAAATATTCAATAATTTGAAAAGAGCCGTTGAAAAAACGAAATAGCGCCTTTTACGTCGTATTTCAGCCAATGCCGATGTTGGCTTTTTTGTTGACTTCAATTTTTCGTGTTGGTTATATTACGCACAACCAGCCGGCCCATGTATTGTTATTTTTAATTAATTAATTAAATAACGGTCACCGTATTTTTTTTAAAGTGGAGCTCAATTAGTATGATCGTATTGGGTAAATTTCACACATTTTGGGGTTTAAAATTACCTTCATAGCAATTTTAGATCCTGAAAGGGCACTAGAAATGTTATACTTTGCAGTTGGGTGCGATGACATAGGCGCCGGAGGTGGGGGGGGGGGGGGGCAGTTGCCCCCCAACCAAAAAAGTGTGGGGGTGGGGGGAACGCATTTTTGCCCCCCCCCCCCCAAAAAAAAAAAAAAAAAAACGTCCCCCCCCCCCTCAAAAAAAAAAGTAGTAAAGGAGTAATGATGGTTTGTATTTTTAACCCAAAAGAACATAAACAAAAATAAAAACCTAAATTAAATGACAAATAAAATTCCATTCAAAGAAAAGTTAACAGGAATTAAATTTCCTAAACATTGCGCATGCCACCTATATTTATCTATGGAGGTTTTCAAAATAGCGATACGCGCATATCATGGACATATTGTGAGAGAATGAGAAAGCGTGTCTGTTTTTTGTTATAGGGGTGAGAAGACATGAGCCCCTGAAGGCTGGCGTACTGATGGGGGGGGGGGGGGAGGGGGTTATTTCTTATTCGATACCAGTGATTTAAATGTTGCTGAAATGACATGATTTTCCGGGATTTTTTCTCTCAATTTTGGGTAAGTCATACCTTTCCATGCGTTTGTTGGAAAATTAGAAATTCCCTAATTTACAGTCGGGCGAAAATAATGCTTATTTAGAAGCCTTTATATCAGGGTCTGCAGAACGGCTGGGCTCGGGGGCTCGAGCCCCCTCACTTTTTTTAAAAGTGTGTAACGTAGAAAAAGAAAGAAAGAGTGACCTGCGAATGTTGCAAATGAGGTATCAAAATATGCTCATCTGACCGTAATTAAATGCCTCCGCCCCGAGCTTCCGAGGGCTCTGCCCCTTGACCACAACAAGGGCCCTAAGGCCGCCCCTTGATGCTCATCTGACCGTAGTTAAATATTAAAAACTCTGAGCTTCCAGAGGGCTCTGCCCCCTGGATCACACCAATGGCCTTAAAGAGGGCCCCTGGATGCTCATCTAACCGTAATTAAATACCTAAAACCCCTGAGTTTTCGGGGGCACTGCCCCCTGGATCACACCAATGGCCTTAAAGATGGCCCCTGGATGCTCATCTTACCGTAATTAAATACCTAACACCCCTGAGCTTCCGGGGGCTCTGCCCCCTGGATCACACTAATAGCCTTAAAGAGGGCCCCTGGATGCTCATCTAACCGTAATTAAATACCTAAAACCCCTAAGCTTCCAGGGGGCTCTGCCCCTGGATCACACCAATGGCCTTAAAGATGGCCCCATGGATGCTCATCTAACCGTAATTAAATACCTAACACCCCTGAGCTTCCGGGGGCTCTGCCCCCTGGATCACACCAATGGCCTTAAAGAGGGCCCCTGGATGCTCATCTAACCGTAATTAAATACCTAAAAACCCTAAGCTTCCAGGGGGCTCTGCCCCCTGGATCACACCAATGGCCTTAAAGAGGGCCCCTGGATGCTCATCTAACCGTAATTAAATACCTAAAACCCCTGAGCTTCCGGGGCTCTGCCCCCTGGACCACATCAATGGCCTTAAAGAGGGCCCCTGGATGCTCATCTAACAGAAATTAAATACCTAAAAAAAAAAAAGAGCTTCCGAGGGCTTTGCACCCTGGACTCTCCGCCAATTAGAAGCCTGCCAGTGTCACAAATAAGGTATCTAAATATGCTTATCTGACCGTAATTTAATGCCTAAAAACCTTGAGCTTCTAGGGGCTCAGGCCCTGGACCCCACGCCAATGTACGCTCTACCTGATTGTTAATACTCCACTTTGAAAAACGTTCCGCGGGGCCTGCAAGTAACGTGTAAGAGTGGTGGTCAGGCGCGTACGCAGGGGGGGGGGGGGGGGGGTGGGGGGTGGTGTTTGGGGGATTAAACCCCCCCTTTGGTATTTTTATGTGTGTAAACCTCCCTAAAAAAAACCTAAAACCCCCCCCCCCCCCCTTTGGATTTTTTTTTTTTAATTATTAAAAAAAAAAAAAAAAAAAAAAAAAAAAAATTACCTCCATGGCTGACCTAAGAAAGGTGACCTTACACCCCCCCCCCCAACGGAGCAAAATGTCAAATTTTCAAATTTCGAGACCAAAAAAAAAAGAAAAAAAAGTGTGTCCTCTTACCCCCCCCCCCCCCCCCCCCCCCCCCCCGCTTATTCAGCGGTCGGTTGAGTCGTTGCGATTGTTTTGGGACCAAAAAAAAAAAAAAAGTGTCCGCTTACCCCCCCCCCCCCCCCCCCCCCCCCCCCCCTCCCCCCACTGAGCGACTTTTCGGCTGGCTGGGTCGTTGCGATTTTTTTTGCACTCCCTAAAAAAAAAAAGTGTCCGCTCCCCCCCCCCCCCCCCTCCCCCCCCCCCCCCCACCTAACCGACTTTTTGGCCGGCGCAATTTTCAAATTTTCCTGAGTCGTTGCGAAATTTTGGACCCGATTTTAAAACCCCCCCCCTTGAAAAAATCCTGCGTACGCCACTGGTGGTGGTGATGCAGATTTGTCTTCTGCCCCCCCCCTTCCAGACGTTTTTGCTCATTACGTCACTGCCCCTGAAAGGTGAGCCCCTGGAATGTTTGCCCCCCCCCCAATCCAAAACTGCATCCGGCGCGCCTGTGTGATGGTCTGAAAATTCATTTGCGAGCGAGGAAAATTTTAAAGATTTGTGAGGTTGCAGCGCGAATAAAGAGGAAAAACCCATGATGGGGTTATAATGACATTCTCATAACGAAAGACTTTGATAAGTTACATTATTATATAATAATTATTATAAACATCTTTACTTATCCTTGCATCATGCTTATTTACCATGGTGTTCAGGATTCAGTTCGACTACACCCTTATCTGCGACTACCAAGGACGGAGGGCAAATTAACCGAATGATATTCATTGCGACAGCTGGCCTAGAGCAGCAATGTGGTAAATAAATTCTTATTACATCACAATTTATGTACGATTATGGTAAAATGGATGCAAATAAAATGTTTGCATGCAAAAATTTTAACGATTAATAGCGATGTTATCGTAACAAGTGTGAAAAAGAATGATGAAAGAAGAAAAGAAAGAATGAATATCAGTAGTACATGTATTTCCGGTATTTGATAAAACGGTATTTCATGATGGTCCCGGTTCCATACATACATCATAATTATAGGCCTAACTAGAGTTAGGTTGCTTACAACAACTATTTGAGTTTATACCCGGTTCATCTGTGTGAAGTATGTAGGTTTATCTATCTATCTATGTGTCAAAATAAAAGACTGATGCTCATACCGACCACCAATAGGACCAGCAAACAAATGCTACTAGAAGCACTAATTTCTTCCAAATTCGTGAGAAAACATTGAGCGCTGAATCAACACCCCCCCCCCCCTTGCGCCAGGGAGAGGGGGCCCGTCTTCTTTTGTATTGACAAAAAGGTTAAATTTACATATTTTTTGGCCAGGGGAGGCGACCCGGCTCCCGGGCCCCCCTAGATCCGCCACTGACTATATAGCAGTGGTAACTAATTGCCATTTAGAAAGTTCTTGTGACTCATACCGGCTAGATATTACGGATATTCCTGTAAGTCTTCCTTCTATGTACTCTGAAATACAAACAAAGTGTATCACACTTATAAAACTTCCCTTTTTTCCCTAGGTCATCAGATCATCATTTATGTCAGTATTTGCATCGCCTCTGGCATCCTCGTCGTCATCATCATCATCGCCATCATGGTCGTGGTCGTTGTTCGCACAAGACAAATAAGGTGAAGCCTATCATTATGATTTATCATAATAGGTCTTTAATGCTGCACATGTTTGTTCGCGTCAATCGTCATAATGTGCTATTTTGCAGCGCGGCTAATTATAGTCTACCCTGGAGCATATAAATAAATCGAAATCCAACCATACAACCAACCATCGAAATAAATCCAACCATACAATGCCGAAAGCTCGTCTGTCATTTGATATATTGGTGTGGAATATCAAATGAGAGAAACATCAATTTATAGAATTTCTTCATCAATTTGGATTCAGTTTTAAAGGGATAGGGTAACTTTGTCTCAGATTCTGAAACAAAATCCTGGATTTAGCTCATGCTGCAATGATAATTATAAAGCTTTAGGTCAGTCAGGAATCCCATGACTTTTACAAGCCGATCGCCTGTCTGATTAAATAAAACTTGAAACTTGAAACTTGATTATCAAGATATTTATGATTGGATATCGAAATCAAATTTTGCGTTTTCCTAACGGTTTTCATAACACTACAGTCTTTTTGGGAAAACGAGTATGGTAAAATCGGTCATTCAAAGATTTTTTTACTTTTTTGAGGCACTTCTTTATCATTTTGAAGCGCAATTTTTTCAGGGCTTCAATATTACACCATATCACAGACACTGCTAACACTTAGGGCCGTGAATCTTAGATTTAACATTGTTAAACGATGCTTTTATATAAGGGGTTACATTACAATGTGAATTTTATTGTACTAGACAACAGTTTCATTGATTGTAACAACATGTACCAGAAAAGCATAGGCGTAGCCGGGGGAGGGGATATGGCTCGCTTGTGCTCATCCGCTAGAAAGATAAAGAAGAACTAAGGAAGAAGAAAGAAGAAGAAGAAGAAGAAAAAGAAGAAGAAGAAGAAGGAGAAGAAGAAGGAAGAAGATGAAGAAAAGAAGAAGAAGACGGAAGAAGATGAAGAAAAAGAAGAAGAAAAAGAAAAAAAGAAGAACTTAGGTGGTCTAGAAATTTAACCTACCCCTTTCTCGACCCGCAAGTACCCCTACACCTTCCCGGATGTAACTATATATGCCCCCCCCTAACTTGTTCGACATGCCCGTCTGTTTTCTCCATCTCTCTCTCTCTCTCTCTCTCTCTTAAATACCCTTTTTCCTTCTTTCTTCATCTCTCTCTCTATTGCTCTCTCTCTCTCCCTCTCGATGGCGTAATTCATGGGTGTTTGGGTTTAGCGAAAACACTTAATCCATTTAAATTGATAATGGGTTCAAAGTAATGATAAGTGACAGATCTAAGCAAACAGAATATAAATAATTAAATAAGATAAACAAATTAAATCATTCACTCAACGCAGCCCAGCAGTAAATATCAGTCACCACTCCCATCTCAATAACAGAAGCAAGTGACGGAGAAACACTACCATCAATCAGTGGGATTATATAAAGTGATGTTTGTTTGATGTTAATTCTTGTTTACTCCTCAAGAGTAGTGCATATTTATTGTAAACATATATGCATTTCAAATCTAAAACAAATACTGCTGCAATAGATTCTTGATCCACGACAAACCATGTATCACTACCTGGTTTGAAATCAATACTGCAAACTTGATTAATATTCTTGTTAAGATTAAATGCGAATCAATTTAAAATTGATAATCATTATTTTCTCTCAAAAAACATAGGCTACGTATTAAAATATCTCTACAAAAAGTCGTATGAAGTCTCAAAAAGACAATGAATTAAATTATATTTCTGACCTTGCAAATAACATCTTAAATCATATTAATGATAAACTGTGGCGCATTTAAATGATTGACTTACGAATATTTGTTCCTTTAATGTCTTTACTCATAGTAAACGGCTGATCAGGAACGAACGAATCAAGTACCATCTCACCGAGGAGCGCATCTCGAAGCCGGCGGAAGAGGAACACAGGATAAGCCTGGAACATCTCAAACTTGAACATCAGCTACGAATGGAAATACTCTCCATTAAAAAGCGCATTGCACAGGCAAAACTTGAAGCAGCTATTGCAGAAATGCCAGAACATTAGACTGAACAACTTTTTGAGGTTGCATTGTCTTTTTTACAAGTTACAGAGAGCATCCCTACAAATAAATGTAATGATATCCTATCTATACATTTAAAAATCGCAATTTTAAGATATTACTCTATCAATCTCTAAACATGTTAAATGAAATGAAAAACAGACATAACCCCTAATTATTCTGGCATCTTAATAATGCACACCTACACATCTATTTTTCATGCAGGTGATTATTACTACTGAGTAGTACTGTATATATAAAGGTAGCAGCCCTAATTATTTTGGAGACTCTTCCCTATTTTTTAGGAAATTTCAAGGACACAACCTCTCTGGCATAAAAATCCCCATTCAAATTTTAGAGCAAAACGGACAAGTAGTTTGGAGATAGGAAGTGAATAGAGTACTTATTATTTTTTTAGAATTAACGAAACATGCGACCAAGCTCCATAACGAACTTTAAAGAAAAAAAAAAGAAATATTCTCACTTCTCATTTCCAAACCACTGGTTCATTTGCTCTAAAATTTCATCAAGGTCAGTCTAAGTTCAAAGAGCTTTCATCCACTCAGTGGAATTTCATCAAAATTGAGTAAATGCGGGATACTATCTTTACAGGTGGTGTATGCCAGTTGTATGCCCTACTTATTAAGTTGTATAAATCTGATGGAAGATAAAAGATCTACAAACTCTCTTCAAAAGATGAGAACTAAAAAATAACTGTTAGTGGAATTGTATGGGCAGTAAAAACATGTCTTTCAAATTTGACTATTTGACTCAGAGTTAAAAATTTAGTCTTATTATTACAGACCCTTGTCCTGCAAGGGTTTACATTTTGTTTAGAGTAAAGAACAAATTTTTGATTATATTTTGGTGTGTCGCAATGATAATTAACTGATCACATGCAATCGTATGTTGTAAATAGAGATAAAAGAAGTCCGTCAGTCACTGAATCGAGCCTGATAGTCAAACCTACTAAGTGAACGGTTGTTCATGCTTTATTTGAAACTAGAACACTGCCTAGTTTGAAAATTTACAAATAGGTATTACATGATAATATTGTTATATATTAATGATTCATGTAAAGTTTTACATTTGTTATTGCCTGCAGAAGGTATACACGATGCAACTTTAAATAACGTCACATTGTCCACGGTTTATGACCAGAAGCGGATCTAGAGGGGGGGTTGGGGGGGTTGCAACCCCCCCAAAAAAAAATCCGGGGACCATTTTTTTAAATCTTATCTTTTTTTTTAAACTTGTAATTTTATTTTATTCTATTTCTATGTATTTATTTCATTTATTATTATTATTATTATTATTATTATTATTATTATTATTATTATTATTATTATTATTATTATTATTTCTTTTTTTTTTTGGGGGGGGGAGGGGGGGGGGGTTGGGCGAACAAATGTCACAGAGTCCCTTGCCCCCCCCCCCCATCAGCCAGGCGCGGATCTACGGGGGGGGGGGGGGGTTAGGGGGTTTAAACCCCCCTTGGGCGGCCCCAAAAACAAACAAAAACAAAAAAGGGAAAAAAAAGAAAAAAAAACAAGAAAAAAAGAAAGAAAAAGGAACGCACGCTGGAGAGAAACCCTTTCAAGTGCAAATATTGTGAGAAGATATTCAACTCATCTGGTAACTTAACCAAACACATGATAACTCTGGATATAACTGTGTATTTAACTGTTACTTGATTTAAAAAGACGTTATCATGCACTGCTTTTTATGGTCTCCATTGTGTTAATAGATGCCAGGAAAACATCACTTACGGGGTTCAAATAAACACCCCAAAAAAAATCGGATCGCCGCTTCGCGGCTCGTGGACGATGCTCCGCATCGTCATTATTGGTCAACCCCCCCCCTTAGCAAAAAGCTAGATCCGCCCCTGTATGAAGAAAAAGAAGTTTAATCTCCATGTGAAATGTTACTTTTAACATTCGCACTAAGTCATCAACAATGATTCAATATCCCTCGTTTTACGAAATTTACATTGGTTACCAGCCCAGTCTCGTATCCAATTTAAAATATTGTTTATAGATTATGAATGTCTTTATGAATGAGCTCCCTCTTATTTAAATGAATTACTCACTGTATATAAACCAGTAGGAAATCTTCGTTCATGTAAAAATAATCTAGTTGTCGTTCCTACTGTTTTGACAAACATAATTTCGAATGCTCATTTGCCCATGCTGCCCTAGTTTTATGGAATAGCATCTCAGACTCACTTAGAAACATTGACACAATAGATAAGTTTAAGTCCACCCTGGAAACATAATTATTTCAATTATTGTAAACAAGTAAAAGGAACCTAGTACCACGTTTTTTCTCTTTGCTTTTCTTTCTCAGCGCATAGGGACATACTTTGTAATGTGTTATGCGCTATATACAAATGGAATATTATTATCATTATTATTAAAAACCCTTAAAAAAAAACCTGAATTAAATCACGAACAATTTAATAATAAATTTATAGTTTTCTTTAAAGTGGTTTCATTAAAGGGGAGTTATGGCCAAAAAGGATGAAAATTCGACCCATATAACAATTTTCTGATTTTTGTCATTTTCTAAAACTACATACTTTTTTTCCATATCCTAAAAAAAAATCAGCATGAAAATACTAAGAGAAAGCCATAAAATTAGAGGTTTTGTGAATTAGAGCATAATTTTTATGCGTGACCTTGAACAAAGAATCTAAAAATTTTTTTACTTTTATGTCAATTAAGTTAATTATTTTTGTCGTTCATTGTACAAATACAAATATTTTAATGGAAATATCAATTGTTGAAAGTATGAGAGTACTTCATAATAAAACAATTCAATCTAATTTTAAAACAT
Source organism: Strongylocentrotus purpuratus (assembly GCF_000002235.5). Classification (NCBI taxonomy): domain Eukaryota; kingdom Metazoa; phylum Echinodermata; class Echinoidea; order Camarodonta; family Strongylocentrotidae; genus Strongylocentrotus; species Strongylocentrotus purpuratus. Next base: position 22,288,259 of record NW_022145598.1, read on the forward strand.
GTAACATTTATCGTTTATAACTTTATATTGTATTTTTATAACTTGTATTGTGTCTCAGAAAAATTGGGAAATGTGAGCTTATGTTTCTCTTTGTTTTTCTATAGGAATCAGTTTTTTGATTAATTGTCTGAATTCAAAATAGGATAACTAAAGAGTGGGATGTCTGATTCTGTTTAAATCTTGCATGTTTGTTGATGAAATGTGTCTCTAGGAGGTGATTTATTTAGAATTCAATTAAATGTTTTAATTTTTTGTAATAATGTCATAAATAGATAATTTGCTCCGAAACAATAAAAACAAAAGGAATTAAATCATATTAAAACAATTCACACCCTAGAGATATATTTAGAGAACATCTGTGGCGAAAATGTTGGCTAATTTGCATAATTGGATGCTAATTAGCGTTTTATGGTGAAAATGTTTACAATCACAATCGTCCTTGATATATAACCTTTCCATTCATATATGGTTTTGTATGATTATTTTGCAACTTCCTTTGGAAATTGGTCAAATATGAGTATACTACTAGTTCCCTGTAACCCCCTCTTAAACCACCTCTTCCTGTGGTTATTGTTGTTGTTGATTTTATTTAAGATTTTATTTAAGATTAAGAAGTTATTAAAATTGATCGTATTCGCATTGTGTGATTGGTTGTCAATATCTGTTCTTCAGAAATCGTCCCTTGTTTTGGTTAAATCCCCGTGGCAAGGGGCAACTTACACATACATTGCCCCTGGCTCCTGGTCGCTTATTTCAAAACACACAGCTGTGATATTAAATTGTAAGTGAAAAATTGTATTACTTTAATATTGGAATGGATACAGAATATAATCCAACCGTATATTTAGGAAAGTAAGACAATGATGCACTTCAGGTAGATATTGGATTGCCTGCATGATACTTATACTTCACAAAATGATGTGTTTGGTTTTTTTCTTCTAAAAAGATGAAAGCCTTATGATGCATAATATAATTTATCCTATTTAAATACATACTGTAACAATGGATTTTTCCGCGCAATTAATCTTTGGCGCTGTGCGATGCAGAAACACATTCGTTGGATCTTTAATTCTCACTGCATGAAAGCTCGCTTTATATCGGTATACTTTGTTTCCTGCAAATACAGGGCCTGATTTCCACCAGGACTCCTGATGTAGATATGAGTCCCATCAATAGCACTTAGAACAACTGGCAACCTGCAGTACTGGTAGAACTGCTGCCGTGTTGCTTCTACTTCTTTTCTTGATGTTGGGAACTTTATGAATTGTTCCTTTCTTCTTGCAAAAGCTTCTGACACGTACGGTCGTCTTTGATGACTCTGCATACAGAAGACTGTGGATGATGTGCTTCATCACCATGCATCTTTTGGAAAGACCCTGTTTAAAAATTGACATCAATGCATATTCAAATACAACCAAAATTAAAAATGATTGTTTTGGATACATATGTACATACTTTACATGCTTACATACATGAGATATATAGCAGGCCTATAACTCTTAAAAAAAAAAAAAAATGTATAATTCGTTTTTATTTCTGGCTATCCTATATTAAGAGAAGATGATAGAAGAAAAACAAGGAATAACACTAGAAATGCAATCGTGTCACAACGATGTGCGTGCAATGACGCCATGTTTCTACGTGTCAAACGAAAGAGCTTCTCTCGGACTATCCAGAGCAATTTGTACGAAGTCTGTAGCTTCTGTGATATTGGAGATAGGTAGGGCGAAAGAAAGGCCTCAACAGTGACCTTGATGTCATGGTAGTGACTATGCCTACGAAGTTTGAAAGAAATTGGGATAGAGGAAAGAACCTAGAAAGGGCTCGCAAGCACTGCGTGCAAAAACCAATGGGATTTGGTGCATGTTCGTCATTGCAATCAAGATCGTTCTGGGGGCCAATAGCGTAAACCCGATATGCCCCATAGACAATGCGTGTAATGCATGGGCGGAAAACCTACAGGATCTGTATTATGACCGGAGTTAAATTGTTTTTTCTCTCTCTCTTTATGTCTCTTCATGGGCCGTATTTGGTATCATTAGAAAGAGAATTTCATGGTTGTTATTGTAAACCACTCTCTTTTTTTTCTATGATAATCCTATCGAAACACGTGATGTAAAATAGATTTATAGGACAAAATGGCGTCTTAAATGGCCCCCTTGACCAATTTCAAAAATCCGGCCAAGAGGTGCCCTGCGTATTGGAACTCGGCATGTCACTGCAAATTTTCAAGGAAAAAAAAGGTCGTTTAAGGGGCGAAAGGCAGTCTAAAAAAATGACGTCTTAGCCGATACGTGTTAGATTCGGGCGGAAACTCGTGTAGTGACCTTTGTTTAAATGCGATTTACTCACAATTTTCTGTGTGAACATATATACTATACTTGGTATCATTCGAAAGGGCACCTCATTGCGGTCAGTTTGACACCATTGTTATCTGCGCGCAATGTATTGCACGCATTAAACGCGCTATTACGTAATGCATAGTAAATTCATCATTTTTGGCGATAACTTTGCGGTGACATATTCGAATTTTACCAAACTTGGAGGACAGTTGTCACATAATATATGGATACATATGTCTGCAAAGTTTCATTGATGTAGGTATAAAGATCGCCAATTTAGAGCAAGTTGAAGTTATTTTGGAATTTTCTTGAAAATGGCGAATTTGGAGGGCATTTTTCTGAAAGTCGGACAGTGTTAGGGTATATAATTTTCGATATGGCTGGAAAGGGCATATCTTCAAGTATCTAAATCCAAAAAAGAGTACGGGTTTGCCAAGCCATAATGGAGATACGACCACAGACAGAAAGCCAATTCCCAAAACTTTAGAGGGCGCTATTTATGTTTTGCATAGCCATTGGAGCGTGAAATTTAGCATGGGTTTGTGCATTTATGAGATAAGGATACTGTGATATTTAAATACAAAACGGAATTTATATGACAAAGTTATGGCAGTTTTAGATTTTTAGGGGTCCATTTTTCAAGAATTCGAGAGATTTTTGACGGAGTTGGTTCCAGATTTGAATTTTGAGTACGAAGATGGCATTTTGAAGGTCAAGTTATGCGTCGCAGATGAAAGAACATCTCTCAGACTATCTAGAGGAATTTGTTAGAAATTTGTAGGATCTAGGATAGTGGAGATAGGAAGGAAGAAGGAAAGACCTTAAAATGGACCAGAAACGGACAAAATGGCGCCTGGACGGTTATGCATGAGTGATTTCGAAAATCGAAGAATGTAGTGACCCTGATGAGATGTTAGAGACTATGCCTAGGAAATTTGAAAGGAAAAGAACATGAGGAAAGCACCTAACTAGGAATGACAAACACTACGTGCAAAACGAATGGGATTTTTGGACGATAAGGATAAGTATATTAAAGGTACTATGTCCCTTTTGCAGCCAACCTCAAATGCTGTAGAACTTTGCAGGAATTATGAATATGTCATGTATGTCCTATCTGTGAAATTTAAACGTTAGCAGTGTCCTCATATTCAAATTATGCAAGGAAACCCGTTTACTTGCTAGACTTCACTGTCAGACACTATTGAGTGACTGACTGGCCTTTTTTCTTCTTTGGTAATAACATACATGAAAAGAGTTGTAAAGGGTACATGAGCATTTGTCTACATCAATATCACCCACTTCTTGTGATGGCCAAGATTAAACTGATTGAATCTTTGCGCAGCATAAAACGTATGACCATTCGATACAATTGTCTGAAAATCAAGACTATTACTTTTGGGCTCTATAGCCCTAAAGTCGATTTGACAACTTATAGTCGTTATTTTCCCACTTGAAGACATTTTCAAGCCCCACCTTTTTTAGGGAAGTTCTAAATTAGTATATCTTTCAAATGCAGTTGGAATTTAACTTTTTCATTTTTTGGGCCTGCAAATGTGAACGAAAACAAGGCAATGACGAAGGTCGTCATTGCAATAAGAGAAAATAATCGAAAGTTGTAATATAGTTTCAGATGGCCTCAGAAAGATCGTACAAATACATGTATAGAATAGTAGTGTACAAGCTTCTTGCAGGCCGGTTGCCATGACCACCGGTCATGGAATGTGGGGTTAATTAAAGAGGTCAAATAGCTCACTATGAGAATCATGCAGTGTGGCTACCAAATATTACATTTTGAGAGTAAAGCACTCTGCTTAGAATTGTATGAAGTGAAAATACCATAAGAGCAAATGATAGAAAGAAAACAAGGAATAAATAACAAAAGTTGATAGAAGCTAGGAAACAAAGAAGCGGGAGTAGAGAGCAAAATTTGATCATGTTTCTTCATGTCTCATTTAAGGGCAAATGAAAGAAATTCCATCAGAAAAAAAAATTATCACAAGAAATGCTAAAGGTACATAGATGTATATAAGAAAAGGCAAACCTACTACATACAATATTGAATGGACCACAATGAGAAAAGTTTAGAAATATACTGAAAGATTTTGACATCGAATAAGACGAACGCATTCGATTTGAGTACATTACGAAAATGGCCTATTCCAGTGGTCTCTATACTTTCCTCCTTTTGACCACAGATGTATACTTTGTCCCTACAAATATATCCTTTAATAAAAAGGGCAGGAATCATATGTTTTTGTAAATTCATGTACATTTTAGGGGGAGAATGAAAGCAAACCTTCAGATTCTAAGAAAATGGTAAATGTACATTATATCAGGTAATAGTTATTTATTTATTTTCACTTAATATGTTCTTTAAAAAAAAACTTTAAAAATAATACGCAAATAATTACCGTTGGTGAAGGTGATGGGACAAACTATCACTTCCGAGGCGATCTGGATGTAGCTATCTTTCCAAAGCGAAGCTGAGGAAAGATAGCGTATGCATTCAGATCGCCGAGGAAGTGATAGTTTGCCATCGCCTGAAACCAATTAAAAGGTAAATATTCGCTCTATATTCCACACCGGAAATATTTCACTTCTTCCCTAATTTAGAGCAACAAGTCATCAATTAACAGCTAGCAAACGATGTACGATACGTACAGTGCATGCAGTACTTAACGTACGTACGTATACGCAACGTATACAATTCGATACAATTAATGTGCAATTTCGCTCGTTCACTGAAGATACAATGTAGTAGAACTATAAACACAGTGTAACGAACTTTTCTTCTCCCATCAATGATGGGCGAACTATCTTTCATCACGTGATTTACTTTTGTCCAATCGTAGAGCAAGATTCTTAGTATGTGGAGTATAATATAAAATGAGCAACTGTAATCTGTTTTAAACAGGGGTTAGAAAAATTAATAAACATGGTTTGAAGATGGTAATACTGTCATTGATACAACATTCATTACATTTCATCCATGCACATGGCATTTAAAAAAAAATCTTTTTATCATGTATCCTTAATGAATTTTTATTCAATAATCTTTTTAATTTTTTTTGATAGATGATTGTTAATATGATTTTTTATAAAGAGATAAATATGGATATTTTATAGGATAAATAAATGTGACACTTGGTGCCCCATAAATCAGTTGACTATACCTACCATGTGCCATCCGTGATGTCTTCTCTCTTGTATGTTGATATTATTTTAGCATTTCAATTTGAACACACTTTGATATAAGGAAATAGTATTGTAACTGCAACTTGCCATTAAGTGTTATGTTTTTGACAAGAGGTGGCGCTCCAGGAACTCGGGGGAAGTCCCTTCAGATCGTAATAAAAATGACAGCATGGTTGAAAAATAATCACTTCCGATCGTTGTCATATACAAGATCAATATTTTGTATGTGCGAGAAAGGAGTGTCATTGGCATGCAATAAACAGCTGGAGTGGATCCCATTTGAATTGTATGGAGACCTACTGTCATCAGCAAAAAAAAGTTGGAGTAGAGAGCGATATTTCATCATGTTTCTTCATAGTCTCATTTCAGGGAAAGTAATAGAAAATTCATCTGAAAAAATCAGTCCCCCAAAACGTTCAAGCTCCATGAAAGTAAATAACAAAAAAAGATTACAAATTTCATAATGCAAATCTATTTTATATCATGTTTTATAGATTACAAAGATAACATGTGGACATTGACTAAAAGATTTTGAAGTAAGGTGAGTTTGTAAGGAGGCAGTTATCAAAGACGAATGCATTTTATTTGAATATGTTGAGAAATGGGCCAATTCCATGGGGTATATACTTCCCTTTTTTACCATAGATTTTCAATTTGATCAAAAGAGCGATAATTGCCGTTTTCCAGTCAATAAAACATGATACGTAGGATTTATCAGTGAATTCATTTTAAAGGGAAACAACTTCAACAAATGTATTCATGTGAAACACATTATGTGACGTATAGTACTACATGTCCATTTAAACTTTAAAGCAGACATTCTATAAAAATATAACTATATATCAATGAAAAGCTTTTGACCTCAGAAATTTGGAAACAATTATTTCAGATTTTGTAAATACTTAAATAAGTTGTAAAAACAAAACAAAAAACACGAACTTTTCATCATTCATTTTCTCGCCCAAATAAAACCAATAAAACGCCAAAAAAAAAAAAAAAAAGCTCATAACCACTAGATGGAGTTTATGGCTTTTGCTGTATAAGTTTGTTGCATGTTTTGATTGTTTTCCATCTATGTCCTTTGAATTAGATAAACTAAACAAGAAGAAAGTATAATGTTGCTATTTACATAAAAGTGACGAAAGAAATTATACATATGCAAGAATTAAATCAATGAACATTTAAACGCAATATGTAATATTGCGATCGCTATATTGCCGGACATCATCCGTGCTGAAATCGCACTGACCAACTCCATCACATCAAATGAACTTCGGTCAGTGTTTGTTTCGTATTTTGGTCTTGACACAAATTTCACTACATTCTTTGTTGTAAATATTACCTATTTTAACCCTTTTTCGATGTTAATTACTTCTAACACTCGTCTTCTCCACCGAATTCCGACTGCGATTTATGCCGTCTGATCTGTTAAGCAAAACTATTTCGTAATTCGCGATGGTACATGAGGTCAGAGGAATCTACCCACTCACGATTAAACATAGTGGACATAATTATGAAGAGCTCGGTTCCAATAGTCCATAAATCCAAGTTCTGAGAAAAACACGATTTTTAAATTATCATCCTTAAATAATGTCAGTTTGGAATGTTACTTTGGCTGATTATACTATTGTATGATACAAGTCACTGGCGTACTGGTGGGGGGGGGGGGGGCACCAGTCCCCCCAAATAAAATTGAACCATGACTTATTTTCAATTCCGTGATGTTTAAATGTTCGTGATATCACATTATTTTCAACAAACTGCGCGTTTCTCCATTTCTGTTGCAAACTGACACATTCCCAAATAGCCAGGAAGAGCATATGTTTTTTATAGTCACTCAGGAGCCGTGGCCACTAACAGTAACACTAGTAAAAAAAATCCTTTCCAGAAGCAAGCACTGCCGGGCGTTCCATACTTACATCATGTAACACTGCACATGAACCGTTAAGGGGCCCAGTGGGGGAATTGAATTCAGACAAGATTAAGAGTAGAGAACGGTAGAACGAATCGTCTTCTTTCTTTAATAATTTAATGAAACGGCAAAGCTTCCGCGCTTCGGGAGGGGGGGGGGGGAATTGAATTCAGACAAGAACACGATACAACGAATCGTCTTCTTTCTCTAATAATTTAATAAAACGTGAAAGCTTCCGCGCTTCGCGCGGGATGGGCAAAAATGAATTCAGACAAGGATTAAGAGTAATAATTTATTGAAACGTCAAAGCTTCCGCGCTTTGCGCGTGATGGGCGAAAATGAATTCAGACAAGGATTAAGAGTAATAATTTATTAAAACGTCAAAACTTCCGCGTTTTGCGCGTGATGGGCGAAAATGAATTCAGACAAGGATTAAGAGTAATAATTTATTGAAACGTCAAATCTTCCGCGCTTCGCACGGGAGGGAGGGGGGGGGGGGACTGGATCCAGACAAGGATCATGAGTCGGGACCGGTACAATGAATCGTCTTCTTTCTCTAATAAATAAATGAAACGTCATAGCTTCCGCGCTTTGCGCGGGAGGGTGCGAAACAAGAATTAAGAGTAAAAAACGGTACAACGAATCGTCTTCTTTCTCTAATAATTTAATAAAACGTCAAATCTTCCGCGCTTCGCACGGGAGGGAGGGGGGGGGGGGGGGAACTGGATCCAGACAAGGATCATGAGTCGGGACCGGTACAATGAATCGTCTTCTTTCTCTAATAAATAAATAAATGAAACGTCACAGCTTCCGCGCTTTTCGCGGGAGGGTGCGAAACAAGAATTAAGAGTAAAAAACGGTACAACGAATCGTCTTCTTTCTCTAATAATTTAATAAAACGTCAAATCTTCCACGCTTCGCACGGGAGGGAGGGGGGGGGGGGGGAACTGGATCCAGACAAGGATCATGAGTCGGGACCGGTACAATGAATCGTCTTCTTTCTCTAATAAATAAATGAAACGTCATAGCTTCCGCGCTTTGCGCGGGAGGGTGCGAAACAAGAATTAAGAGTAAAAAACGGTACAACGAATCGTCTTCTTTCTCTAATAATCGGTGGCCTCTACACCCTCCCCACTCCCTCACTGAAAAAGATCTAGCGACGCCCCTGATAACGACACAGTTTATACACTCGAGATAATTTTTGCTACTGATGAAGTACCGGACCACCGTCTTTTTGCATTGTGCGGCATCACAGCATATACAACATCTCACGACTTGACAGGTCACTTTTCTCTTACTTCTTACCAATCAGAAGGCCTCGTTTTTTCCAGGAAGTGCCGGTGGACATTAATGCGTAGGAGAAAGAAATTTTACGTCATATTACTCTAGGAAGTGCCTGAAAATGCGTCTAATTTGGTTCTAAAATTCATTTGCAAATGCTTCTTACTCTGGGAGGGGCCAGAACCCCCTCCCAGACCCACCCCCGCTTGGTCGCCCGCTCCCTCGCCGCTAAAGTCTCGTTCTGTCACTTCATCGTTTTACATATATTTAACCCCATGCCATTTTGTGCCCCCCTCCCGGTAAGAAAATCCTGGATCCGCCACTGACGCCCATACCCCTTGAGCTTCGGGGGCTCCGCCCCTAGACCGCACTTTGCGAAACGTTCAGCGGGGCCTGCACGTTAAAGTGGGGTGATGCGAATTTTTTTTTTTGTCAGCCCCCCCAAACGTTTTTGCTCATTACGCCACTGATACAAGTATAACCACTCTTTAAAAAAAGCTTAGTCAGCCCAAATAATTATATTCCATGAAGTTATGTTTATTTAATTTTTTTGTAGATGTAGTGCTTTTTGGAAACAAAAATCTTGCATACTGTATGCAAGTTACAACGCATAACTTGAATGGATATAGTACTAGTAGGCCTACCTTTTGGTACCGAACTGATTTTTAAATGCCTTTAAAAAAAAATTGTTGGAACTTCAGCTTTTTGGAAGTGTCAGTGTATGAGGCTACTGGAAATTTGTATATTAATGAACTTTTTTTTTTTTTAATAAAAAAAAATTAATGAAGTACCTTTTGGAACTCGTATTTTTAATTCCGAAATTACAATAATTTGAAAAAGGCCCATCGATACCATCAATATCATCGTCACTAGATTCAGACGATGGATACTGCAGATCCAAGTCACTATCTAGCCTAATTTTACTCATTTCATGGATAATAATCATCAAAATTGATGATAATATGGCTTCTATCTATCGTCTAGCATGTGTTGATACGGGCGTTGTGAGGAATCGGAAGTGGCATTGCCTTAATCACCTACGTACTATCGAAACGCCCAGTTTGTATGATTTCGCTTTCGTTTATTGAGGGAGGGGGGTGTTCAATTTTGAACGTCCGATTGTGGTCACATATGTACTTTTAAGGAAAAGATTTTTACACGTTTCACTTTCTTTAGATCACGAGCTTTCATTTGACATGCAATGTCTATTCTAATCAATGTCTACTTTAAATATTTTGTTTGAAGAACTTCCTCTTCTCAGTCAGGTTGTGCTCTCACAAAGATCAGTTGCAAACATAAACTGTTAGTGCTTGTAGGAATTCAACTTCGGGATACAAACGTCGGACGGTCGGAATATGGTGGAAAACATGCATTCAACCGTGTTTTTACTGTTTGTTGTTATAATCAGTCCTAGCTGTTTGGCGCTCTATACTATTTCAGGTAAGTTTGGATGAAAAATCTTTCATAGAACGAGATATATTAATTTGTAGCATTCACAGCAAAGCATAAAGGACTGTGGGTTGGTATAGCATTGGATGCAAATATATTAAGAAGGATATAATTATGAAGATAGGCCTATTGCAAGCTATTTATTTTCTGAATGTAAATTCTTAATGCTCTGTATTGTAGGCAATATGCAGATTTTTTTTCTTCGGCTGGTCTTGTCAATGGCTAATTCCATGACACTCCCCAGTGATGGCCTCATCAGTATTAATACTGTTCTCCCTGGGGCTCTGCAAATATTAACACCCATTATCAGGTAGCCACTTAATACATCTGAGTAGAGAGGGAATGTGGGCAAAACACACTTTATGATGTAAGAACGAAATATGCATCTAACCCGGGACATCTCGTATGAGATGGTTGGAAACCATCATTCTAACTAATATGTGGTATACAGGTATAATTTTTTTAGAGGTGTCATGGTCTAGTGGATAGGGCATTTGACTGTGTGTCTGATGGTTCATGGTTCGAATTCCGCTGCGGCACTAATACTCAAGTAAAGAAAAGGATACCCGCTAGGAATGTTTGCCTTGAATGATTTCAGCGCCTTTGGGCAACTACCTTGGCTAATGATAGGGTAATAACTAATAATACTAGTTTAATAGTTGGCGCATTGAACATCCCCTGGGAGATATACGTGCGCAATATAAATGTAAATATTATTAGTAGTAGCAGTATAATCATCATTAATATTATTATTAACTTATTATTATTTGTTGTTACTATTATTTGTTATTATTATTATTATCATTTTTATTATCATCATTTTTATTGTTATCAATATTTTTTTAAATAATCATTATTGTTATCATTAGTGTGAGTATTATTATACAAACGCACAAATATACAACATACTCTATGATAAATATAATAATCTCAATAACCATTGCAGACTACAGATTGATCACCAAAGATCGACCTAATGCCGGCATCGTTGAGGTCTTCATCCAGGACATCGGATGGGGGCTCGTTTGTCAAGAAAATTGGAGCTTCGAACTAGCAAGCATAGTTTGTAGTCAGCTAAACTTCCCAGGAACTTCTCGACTTCTTACGGCATCGGATTTCAACGACGATGCTGATGAGTGGCCGATGTTAGTCGATAATGATATATCAACATATTTTACAGACTGTTCAGCAGGTAAGTGTAATATCAAACCAGTACATTACCAACTGAAGAGAAATAGATCATACAACGACAGCAATGATAATAATAGTGATAATGATTATAAAGATAATAATAATAGTAATAATTATCATAACAATAATAGTAATCATAATAAAAATAATGATAATAATAATAATGATAATGATAATAACAATGATCATGATAATGATAATGATAATGATAATAATATTAATTAAATACTAATAATTCCATACTACCAACGATCTCGTATCCCAAATACCGACAATCTACAGACGGCAATATAATTTATTTGAAGGAACTGTAATATTTTTTTTTTTTTATAGATGGGATGAATATGCAATGTGAAACCTTCAACAGTGAATGTCTCGATAATTCGACACGAGCTGTTACTTGCAAAGGTAACTATGTTGCGATGTTTGCTTATCATTTTTAGTTCACTTATTGATGTGCATACATTTATGCCTATATTCTTGTTGGCGCTGATTTTTAAAATATTTGTTGTCCACATGATTATTCTTGGCACTGGTTAATACATAGTGACGGAATGTAATACGAATGTTCACATATGGATGGCTGTCTGTCTTGATTAATAATTATACTTTTAACCTCTGACATGTGGAGTTCAAGAGGGCTCTGGGGGCGGGCCCATCCGATTCTTACTTTATTATATTGGGCTAAAAAGTATTCTTCAACACCACTTTTTTCGCTGTCACATTTATGCAGATGATATTCAAATAATCACTTCATTCAAACTTAACCAAGGCAATGCAGCCAGCTCTATCCATAATATTGAACCTTCTGTACAGGATGTTCATAATTGGTTAAACTCACATTCATTGAAACTAATTCAAAGTCCGGGGACTTATCCGCTAGACTATGACAGCATAGTTATATGAAATACGTAGGAAGAACATACATGTTGTGGAATAACTGCAACACAAATATAACACAAGGGTGACCATCGAAAACTAGCTGAATTTTGTGAGAAGTTTTGTTATTATTCTTTTTTTCTTCCCCCCCCTTTAATTCAGAACCAGGTTATATTGGATGTTTCAGGGATGATTACTCTCTAGGATCCGGCAGAGATCGTGTGCTTCCCGATGGTCCCCGGATCATTACAAAGATTGATCGGTGCATCGAATTCTGCGAAGAGTACGGATTCTTCTACGCAGGTGTAGAATACACTTTCCAATGTTTCTGCGGAGGACAAGATGAAAACCTTGTCAAACATGGAATCGCTTCGGATGGGGAATGTGACCGTGATTGTGCTGAAGATAGCCTAGAATCATGTGGGGGCTCAGATAGAATCGCCATTTACCAAGGTGAAGACAGGAGCGGTTCAAGAATATTTTATCTATATATATATATATATCATTTTGAGGGAGAGCGCACTTTTGGGGGAGGGGCTTAGGGAGCTGGAGGAGGGGTTGAGGGTTCTTGCATCTCCTGTTAGCATGTGCCTTGCGATTTTGTCTTTGCTCCCTCTGCCCCCGCCGAAGGAAAACAAAATATCTAAAAATACCACTTAGTAAGCTGGTTACAAGGGAAATAACTTCTGCATACAACTATTATGTAAAGAAAAACGATCCCATCTCTGATAATTTCTTCATTTTTGAACAACTTTGGCTGCAAAAATCTACGCTATTAATTAATATGAACAAACTCATTAATGTACTCTTTAATTACTTGCCGCTGAATGAATTTAAACAAAATTCGATTTTTCTCTATAAGTTATTTACCTCATCCATACTTGTCCAGTTTTCGCACATGTTGTATTGTTAAAATTCCCTCAAAATATAATCCACTTTTCGTTGTAATCCAATTTTTGTTTTTAAGTTGGCCTAGGGGTCTGCGAAGACCCCGGTACACCTCAAAACGGATTCAGATACAATGAAACCGGCTCTCTGCGCTACGGCAGTAAGCTATATTTTAACTGCTCCGATGAGTTCACACTAGAAGGACCTGAGGTCATCCAGTGCGTGCAGATGTACGGTCGCAGAGAAAATGACATTGCGAACAGCACCCATGCCGTTATGTGGAACCATGGTCTTCCGAAGTGTACAGGCGAGTATTTTTTTTTACATTTAATCACTTTTTATAATATTTTGGTTAACGATATTTTCACGAGTCGATGTATAGGTTCTGTTTAATCTGGAATGACTTTAGATGTTCCAATCAATACAAATATGTTTTGCTCTTGATGTGAGCTGTTCCATGCCGATATACTACCTTCAAAATATGAGCTTCAAATATTACTTCTAAAAAGAGACATGGCAGTTTAAATAGGCTCTTAGTGAACACTGAAACGACTTGTTGAGTACACTAGTTGACGCGCGTGAACAGGCTCGCATCAATAGGGTGCACACGGAACCCCAGGATGATTTGGTTCCGTACGCACCTTTTTATGTCATTCTTTATTATCTTCATACTCTTCAACCGTTTTAAATAGAATGTATAGATTGCCTGGGGAACATGTTAAAGGTCAATTTAATGCCTGTTAGTTATACAGGAATGATAATTCAGGTGATTGGTACACTTCACTGCCACCATTAATGATGATGATGACGATAATAATAATAATAACAACAACAACAACAAAAATCATATTAATACAATCAATGACAATAAGTCCAATACAAAACTTAAATTGTATATAGCTCATATCACTATTCAGTCCCTATGCGCTAATAGAGGAGACATTAAGAGATAGAATTGGACTATATACCAACAATACAATTCAAATCAATCACTAAGTAAAACCAGTCTTAAAACTACTGGTGAACAAATGAGTTTTCAGTCTTTTTTCTCCATTTTTTTTTGGCCAATATATACTATGAAAACTCTTTATTTACCCGTACATTATGTTTATTTACCATGATGTTCAGGATTTAGTTCGACTACATCCACTTCAGCGACTACCAAGGGACAAGGGCAAACCAACCAAATGATATCCATTCAGACAACTGATATCACTGGTAAATATATTCTCATTACGTCATCATTCTTGTACGATTATGGTAAAATATATCCACATGAAATGGTTACATGGACATATTTCATCGATTACTAACGATGTTATCTAAAATTGGTGAAAAAGAGAATAATGAATGAAAAAAAGAGGTGAACATCGGTACATGTATTTCATGATGACCTCAAATATCATAAAGGCCTACGTGGAGTTAAGTTGCTAGCAATTATTTAAGACTATACCCGGTTTATCTTTTGATACTAGTGTGTAAAACAGAGTATGTTAAGCCAGAAAAGAAAGGGTTTTGTCTCCAAATCTGCCAATGTAACTCATGTAAATGTGTCATAATAAAAGACAGATGCGCATACTGACCAACAATAGGACCAGTGACCAATAATACTTGAGGTTGTAGTCATCATCAGAGGCGTAGCCCTGGTGAAGCCGGAGACCTGTCTCCAAGGTGCCCAACTATTTTAATTAGTGGGTAATGTGCTAAAAAGAATCACACTCCTCAAGGAAAGGAGATAAGGTGTGGGATTGTGTTCATCTTGTTTTGGTTTGTTCCACATTTCTTTTCATATCCTTCAATTTTTGTCATTTCCCCTCCCCTGCGATTCGATAGGGGTGTGGAAGGGGCGTGCCCCGTGCCCCTAGAAACATCAACATCGACCTTAGCAGTTGTAACTAATTGCCATTTAGAAAGTTTATGTGCCTCATACTGGCTAGGTATTACGGAAATTCATGTTAGTCTTCCTTCCACGTACTCTAAAATACAAACAAGTTGTATGACACGTATAAAACTTCCCTGTTTTAACCGGGTCATCAGGCCATATACAGTGCGACCCACAAAAAACGAAACCGAGAATTGTCGATGTTTTATCATAACTAAATAATAATTATAATTAATAAATGACACATATTTGTAAAGCAATTTGAAGGAAGGAAACCCAAAAGTCATTTGGCGGGCGGTATCTGAATTTCGAAGAAAAATTCAAATATCTAGAAAAGTTATTTTTCTGCTCTTTCATGACACCTCGATCAGGAAAAATGAGCCAGGAGTAACAATGTTCTGTTTGTTTAAACTGATGTTTGCATTTCCATAATTTGATTAAACGAATTCATTTTCACTGGCTGCCTGCCGTAGCAACAAGCGGAATTGACTAAAGACTTAACTCCGTTTCATTGACAATCAGCCATGCATGAAGTTTTTCGTCTATTTCTGATCGTCAACGAATGTGGATATTCAAAGAAAATCACAAATATGTCAACTAATGTATCACTAGAAACTGGTAAGCTAACAGATGGCCATCGTACAAGATTTAGGTCAACTACTTATCGAGTGATTTATAAAAAATACAAATACAACCACCTCCATAGCATCTGGGATATACGAGAGATTCACCAGGAAAATAACGATGTTTTAATGACGTCATATAATGGACCAATACTGCCCAGCAGACGACATCCCGTAAAGAATGAACATAATTGCAAAGCTATTATTTCTCAATTTATTATGAGTTTAGTGCATATAAATGTGATGGCATGTCAAACCATTCAAAAGGGGATATGAAACAGATTCTGATAACTAAAATCTTTTGTTTGTAAATACACAGGATAGGGGTTAATTAACAATCAAAGAAACCAGACTTTCAAATTGAAAAACCCCCGGAATGATATTTAGGACGGCATTTGTTCTCTCTTGAAACGCCGAACATACCGCGGTGTGTGCAGCTGAATATAAAGTGGCGTCTCATTATGTTTACAAGCGACAGATTCCTTTATTTTTTTATCGCTGCATTTGTCATCAAAATTAAACCATGCGGGGGGTTTAGAGTGAGGCAACAGATTATACATTTAGCCTGACGGTAGTGAAGTAAGAGAAAGAACTCAAGAGAAGATGAAAAAACAGGCATTGAAATTTGTGACATGCCATGGGACATCGTCTGCTTGTGCAAATCATGTCCATCCTGTGATCTCACTCATCTCAGCAGCGTTCGGAGAGCTCTTCAGGTGCTATGCCGGGGCTGTATATAAGCGTTTTGTAATTTATAATAATCACTCCTTCGAATGTTTCCAAGCATTGAACTTTGATAACCTTGTCGAATCAAAGTTTCAACTTTGCCATAATATAAGTAAAGTTAGTTTTTAAAATCAATGAATATCTACTTTATTAGTCTTTTGTCAATTCCGTTTGTTGCTACGACATGCTGCCAGTGAAAACGAACTTTTAAAATCAAATTATGGAAATCCAAGCATCACTTTAAACAAACAGAACTTTGTTTTTCCTTGCTCTTTTTTCCTGAATGAGGTGTCATATGAAAGGGCAGAAACTGAACTTTCTAGAAATGTGATTTTCTCCTTGGAATTCAGATACCGCCCGCCGAATGACTTTTCGGTTTCCTTCCTTCGAATTTGCTTTTAATCACTCATGCTTGAAATATGCAATGCATCATATGAGTTGCATCAAATGAAAGAAGAGGATCTAAGCTTTACAAATGTGTTTCATTTATTAATTATAATTGTGATTAAAGGTAATACAAAGTTTTGGGAAATTTGAAGATTTGGTGAATAGTGATTCTTTAAAATTTTGATATATTTGGATGCCCCTGTGGATGTATTATAAGCACAAGAAAATATAGCCCCTAAAAGAAGAACGAAAATAAAAAATTACCAGTGCTCACGGTAAATTTCGATAAATTTCAAACAGCGCCTACGGCCGAACAATAGTATCTGCTACCATGCAAATTTCAGAATATGTAGTTGTGATATATAATTTCTAATTGGGAATAGCTAATCGGTCGATTTTAGTCAAGAAACACTGTTTTATAGCCTTATTAATATCATGACCTTGAGAGGGAGTTATACAACATCAAGAGTGTATTATTTACAATTTCATACCTTTAGACTCGATTTCAACCACGACAACGATCACCGAATATTGTAGGATCGCAGATGCTTCCAATATGTTCATTCGAACCAAATTCATGACCCCATACCAACATTTTGTATTACCTTTAAGTTATGATAAAACATCGATAATTCTCGGTTTCGTTTTTTTGTGGGTCGCACTGTATATCTGTATTGACACTGTATCTGGCCTCCTCATTATCATCTTCGCCATCATTGTCGTGGTCGTAATTACAAAAGACATAAAAGGTGAAGCCAATAATTATGATGTCTCATAATAGACCTTTAAGGCTGTACACGTCTTTGCGCTGCGTGGTGTATAGCCTATACCTAAACTAAACGATTCTTAACTGTAACCCTTGGCAAAAATAATAAACCCATGCCCTTTCTAAACCAATGTAGGATACCTTATCTTAAAATAAAAAATAAATTCCCGTTTTCGTATTTCCTAAGACTCCAAACTTTTTTTGTTCGTCGCTTTTTATTAGGTGTCAATTGGTTAATATTACAATGTGAATTCTCGTCGTTAATTGTACGAAACAACAGTTTCATTGATTGTTACCATAACAAATTATAATGTACCAGAAAATCAAAGGCCTAGCTGGTGGGGGGGGGGGGCAAGGGAACCATGGCCCCTACTCATCTAAAACAAACAAAATTAAAAAAAGATAGAAGAAGTAGTTGAAGAAGAAGGAGAAGAACAAGAAGAAGAAGTAGAAGAAGAAGGAGAACACGAAGAAAAGGAAGTAGAAGAAGAAAAAGAAGAAAAAGGATTTTACATAGAACGGATGAAAGGGAAGAATCAAATCGAATTAAATCAAATCAAACGAAATTAAGCCCAGATTACTTGTCGCTGGAGAAGTGCCTCTTTGAAAGTAAAACTCACTTCTAAGCAAAATATATGGTGCCCATCAAGCACCGTCAAAATTGCATGCATATAAATTATGTCGTCACATCAAAACTTGTAATGACTTTACTTGCATTATTAGTTACAAAACTTTCGACATACCCACTATCATCCTAACTATTTAACTCAAGTTCAAAACACTCACACATTTTAGTTGTTCTTCTGTTTTTCCTGTTCTAGATAGTTATATGTGAATTGTTTATTCCTTAAACTGTTGGTTCAAGTGTATTTAATTTACAATATAAGTGTACTGCGCAGTATTGGTAAACGCCAAGTATTCATGGTATATCGGGAAAAAGGAGTTTGTTGGTACATCTTAAGCCAGGTCGCCTGATATCAGATTAATATCTTGTTTTATTTAAAGTGTACATTTCTTTTCCCAATTTCCTCCATAATTTATTCTTTCTTCCTTTTCCCTCCTTCTTCTTCTTCTTCTCCCTCTTCTTCTCATCCTCCTACTTTTGTTTTTCTTCTTCCCCCTTTTTCTTCTTCTTCTCTTCTTCTCTTCTTATGGTATTAAACATGAAATCCTAATTTATAGACAAAGCAAAATTTGTTTAAATTAATCTTTAGAGTAATGCTCCCAATACTTTTTGATTTTAGTGTCGAAAGTGAAACTAATCAAAAACTATCTCTATCTGTTTTAATATCTTCGGATAAAATATTGCTTTGTCAGCGGAAGTTAGCCGGATGCTGCAGTGCATTTCCTGTTTTAAACAGTTGCTTTAACAAAAAAAGTATCGGGAAATTGGTTCGATCACAATGTTAAAGGGATAATTCACCAAAAATTTAAATGAAAATAAAGTAATAGCATGACAACAATATCGTTTTTTCAGAAGCCTTGAATTCATCTTGAATTCGAAGGTACCAACTTTTATTTCTAACAGATATTCTTAATTCAATTTGGCAACACTGCGATGTCAAATGCTACCCCCTGAAGAAAGTATGTTTTGTAAAATCCCTTATGTGTGTGTGTGTGTGTGTGTGTGTGCGTGAGTGGGTGTGTGTGTGTATGTGTGTGCGTGCGCGCGCGTGTGTGTGTGGTGGTGTGTGTGTGTGTGTGTGTATGTGTATAAATATATTAATCATGTATATTGGTAAGAGTATAGTTAAAGGTTATCACCTAATATTCAAATATTTTATCACAATGATCAATGCGTAGTTATCGTATTACGGAAATTCAGTAAGTTAACAACTAATGATACACTTTTATCATTCACTTTTTATTGCACGTTATAATCGATGTTTTGCTTATAGATGCATTTGAATAATGTTTGCACTGATTTGGGTTAGATTTGGACCTCAAAACTAAAAGGAACCCTGCATTTTTAAAGAAACTGTTAACCCAATCCGCACATTCCAAAAAAATATATCATAATCTATATTTCACGCTGCAATTGACTAAAGCATCCATAGTCACTGGCGGTCTTTTTTTTAAAACTCTTGTGTGAATGGGTATACTGAGAGTTCTGTTTGCGAAAAAATAGTTTCAGACCTCTCTTCGTCTTCACAATTATGGTCTACCTCCTTTTAACATAACCCTGATATCAGCCATAAATATTACGAAATCTTCAAAGCAGTGAGGTTTTCAACTATACTTTCACTTCCTTGTTTAAAAAATATTGTTCAATCGAAGTACAATACTTAGCATTCATGTAGCTTTTTGCGAAACTGAAAACAAGTTTAAACTAGACTTTAATTCGTCACTTTGACGATTTAGGTGAAACGTATGATATTATTTTAAATAATGAAGAGTGCATGTTCACGATTGTATATGATCTTCTAAAATGCTCTTCCTATTATGGTCTTTCCATATGTAAAGTTTTAACTGTGTAGCATAGACTGATGCAATTTGACCATTGACCCTGTACAATAAGCAGTTACACCTTTGACCCTAATTGACATAATGAAGAATGCATTTTCACAATTTCATCTTATTCCATGAAATGCTTTACCCGTTATGTTCTACCTATATTGTGCTGCGCACAGATTCAATCAGTTTATTTAGGGCCATTACAAGAAGTGGGTTATCGATGTAGACAAATGCCCATGTTCCCATAAAGTTCATTTTATGTATCTTATTACCAGAGAAAATAAGAAGCCAGTCAGTCACTCAATAGTGTCTGACAGTAAAGTCTAGAAAGTAAATGGGTTTACCTGCATAATTAGAATACTAGGACACTGCTAACATTTAAGTTTCACAAATAGGACATACCTGACATATTCATAATTTCTGCAAAGTTCTACAGAATTTGAAATTTCAACATTCAATTTAAAATTTTGACATGATCTCAACATCTGATCAACAACAAAAAAAGTCGTATAGCCCTTAGTCTCAGCTTTTACATACCAAAATCTGGGAGAGAATAGAGTACAAATAAGCTAGATAGTGCTAAAAGATGAATGTCATGTAGATTCATGATGTGAACGAAATTCACCCTTCCATAGACATAACACGCAAATTCAGAAAATTCTGACATGTGGCCTTTAATTGAATTTTGTACTATGATGACGTCATTAAAATGAAAATTAATGAAAAATGATCTTGTAGACAATTGCCTTGACTACAACATATCAAAATTTCGAATAAAATTGATGAATATTGAGAGAAATACACTAAATTTTCCGTAAATATAATGACGTCATAATATGCAATTTTGTATTTTGACTTCCAAGGCCATTATGATGACGTCAAGATGTACCTAATGGCCAAATGAGATATGAAATCACATTTCCCATTCACACTCTATCTAAATATGAAAAGAAATTGGCAGTAAACAAACGTACCAAAGGGCTATAATGGACTTGTTATAGGCATGTTTTTGCCCATATATGCTATGTATTACAAAAATCGCGCGTACGGACGGTTATCTTGAACGGGAGCTTATTCCGTTATTAATAGTGATGAAGAGATAAACATAGTATCACATTGTTCGGAAAAATATGAGGAATATTCTGTCAAGAGTTTTTGCTGAGGAATTATTTTTCGTTCGGCCGTGACGAACGAAAACGTGCAAAAATGCGTGTTTTGCAAAAGTGTACACCTTTATGTTTATACAAACAATATAATATATTTAAAACTGTTGCAATGATCTTACTAGTAAAATAAAGTGTCAAGCGCTTAGAGCACATCTTATTTTTGATTGCTTATGTTCTATATTTTAAGGCACTATTCAAATGTTCTTTTATCGTTCAATTATAATTGTTGTATTATTCCTAGACAGTCGTACAAACATCGCATTACCAATATTGATCGGATGTATAGTGGTCTTAGGTCTGCTTCTTCTTGTCGTGACGATAAGGTGGATCATCCCTCGGATAAGGAAGCGCTTATCAAGAAACACTGGGAGTGATTCACAGGTAAGTAAGGGTCCTGAAGTCAAATGGCACTCAGAGAAAAAGAAACATTTTTTGTTAGAGAAGGTAGGGAAATCTGGAAATGCCAGAGAACATGGAAATGTTGAAAATATGAAAATAATATACATCTTTTTAAGAGAATATTTTTCCCAAAACATATACATAAAATGATTATAATAGTACTGATAATGAAAGTATTCATGAAGCGCATTATCCATGTTTACAGATGCTCAAGCCACCTGCAAAACAATTTTAATTCAAAAGCTCTAAGGTGAAACGATAAAATATATGAAGACAATTAACTAAGAGTTGAACTCTAAGAAAGGGAAACTTAATTGTAACCATCTAGCATAAGTTCCGTCTTAAGTATGGCTTTGAAAGTTTGTAGGGTCTTGGCTGTTTGAAAAGGGTAACTTATTCCACAGAGACGGAGCTGCTGATGAAAATGCTTCCATCCCAGTTTCATTTACTCCTGATTTCATTAAGCCTAATGATACTAAATGAACGTAAACCAGAGTGTTACAAGGGGTGAAATTTACTCTGGAGCCAGGTTATTTAGTGCGCGTTAGGTATTTGGTAGATTATACGCTGCCAAACAGGGAGCCAGTGAAAAGATGTCAGTATGGTATTTTAAGTATTTAAGATTATTCGTTCATTCAGTTTATAATAAATTTAAGATGATTTCATTTCTTAGGACAATTCAGTTGTTCCAATTCGTCTCCATGACAAACTCTTATTGTCTTTACTGGTATGCTGATTCCTGCCACACTTTTGTTGGTATGCCTATGTATTGAGAATTGAAATGGAATATATCAAAATATTGCAAAATTATTTACTTTACTTGTATCAAAGAGAACTGTTGCTGAGCTAGCGCCATGAGCGTCCCTGGACGGTGTGTGCGCTCTATGAGTTTACACTATTATTATTATTATTATTATTATTATAATTTTTTTAATATTATCCTCATGTCATTTCAATAACCATATTGATAAGAATACATTTGGCGAAATTCACATTCTTTACAGATAATCCACACATACCTGGGCATGAGAGATAGCAGTCCTAGAAATGGGGGAAATGTGTCAGTAACGTCACATATAGGCGGCGCCTTGGCACCAGCTCTGACTAGCACTCATCCGTATGAGACGGTAGGACAACCAGGTGAAAACGAGTCGGAAACCAATCCTAATACAACATTCTACGAGACCATTCCATCAAGCAGTGATGACAGGAACATTGGAAACTTTGGGGACCCTGACATTGATGCCTTTGGGTATGTTCTCCCGAATGCGCGGACTAATTTGAAAGAAAATGTGACATTACTGCATGGGGAAGAAGAGCTGGATGGAGATGGATACCTCGATCCTAATGCATGCAAATGAAATATCTGAATAGATGTCTCGTGAAAATTATCTGATGATGTGAATATATGCCTGTCATCTAGGACAAAGCCTTCGTATTAATGGCTCGAAATAGGAAATCCACTTTTTCTTAGGGGGGGGGGGAGGGGGGAGGGGAGGGGTATTATAATAAGCATTTCTTTCTTCATAATGTACAGTTCAGAACTAACTAATATTTTTTTGCTATCGTAACTCAAGAATGAGAGGTAAAATGGTTGAATTAAGGCCTTTATTTAATACGTTTAGATGTCAACTTTAATTTGTTACATTGTAAAGAAACATGAATCGGGACAAATATTTTTTTTACAAACTTACAAAGTTCGGTAAGGGTATGAATAATTCAGTTGTAAATTGTGTGTATATTATATTTATATGTGGAAAGTGACAACAAACCATAATAAACCAAACCAATTATGAATAAACCTCTTTAGAACAGTAATCTAATTGAAAAGAAAATAGTGACAAATTGAAAAGTCTAACTTTATTTCATGAATTTTCAAAAACTCGAACACATCTGTTTATCACCCGAACAACATCAATACACAACAATTTAAATGAATTATTACCTGATAAAGGAAAAAAACTAATAGGAATATTCATAAACAACAAGCCCCTTGTTATTCCAATGACTTGTAATAGTGCCTTCGTGCAGTTCAGCTGCAAGTAAATTTTGCGATACCCTCCATTCTCCTTTTCTCTTTCCCTCTTATCTTTATATATATATCTCTCTCTCTCTCCTTTTCCCTTCAATAGTATTTATTTTTATTCCATTTTCACTATAACTTACTGCACTAATTGGGTTTTATTTTTTTCAAAATATACTTCCAAAAAGAATATCATCCATATTTTCGATCAATAACCAAATTCATTCTCACAATACTCGGCTTTGCAACACGTTTCATGTATGGAAAGTAAAAAATTGCATTCTCTAAAAAATATGTAAGAAAAACTTTGCCAAACATATGGAACACTCTACCTCAAGTCCTCCGCTTATATAAAAACAGTTCAATGTTTAAAAAATAGATGAAACTGACCTTCTATTCTGAGTATTGTTAAATTTACCTTCCAAACCTTTTTGCCCCTCTCCAATTTTAAATTATTTCATACATGTTTTTGTATTTTTTTGTCTTTATATTGTGTCTATCGTTGTATTTTGTGATATCTTAAACTCATACATGCTCAATAATAAAAATAATATAAATTATAATATTCGGGGAACTTTGTATACAAAGCCACCATGGGCTTTTCCTTTGTTCTCCAATTTCATTTTAAACTATTGTAATAACTGACCATTCCTTGTATGTATATATACTTGTAGGTTTATTTGCATTTGCTGTGTTTTTTATGAAAATGAAATATATAAACGAACTTGAACTTGAATTTGGCTCCTTTGAAAAATGGTTGAAAGTTAAATCCCTTCAAGTTCAGCAATCTCTGTTTAAAGACTGAACAGGTGTTACAAAACAGGAGAAGGTGCAGAAACCTTCGATGACTGGCGGAGTTCTGTATGAATGGGGGGGGGGGGGGATGGTTGAATTTGAAATTAACTGAACATTATTTTATTGGCGATTCCAAATATCAATTATCAATTATCAAAACTAAGGAATAAACAGGGAAATGGAACACGAGTCATGAAGCTCATGAGTAACTCGCATACCAATGTTGTGTGTGGGCGTGTGTGTGTGGTGGTGTGCGTGTGCGTTTGTGTGTGTGTGTGTGTGTGTGTGCGTGTGTGTCTTTGTGTGTGTTTTTGTGACCTTGTCTAGGAATCCATTAAAACAAAATAAAAAAAAAGTCTAGGGGACCAAAATGTTTAATACAATTATTTTTGCATTGAAATATTGGATATATAGATGCGGGGGAAAGTCCGTAATATTGTCTTTGGGGGAGTTTCAAAAAGAACTGTTAGAATTTAGGGAAGAAGAAAAGAATATTGCAGGGAGGGCAGGTAAACTGGCCTTACATTTACAGAAGTGGGAACAAGTAAAGTTTTCATGAACTTTTTTACACTGGACTATTGTAGCCTCGTTTAAATGATTTTGTTTTAAATGTTTTAAATAGATTGTTTCGGTTTTGTCTGTCGCTCCAATTTGGGGTATTCTGAGGGGGCTAGGAACAGTGTGTGGTGGAAGTGTGGTCGGGTAGAGTGTGTGTCGCATGATGGGGAGGGGGGGGGGGTAGTAGTAGTAGTGTGTTTGGTTGGATGGGGTTATTTGTTTTATGATACAACTGATTTCATTTTTGTTTTCATCAATTGTACAATGTATGTAATGTAAATGTTTTGAATTATGTCAAGGAAAAAAAATGTACCTTATTTCTAAAAATTAATTTGTATTGTGTGGAATCAATAAAAAAAAAATATTAAAAAAAGAAAGAAAAAAAAAAGTGTCTGTGTGTGTTTGTATGCCCTTGTCTAGTAATCCATTAAAAACAAAAATGGAAAAAAAGTCTAGGGTACCAAACCGAGGACACACATGAGAACTTTACATTCACTTAGAGGACATAAAGCAGACCCAAGTACGTCCTCGGTATCTTAACCAATGCAAGTGTTTTTAATTCCATACCCTAATTTAAGAAATAAGGATAGGTCCTCGGTCATGCAGCAAATTTCACACCTTTCCTTACATCCCTAAGAGGGTATGTTTTGGGGGTATTAAGTAACATACAAATGGTCCTTGATTCTCACCAGAAACGCGTGTGCGTTCGGAACTGAAAAAAACATTGTTCTATTAAACCGGATACCTTGCATTCAAAACTTCAAACAAAATGTGTGGTTTTCTGGCCGAGGGAACCGAATGTTCCAAATGTCCACGACACTGACAATGCAAAGACTTGACGAAAGATTTTTTTAAAGCTAAGTATATGAAAAAAAGAAAGAAAATCAGGAAATATAGAGAAAAAAGTAACTACCTTAGTATATATATTTAAAGAAAGAGATAAATGTATAAGCATGAATCTAAAAAGGAACACTACAGTCCCTAAAAAAGAATGCATTGCTTAAATGATTAGATAGTAGAACTTGAGCAAAATCCGCACACAAGCCATCACACATCAATTTGAATGAAGTTCGTTTTTCCCCTTCAAACTAGACGATGATGTATTGATTTTTAGTGTACAAACACATTTTTGAACGCTGTTTAATGGATATATTTGCCTGAATTTTTTAATGAACAATGGAACAAACAAGAGAGAGAGAGAGAGAGAGAGAGAGGGGGATATATATTTGTTTAAAGCGTACTATGAAAATTTGATACTGGAAATATATTACTGCAAATTATGTTCGTCATGAATGGGGTATAAAAGCAAAGGAACATTAAATTGAAAGATGTGAGCACTTATTCTATTGCAGAAGGGGCGTTCCATCACTAGAAGGGGCACCTTTTCGCAGGAGTACCGGTATCAAAAGTGAGGAGAAAGTAGTAAAGTATTTTTGACCACAATTTTATTTTGATCAACATTCCAAATTCTAGCGGTGTTGGTACAGAGGGAAGGTGAGAGGGGGGGGGGGGTACGTGCCCAAATTTTATTCTTCTTTTTCTTCTTCTTCCTCTTCATCGTCTGCTTCTTGTTATTCTTCGTCTTCTCCTTTTTCTTGTTTTATAGTGGATTAGTAGGGAGTCCAGTGGCGGATCCAGGGGGGGGGGGGGTGCCCGGGCGGCCCGCCCCCCCCCCCCTTGAGAAAAAAAAATCATGTAAAAACACGTGATTTTTACCTTCTTGGGGGGTTGGGTACCCCCCCCCCCCAGCGCTCAAGGGGGGGGGGGGTGCAAATTTTTAAATTTCCGAGGATCAAAAAAAAAATGTGCTCACTACCCCTCCCCCACTGAGCGAATTTTCGGCCGGCGCAATTTTTAAATTTTCGGGAGCAAAATAAAATAAAAAATAGTGCTCACTACCCCCCCCCCCCCTTCCCCCCCACTGAGCGACTTTTCGGCCGGCGCGATTTTCAAATTTTCGGGAGCAAAATTTAAAAATAAATAAATAAATAGTGCTCACTACCCCCCCCCCCCCCTTCCCCCCACTGAGCGACTTTTCGGCCGACACGATTTTCAAATTTTTCGGGAGCAAAAATTTGAAAAAAAAGTTGGGCCCCCTCCCCTAAGAAATCCTGGATCCACGCCTGAGGGAGTCCATGGACCCCTTTGTGCCCCCCCTCCAACCCAGGCTAGGCCTATGCTTCTTGGTACATCAAACCACGTCGTTAACTAGCCAATTTAAAAAATGATACTGAGGAATTTTCAGTAGATCTATTTTTAAAGGAAACGTATTCATCATTTGTTCACGTAAAACACAAAAGATGACGTATAGCCCTACGTGTTCATTGAGATATTATGTTTCAACAACTACCTCTTCTAAAGCAGGTTCTACTCTCACGAAGATCGGTTGGAAACAGACACTCATTGTCATTATAGGAAGTCAACTCCGGCATACATGTATACGTCGAAATATGGCCGAAAGTCTGTATTCAATCGTGTTTATACTGTTTATTGTCTTAGTCAGTCCCTGTCTGGCGATCTATACTATTATAGGTAAGTTTGTACGAAATATGTTCGCAGATTGAATTATTAATTTGTAGCATTTATAGCAAATCTTAAAGGACTATAATTTGGTTGGTATAGCATTGGATGCAGATATGAGGAAGTATGGGAATGCATAGGCCCATTGTAAGCTATTTCTTTTTGTGTGTAAATTCTCAATGCTTTGTATTGAAGACAATATGTTTAGTTTTATTTAATTTTCAAGGGGAGCGAGAGGGTCTTAGTTGCCTTACTCCTATAAGCGTGCTGAAGTAAGATTTCCATGACATTCAATGTTCAATAGCTGTTTAGAAGTTGTGTTTCATCTGTCATTTACTTGAGGCGAAAAAGGCCTACATGTAGCTAGGCATATAAGTTACCGAAATATCATTTTGTTGGGCGGCTTCGGCTTCAGGGGCGGCGATTTCTTGTTATGGCCGTGGGGGGGGGGGGGGGGACACAATACATGTGTTATACCTCCGATATATACCAAAAAGACATTACATAATGTTACAGTTATGATTGTCATGCGGTGGAGCATAGTGCCCGAGCGAGAAGATTTCCCGGTATCTTTTAAATAGTGTAAACGTTGCATTATCGCTTCAGAATCTAAAAATATGTTTCAGCCCTTACTCATCATAAGACTAAATTTTGTTAATGCACTTTTTTAAAGTTCCTGTCCGGGGGGGGGGGGGGACACGTGTCCCCCGGTCTCCCTGGGATCACCGCCATAGTCGATATATCTTTTCATCTTTTGCACTAGTGCACCTAGAGCATTTCATTTTAAGTTGATTTGGCGTTTTAAAATCTGTTATACTATATCATAATCATTATTACTATGAGCATTATTATTATTATTATTGTAATCATTTTTTTACTTTCATTACTATTACCATCATTATTATCATTATTATTTATGTCGTTACAATGAAAACTGTACTAGCATTGATTGTCAGGTACTCATTTAATACACTAAGGTGTCTCCGGAGGGACTGTGGGCAAAACATAATGTCTAAGAATGCAAGCCCCGAGCAAGGTTCGAGCCTGGTCCCTCTGGTTTGAGATTCAAGAGCCTTCACCAATATACCACGGTGCTCCCATTGCTACGTTTATAGATGGTTAGAACTTGTGTGTTGGCGCCTTAAGCCTTAGATGGATACGTGCGCAATATAAATGTAGCTATTATTATTATAATAAATATTATATTTTTACTTTTATTATCATTATTGTTATTTTTATCATCATAATCATCATCGTCATTATTATAAATATTATTATTATTATACAGTAGGCTTGCGGGTGCACCATGTGTGAGAGAGAGAGAGAGAGAGAGAGGGAGGATTGAGGAGTCCTGAAAAGGGACTCTGGGTAATCTTTCTTGAGGGTGTATAGTCCTGAAAAGGACTACACTCCTGACGACGGATAGTCAATCTATTCGAAACGTCGAGCCACTCCCACCACCCATCCTCTCCAAGCGCTATAGTTCTCCTTGGAACTATAAACTAAGAAAGATAACAAACAGTCCTTTTCAAGACTACACCAACAGTCCTTTTCAGGACTACACACCCTAAAGAAAGATTACATACATACATACATATGGGTATTTATATAGATTACCGAGAGTCCTTTGCAGGACTCCTCAATCCTCCCTCTCTCTCACATGGTGCACCCACAAGCCTACTGTATATCTACATCACCATGCAAGCCGATACTTACAAGCAGCTTTATTATTATTATTATTATACAAACGAACGAATACACAACCTACTCTACAATAAGCATCATCTTAATCACTTTTGCAGACTACAGATTGATCACAAAAGATCGACCCAATGCCGGCATCGTTAAGGCTTTTAACCAGAACATCGGATGGGGGCTCGTTTGTGATGAATATTGGAGCTTCGAACTAGCAAGCATAGCTTGTCGTCAGCTAAACTTCCCAGGAACTTCTTTCCATCTTAAGGCAGTGGCTTTCAACGACGAGGAAGATAAGTGGCCGATGTCAGTCACTAATAATATATCAACATATTTTACAGGCTGTTCAATTAGTAAGTGTGATATGAAACTGTACAGTACTAATTGAAAAATATATTATACAATAACAACAACTGTTTTTTGTATTGCTGTATATGTTACCCATATTGTACATGTTGTATATGTCTTGTATACCCTGCCAGTGACATAATTGTCTATTGTATACTACATTGTGTTATTACGCTGCATAAAGATGATACGTATATTTATATAATGAAAATAATAACATTTATTTTAATAATTGTAATAATAATAATAATAATACACTGTTAGAAAGAAATTTTAAACAACCACAAGTTAACCGGTGAATCGCTCAACTGTTGTTTAAAAATTAAACAACTTAAGGTTATTTACGTTTTGAACACTTAGTTGTTTAAAAATTAGAAAAACTTTTAAACAACAGTTGTTTAGTAATAAAATTGCACAACTCGGTATTTAAAGCAAGTTGTGTAAATGTTAAAAAATAATGTTTAAATTACTAAGCAACTGTTGTTTATTCAATATTACTGCACAACTGGGCTGTTTAAAAGGAGTTGCTTAAATTTTAAACAGAACTGTTTAATGGTTATTATCTGGTTGTTTGAATTTGTGAATGACCTACTGGAACCACTCCTGCAATAATCACAACGATTACACTGTAACATGTAGTCAGAGCTTGTTGCCAATTTACTTCAACATTTTTTCATCATATTCATTTAAGAGTGACAGACAACATTATTATTTGTCTTTATAACTTCACCTAGACCCCATCGGCGAAGCCGAGAAGAACCAAGTCGTCGCCCTGCCCTTTTCGTCTGCACTGCACTGCACTAGCACTTGCACTGCACACTAACACTGCATGCTTGCATGCATGCACTATGTACATGTACTTTTTGCATATCGCATGTGTGCGCGCAAATTGCAATTGCGTATCGAGAAAATATCAACGACACGAAATCATGATTGGTTAAATCTATCACGTGATTTTTTCCCCCGGGACTTTTTAAACAACTCTGTTTAATTAAATCTTTTTGTTTTTCAATAGATAGTTGTTAAAGCTAATTGAGCACTGATTTTTCGATTTTGAACAACGTTGTTTAAAAATGTAAACAACGTTGTTCAAAATCGAAAAATCAGTGCTCAATACAGTGGTATTTTAAACACCGTTCTAACTGTGTACAAATAATAATAATGATAATAGTAATAATGATAATAATGACAGCAATACCATTAATAATAAACAATAATAACGGTATTAAACGAATACCATTACTTATACTAATACTACAAATATTGATAATAATAATAATGACATGAATAATTATAATAGTACTGATGAAAATAATGATAATAATAATGATCATAACAATAATAACCCGATACTATCTACGATCTCGTATCCCAAACACCCACATACTCGTATCCCAAACACCAACATACTACAGATGGAAATAGAATTTATTTGAAGGAATTGTAATTAATCCTTTTTCAGATGGGACTAATATGCAATGTCAAACGTGCGACAGTGAATGTAGCTGCGATCTCGATACATCGATAGGAGCTGTTACTTGCAAAGGTAACACTGTTATGTTGTTTGCTTATCACTTTTAGTTCACATATTGATGTATATGTATGCTTCTGCCTTCTGACATGTTCTTACTTCATTCAATTGGTCTGAAAAGTATTCGTCAACACTATTCTCTCCATGTCACATCAATCCAGATGATATTCAAATACTCACTTCATTCAAACTTAACCAAAGCAAAGCAGCCAGCTCTATCCATAACCTTGAAGCTTCTGTACAGGATATTCATAATTGGTTAAACTCGCATTCATTGAAACTAAATCTTTAAAAATGTGAATTTGTATTGTACTGGTAAAATTGGTAAAATACTCAATAAAAAAGGGGCAACTTTTACTTCCATTGACCTTGGTGGCCACAATTTTGCTGTATGTGATGTATTTCGTTACATCGGCGTGTTTTTGCTGAAACGTGTCTCCACAATTTCACTACGACTCTAAATTTGGGCGCCATTTTTGGATTTCAGAAAGACCTCAGCTCAGATGGTCTTACTGCTACTTGTGCGTTTCAAATTCATTAAGTATTGTAATGAGTTTATTGTGCTAAAAACAAATATTTAGAAATTAAAATTAAATTTGGGTTATCTAGTTGCAAATTAATAACAAATTCAGGAAATGGCGACCATGATTTTGGACGCCATCTTGGATTGCGGAAACACTCAATGAGGATTTATGAGGACTTTTAGTAAGTTATTATAGACATATTCCTGGACCTATCCTGAAAAAATCAGCTTGTTATGAGCAATGTCCATGTTAAAACTAATGCTCTTGGCCTATATGTGGATAGTGGCAAAATAAGGTAGATTGATGTGTTAAAAATGAAATAAGTGCCCTGACAGGGATTCGAACTCCGTACATTGTGCTTCGCAGTCCTCCGCTAGACCATGACATCAAAAATATATTAAATACATAGGAGTGTTGGCTCAGTCAGTAGAGCGTCCGCCTCACAACCGGGAGGTCGTGCGTTCGAACCCCGGCCGCGTCATACCAAAAGACGTTAAAAGATGGGAGTTGTTGCTACCTTGTTTGGCGTTCAATAATAAGGGATAGAGCAACGTCGATCTGGCGCTGCTCAGTGGCTGCCGGGCTCACGATTAATTGGGCAAAAAGAATTTCCGTTTCGGTTTAATAAAATTTGGAGTGGACTATTAGGCTATTATTATTATTATTATTAAGATGAAAAATGTTGTGCAGTTAATGCAAAATAAATCTAACGAGGGAGTTCTATAAAGGAACTAGCTGAATGTTGCGGGTGTTTTATTATTATATTTTTTAAATATCATTTTTTTTAAATTTCAGAACCAGGATATCTTGGATGTTTCAGTGATTATAACTATTTAGGACCTGGCAGAGATCGTGTGTTTTCTAATGGTTATGTTTCCTATGACTATCTCACGATTGACCAGTGCATCAATGCATGCGAAGATGGTGGATACTTCTACTCAGGTGTAGAATTCGGGCGCCTATGTTTCTGCGGAAGACAAGATGAAAACCTTATCCGACATGGAATCGCTTCGGATGGGGAATGTGATGATGTTTGTGCCGGAGATCGCCTTGAATCATGTGGGGGCGAAGATAGAATCGCTATCTACCAAGGTATTGACAAGAGCGATTCTAGATTTG
Organism: Strongylocentrotus purpuratus; assembly: GCF_000002235.5. NCBI lineage: Eukaryota > Metazoa > Echinodermata > Echinoidea > Camarodonta > Strongylocentrotidae > Strongylocentrotus > Strongylocentrotus purpuratus. The sequence continues at coordinate 22,320,912 of NW_022145598.1, forward strand.
TTTTAAATATTTTTTCATTGAGGGGGGGGGGGGGGGGCACTCTACAGGAGGGATTTAAGGGGCTGGAGGGTGTTGCGGATTCTTGCATTTCATGTGTCTCGCGATTTTGTCTTTGCTAAAAACAAACTAAAACGCATTTGAACATACTGCCAAAGGTGATCACGAGGCGTTGTTGAGTTATGTATTAAAGATCCTAGAAATACTAATGTTAACAATTAATGACATCTATTATTTAAAGGAAATAATCCCATCTCCTATAATTTTATTCATTTTTGGACAACATTGCCTGCTAAAAACCTACAGTATTAATTATAAACAAATTTCTTAATGTACTTTTTAATTTCTTGTCACTGAATGGCTTTAAATGAAATTTCGATTTTCTCTAATTGGGGTTATTGACCTTATTCATGATGTTTGTCTAGTTTTCGCACATGTTATATTGCTAAAAAGTCTCGAAATATGACATTATTCGGTGTCATTCCAATTTGTGTTTCTAAGTTGGCCTAGGTGTCTGCGAAGACCCTGGTACCCCTACTAATGGATTCAGATACAAGGAAACCGGCTCTCTGCGCTACGGCAGTAAGATATATTTTAACTGCTCCGATGGGTACACACTAGAAGGACCTGGCGTTATCCAATGCGTGCAGATTTACGGTCGCAGAAAAAATGTAAGCATCGCTAACAGCACCCATGCCATTATGTGGAACCATGGTCTTCCGAAGTGTACAGGCGAGTATTTTTACATTATCACTTTTTATAATAATTTGGTTCACGACATTAATTTTCCATGAGTAGATGTAGGTTCTGTTTAGTCTAGAATGATTTTAAAGTGTACCAATCATTACAAATGTTTGGCTCTTGATGTGAGCTAATGATCGTTATGATAGTTGTTATGTACTCTTAATTAAAATGTACACATATAATTACTCGAGACAGATAATAGCACACGTTTGATACTCCTGGTATAATAGTCCAAAGCAAGTTTATTTCCCATGCGCAGCTTTACAATTGTGGGTCATTGTATGCCGTCATCAATATGTAACAATAATAATGATAACACTCCTATTAACAATAATTTAAATAACAACAACAACAACAAGATAAATACAAAATATGATAATAATTCTAATTCAAAACTCTAATTATATTTATCTCATATCACTATTCAGTCCCTATGCACTTTAATTTTGAGGATAAAGAAATGGATAGAATTGGACTATATACCTACAATACAATTTAAATCAAATACCGAGCAAACTTATCTTAAAACTAATGGTGAACAAACTGTTTTTTGTTGTTGATTGGCCAATATTTACTATTTAAACATCTTTATTTAACCGTGTCTCATGTTTGTGTACCGTGATGTTCAGGATTCAGTTCGACTACACCCTCTTCTGCGACTACCACGGGCGGAGGGCTAACTAACCAAATGACATTCATTCCGACAACTGACCAAGGGCACCAGAGTGGTAAAAAGATACTTATTACGTCACAATTCCTGTACGATTCTGGTAATATGGATGCACATGAAATGGTTACATGCAAATATCCCAGCGATTATTGACGATTTCATCATGAAATTCGTGAAAAGAATAATAATAATAAAATATTAATGATAAGATCGATGAATAAAAAAAGAGAGATAATTATCAGTACATTTTTTCGTGTATTGAATACAACTGTATTTCATGATAGCCTCAATTACCACACATCATATAGGCATAGGTAGAGTTAAAGAGAAGGTTGAGTTCTGGGGAGAGGTGAGAAATATTTGGTGAGCATTATCTTTTTTCATTATGCAAGTGTGGAAGACCATCAGAGAAAAAATGTTCCCTGAAAATCATGGCTCTTCAAATGCCTTCATATCCTAAATATGACAAGTGACAGCTTAAAAATGAGGTCCAATTTTTATGCCACATGTGCGTAGTAGTCACTTATACATCTCTCTGTGAACAGTGCTTGTAGCTTTACCAAGACTGGGCAGAATTTCTTATCATTTTGACGTCCCCAGAACCTTGCAGTACACACCAATACTTATATGATACATGGTTAACTTTTTCTGATCGATTCCAAACTGCTTCTTTCACAATGCAATCTCTTGACAGAACTCAACTTTATCTTCAAGTTGCTATTTGAGTCTATACCCGGTTTATCTGTTTGTACTAGTATGTAAAAATGTGTAAAACTAGAAAGGGAATTGTCTTGTCTTCGTGCCCTGTGCCCCCTAGCAAAATCATTGTATGGTATTGAAAATGTCTGTGGACTATAGCAGTGGTCACTCATTTAGAAATTTCATGTGGCTCATACCGGCCTACAAATTGTAACACACCTATAACAATTTCTTTTCTTTTCCTAGGTCATCAGGTCATCATATATATCAGTATTGGCATCGTCTCTGGCCTCCTCCTCATCATCGCCATCATTGTCGTGGTCGTTATTTGCAAAAGACATAGAAGGTAAAGCTTATTAATATTATGATGTCTCATATTCTTTAATGCTGTACGCGTTTTGATGTGCTGATTCGCACGGTACTGATTTCGTCTTTTACGTCCAAGACGTGAAAATCAATAAAATTGACGTATTCCTATGCAACAATTTTGTTGTAGTTTTCGTCCGAGACGTGAATATAAAAATAAAATTGTTTGGGAGACATGAACCCTTTACATGTACACGTAAAGCATGGTATGCCTTACATCATCGTATGAATTGGGAGACGTTAGTATACTTTGTTGGGAAGTTATGCACTTTGCCATTTTGGCGAAAAAAATAACAAAACGTTTCAAAAAGGCGGTATAAGCGCTATTGACAGTTGTACATATGGTATTGCAATTCGCGCGAGAACTAGGAATTGGAGACATGAACCTATTACATGAACACGTAAAGCAAAAAGTTCCTTACTTCATGATATAAAGTGGGAGACGTTAACATACTTTGTTGGGAAGTAATGAATATCGCCATTTTCGGGATTTATTAACAAAAACGTTAAAAGAAGGTGGAACACGCGCTATTGACAGTTTTATACACATGGTATTACAATTTGTGCAAAACTAGGAAAGAGACACATGGATCAATTACATGCACACGTTTAGAGCACGTATAGAGCATCATCATCATCAACATCATCAGTAGTCCATCATCAACATACGCCATTCGTCAGCGCCACCATCCAGATAATTCTATTTTTCTGTTTTGCTGAAAACCTTACTTTGGTTGTTTGACCTCCACCAGCGACCCTTTGTCAGTGTCGGGATCCTGCACGGTCTCAACTTTAGCAAAAGGTTGGTTAGGGGGTGTTAATGGTTTTATAATCACCAACAACCCAATCCAAGTCTTCCTTTTTTCTGTTGTGATTTACGAGGGCCCAGACAGACAACAGTGGAACAACACATATATAATTCAAATGAGCGTTTATTCAAACCGTGCTTAAATTTAGCCTGGAAATAATCTAAATACAATCACATATAAATGATATCAAAGGGTAGTCTATTTATTATAGCGAAAGACTGCCGCTTATCAGCAACACAGGTCACTCGTCAGCGCTACAGTCCACATGTCGTCGTAGTCGATTTGCGTATTAACGTTTGAACTTTGAAGGTAAGAACCTCTTTCTAACCTTCCACGTCTTCGATTTTCGTTTCGTCGTTTGAAGGCCTGAACCTAACTACGACATCGCGACTTTCACTTTTCCGACGTCTTTGGAAACGTGACTTTCCTTTTCCACATCTTCGACATCATCAGCATCAATATCAGCATTATCAAAATATTACTACTGCTACTGCCAGTAAAAAGAGTAATACTAATAATGATGGTATATACAGCGCTTTTAATTTCTAGACGATACAACGCTATACCTCACTAATAATCTTTCTTTCTTTTATTTCAGAGGCTCTAACATCGCTCTAAGGCAGTCAGTCAGTGACAGGGAGGGCCAGGAACTAGATCCCTACACGTCCTTAGATGCAACATCTATGAAGCAACCAGCCTACGAGGATATCAAAGCAACTAGACACGGAAATAGAGGCCACACAAATACAATCGAGGGGGTAGAATATGAAAATCAAACAATAGTTGAGCATCCCTACACATCCTTAGATGCAACAACTATGGAGCAACCAGCCTACGATGACACCATAGCAACTACACGCGGAGATAGAGGCCAAATGAATGCAATCGAGGGGGTAGAATATGGAAATCAAAGAATAGTTGAGCAAACAGCTAGAGTCAAGAAATCAAACTTGAGAGTGGCCGATGAGAATACTGAGCCAAACTACGAGTTCCTGAATTAAATTGATTCCATGAAGTAGGACACAGAACGAGTTTTAAGTACAGTCTTACCTGTCTAGAGAGGTCGCTCATTGTAGACCCACAAAATGGCCACTAGCTGCAGATAGCTTCTACAACATACTTTTCTTTTTCTAGGGAAACAAATACATAGCCAATAGCCCAATACATAACAGACAGGGAGCCTTAATGGAGAGGTGGCCACGAGACAAGTTTGACTGTATAGCATGAGCTCTTTATAAAGTTATAAATGTAGCGAGTTTGTCAAAATATTATAGGCCGTTACTTGAGAATATTTGTTGTTGTTGTTGTTGTTAATTGTTTTTATTCTTTTTATAGCAAATATGATATAGGGTACGCTAGGCCTGTAAAATATCAAGATTTCGGAAAGGATAGGGATTACAACTGCGATAAACAAGAGTGGGATTAGTTTTATTAGTACTGATCTCGAAGGAGGGAGTTTGATTGTATATGTGTCATTACTGTATGATCCTTACACGTATAGTATAGTAATATAGTATAAGTATACTTGAATGAAATGCAAGTGTTCTTTCTAGTAGTATGCCGATGGTGATATCAGTAAGCAAATATTAATCGACTACGAGGGTAATGGTACAAACTATCCTCACCGAGGTGATGATAGTTTGTATCGATTGCCTGAGTAAAAAAAGGAGGCTAATATTTGTTTTATATCCCACATCGGCAATAAGGTATATTTAAAGTGAATTTTACATAATCAAAAGAACTGATTTTGCAGACAGTTTAGCTTTAGCTATATTTTAAAAAGCACAACATGCATATATGTAATAGAGTTGATGCGCGCTCATTTGACATTGACATTGACATTTCGCGTATTAAACCTACTTTGCTATGCTTATTCAATGGGCAAGTGGGGCAGCAGCAAAAAATTACCGTACAAAAGTCCTATCGCAGGGAGATAGTACTTGTCTATCATTGATCATGTGACCTCGTTTAGACCAATCAGATTGCAAGATTCTTTGTATGCGGGATATAATCTTCTTTATCTAATCATGAAAACTAAAAAATACAGTCTATATTGTTTATTTTGGGACGCCAAGATTCTTGTAAAGATTAAGTTGGCGTCCCTGGCATATTATTAATCCACGCCTACTTTTTTTAGGGTAGAATAATTACAATATTAATACTAATGGCAAGTTTACCTAAATGAAATACAGATGCACTTTCTAGTAGTATGCAGATGGTAATATTAATTTATTATTAATAATGATGTCAAAAACAAATCCAGTCTATATTGTCATAGTGTTGATCACAGTGTTGATTATACTTAGTTTTTGAATGATATTATATCTTGTTAATTTTATCTTTGTATGTACTCTCGTAACCTTTAATTTAATAATTGTTTTTAATATGTGCTTTTTCATGTGCTTTTACTGTTAACTGAATGTAATTCAGCTCTTGGGCTGCTAATTTCAGTATTTTTAATAAACCATTCAATGAAATAAAACATTAAAAAGAATAATTGTTGTGGTCCCAAGTTTCTTTTAAACATTTCATTTCGAGCTAAAGCAAGGCCTAGGGTAATTATATTCAAACTCCTTTAGAAGTGTTGGATCATAATGTGATATACCCTTTTCAAGAATGGTTTATTATAATTTATATTATTGTTAATATTTTTATCATAATAATAATTGATATTATCATTCTTATTATCATTATTATGATTATTATCCATATTATCATTATCATTATTATTATTATTATCAATATTACTATTTTTTAATTATCGTTATTATTATTATTATTATTCTAAAGTCCCCGACATATTAATGATTAAAGCCTATATGCTTCGAGGGTAGAATATACATGTTGCGGTGCATGAGGATGATGATGATGATGGTGATGTGGTGCTGATGATCAAGATGATGATGATGGTGGTGGTGGTGGTGATGGTGGTGCAGGTGGTCATGATAATAATGATGATGACATGGGCGATGGTGCACCTTTCAAAGTGGGTTGGGGGCACCAAAAGAAAAGGCACTTCCTGGAAAAAAGGGGCACCTACAATGGGAAACCTCAAAGTGAAAATAAACATTTTAGACAATAAACATACCCCTTTATTGTGATTACACTATTAAAGAAGATCGCCATGTTTATTTCTATTTTTGCATGGTCCAAGATACTACCTAAGTATCATACGCAAACGTTTTAAGATTTGTGAGATCGCAATACCAAAATCTACATCTAATAAAGATGAAGAAAAAAATCCTGATGTTTTTTTTTTAACACAATATTATAATGAAAGACTGAAAAGATCCTTAATAAGAAACATATTTACATCAACTTTACATACTAGTGGGCGTAGCGTGCGACTATGGGTGTAATTAAAAAAAAAGCTCTTAACCGCTTATAATTAGGAGCACATTATATGGTAAAAAGGGGGCACCTATCCAAAGGTAAAATGACACTTATTAGGAAAGAAAAGGAGCACAGTAAAAAGAGTAATTACTGCAGGTGAAAACGGGGCAGTACTCGCAACTACTAAGGGGCACTCACCAGAGATTAAAAAAGGGCACTAACATAAGAACGGAAAGGGGGCAGCCATTACAAAGGTAAGGGGCAATTAAAATGGCATTAATTACATAGGATAAGGGAGCAAGTGTCAAAATAAAAGGGGCATGAATCAGAAATAAAAAGCGGCACTTATTACAATGGTAAAGGGAGCACCTCTCAAATTTGAATAAGGTCATTTATCGAGGATAAAAGAGGTATTTATCAGAATGAAAAGAGGAGATACAAAGGAAATGCGGCATTTGGCGAAATATAAGGGACACATCTCAGATTTGACAAGGAGCATTTCTTGTACCTGAAAAGGGCACTCATCTAAAATGAGTTGGGGCAATTTTGAGAATGGAAAAGGGCACCTATGAGATTTTAGTATAGGCATTTATCAGAGGTGTGAGAAGAGGCATTCCTGAGAAAGGGAAGTGACTCTTATAAAAAAAAAAAGCAAAGGGGCATTCATCAGAAGTAAAAATGGCATTTATTAGAAAGAAAAGAGGGCATGTGTCAAAGTAAAAGAGAACACTTATCAGAGGAGAGAAAGGGGCACTCATCAAAGATGAAAAGGGCGAAGAAGGTAGAGGCACTTATTACAAAAGAAAAGGGCAGTTGTTAAAGAAAAATGGGCATCTCTCAGACGTGAAAAAGGGCTATTACGTAGGTGACGGGGGCACTTATCAGAGGTGGTAAGGGGCACTTATAATAATGAAGAACGGGCACCTCTAAGAAATAATAAAGGGCACTTATCTTAAGTAAAAGGGGGCACCATTCCCATGTAAAAAGGGACACAGTAGAGATACTTGAAAAGCTGGGGGGGGGGGGGGGGGCACTGTGTCCACCCATCCATATGTCAGCTGGCTCCGCCGGCACTGGATGATGAAGATGCCTGGTGGTGGTGGTGGTGGTGGTGGTGATAGCGGTGGCGGTGGTGGTGATGCTGATGATGATATTGATGGTGGTGGCGGTGGTGCTTGGAATGGTGATAATGATGATGGTGAAATGATCATGAAGATGACGAAGATGTTGGTAGTTATGATTATGACCAGGCGCGTACGCAGACGGGGGGGGGGGGGGGGGGAGGGGTTAAGGATTAACCCCCTCAAATTTGTTCGGGTATCAGAGGATAAGCCAGCCCTTACTTTTTGTCAAAAAAAATAAAAAATAACAAATAAAAACAAAACAAAACCATGTGTGTGTTTTTGGTAAAAAAAAAAAAAAATGACCTCCCCCCCCCCCCCCCCTCCCCCCACTGAACCAAATATCGGTCGGCCTAATTTCCCAATTTTCGGGACAAAAATAAAAAATCAAACGGATCCGGGCTAACTCGGACCGAAGACAACTCGGCCCAGCTGCAAAAACGGTCATTTTTTTGTCATTTTACCCTAACCCTAACTCTAACTCTTAACCAAAACCTTACCCTAAACCTGAAAAAAACTGACCGTTTTTGCAGCTGGGCTGAGTTGTTTTTGGTCCGAGTTAGCCGGTGTTTTTAAAACAGTCGACGGATTGTGCATGATATAGATTAGAGGGTAAGTTAAAATTTGGCTCCTCTGAGAATCGGTTGAGAGTTGAATCTCTTCAATTTCATTCAATCCCTGTATGAACACGGAACAGGCGTTACAAAAACAGGAGAATGTGCAGAAACCTTTGACGACTAGCGGAATTCTGTATGAATGGGGAAAACGATGATATACACATTTGCATAATTCACACCGATGAACATCGGTATAGAAAAATTGATGAAAAGATGTTTAATTATTAAGAAGAGAAAATGGCACTCTAAAAAGGTATAATATAAAGTTGACTGAAAATTGTTTCATTGGCAATTCCAATTCATCAAAGTTAAGGAATAAACAGGGAAATGGAACACGAGTCATGAAGCTCATGAGTAACTCGCATACTAATGTTGTGCGTGGGTGTGTGTGTGTGTCTGTGTGGTGTGCATGCGCGTTTGTGTGTGTGTGTATGTTCGTGTGCGTGTGTGTCTATGTGTGTTTGTGTGACCTTGTCTAGGAATCCATTAAAACAAAAATGAAAAAAAAAGTCTAGGGGACCAAACCGAGGACAAACATGAGATCTATACATTCACTTAGAGGACACAAAGCAGACCCAAGTACGTCCTCGATTTCTAGGTCCTCGGTTATACAAAGAGGAGTTGGGGAGACAGAGCCTTTACAGCTGCTGCACCCCGGTTATGGAACTCACTACCCCATTCAATCAAAATGTCAGCCAATCAAAATGTGTTCAAAAAACAATTGAAAACCTATCTAATGTCTGAATTCCTTAGTTAAGACGTAGTGTATTTCAAAATATGATGTAATTAACGTTGTTGAATTATATTTAATTATGTTAAATTATTTTCGTTCAATGTACTTACCTTGTTAGGCGCCTTGAGCATCTCTTGGGGTGGATATGTGCGCATTATAAATGTTGTTATTATTATTATTATTATACAGCATATTTCACACCTTTCCTAACATTCCTAAAAGAGTATTTTGGGGGTACTAAGTAACATACAAATGGTCCTTGATTCTCACCAGAAACGCGTGTGCGTTCGGAACTGAAAAACATTGTTCTAACTCGATACCTTGCATTCAAAACTTCAAACAAAATGTGTGCCTTTTACAATTCAAAGGGTGTTGAACATTCAATAACTTCTGGCCGATGGACCAAATATTCCAAATGTCCACGACACTGACAATGCAAAGATTTGACGAAAGATTTTTGTTATGAAGATAAGAATATGAAAGAGTGATGCAAAACAAGTAATTTAGTATATTTCTTTAGAGACACATATAAATGTATTAGCATAAATGTATGAGCACAGATTAAAGTCCATTGAATATGATACACGCCTATTTTCATTCTCGTGTTTTTTTCTTCTCTGAAAATGAATACATTGCTAATGATTAGATAGTATAAGCCCGCACCTAAGCCATCACACATCTATTTGAATGAAGCTAATTTTGCCCCTTGATACTGAACGATGATGAATTAATTAAAACACGAGATAGAGAGAGAGAGGGGATACATTTGAGAGCGATATGATAACGTTTCTTCATAGTGTCATTTCAGGGGAAATCAAATAGAATCCGTCAGAAAAAATCAATCCAAAGAAATGCCCAAGGTGCATAAAAGTAAATAACAAAGGCACACCTACTACATACAATATTGAATGGATCACAATGAGAACGGTTTGGATATTAACTGAAAGATTTCGACATCAAAGACAAAGACGAATGCATTAAATTTGATTACATTAGCCTTTTCCAGTGGTCTCTTTACTTCCCTCCTTTTGACCACAGATTTCCAATTTAGCCTTAAAAAATACATCCTTTCCTAAAAAGGGCATTTTTTGTTGTTGTAAACCTGTGTATACTTTAGGACGGGACATGTTGGAAAACCTTCACATTCTAAGAAAATGGTAAATGCACGTTCTATCAGGTAATATGTTTTTTTCGATTTTTATTATATAATATAAAATAAGCAACTGTTATCTGTTTTAAGTAGGGGATAGGAAAATAAATCATCACGGTTTGAAGCTGGCATTGCTGTCATTGATATAAAGTAACGAACATTCATTTCATTTCATGCATGCACATGGCGTTTTAAAAAAATTATTAAATTTTTTCTTTTAATCATGCATTCTTAATACATTTTTCTTATTTGGTATTCATTTTTATCTTAGAGGTTTTGGAATGATTTCTATAAAGACATAATTATGGCTTATTTTATGGGATGAGAAACGTGATGCTTGTCACCCCATAAAGCAGTTGACTATTTAACCCAACCACTCGCATTAAGACTGGACTACGTGTACAATCTGTTATGTATGTATGTTCTTCCCTCATGTATTTTTATATTATTATAGCATTTTAATTTGAACATACTTTGTGATTACTACTCTAATCACTATTTTAAAGTATACTATTATATTATACTCTAATCACTATTTTAAAGTATACTATTATATTCAGGAAAGTTTACGAAAGTGAATTTTGTCTCGCGTGTGTATCATTCCACGTTTACTGATGTGTACTGAGTAAGAAAAGAGAGCATATTTCGTTCAACAGAATTATCAATACATCTTTGGTATAAGAGATAACCGATAATCTCTGTATTATATTGATAGAGTAGCGATGAAGGAGGAAAGAAAGAGAAGGATGCATAGAAAATGTATGGGAGAGGATGAGGGGATGGAGAGGGGGAGAGAGAATGAAAGAGACAAAGGGCAATGAGTACCGGTATGAATGAAGAGAAAGGAGGGAAGGTATGTGGAAGATTGAGGGAAAGAAAGGAAGGGCGGCGTAAAAGAGTGTGTGTGTGTGAGAGAGAGAGAGAGAGAGAGAGAGAGTGGGAGAGAGAGAGAGAGAGAGAGAGAGGGGGGGGGGGGAGAGAGAGTGAGGGAAAAAAAGAGAAGGATGCAGAGAAAATGTATGGGAGAGGATGAGGGGATGGAGAGAGGGAGGGAGAATGAAAGAGACAAAGGGCAATGAATACCGGTATGAATGAAGAGAAAGGAGGGAAGGTATGTCAAAGATTGAGGGAAAGAAAAGAACTTGGACGGCGTGAAAGTGTGTGTGAGAGAGGGAGAGAGAGAGAGATATGTAGAAAAAGAGAGTGAGAGAAAAAGAAAGGGGGGGGGGGGGAGGTTCGATGTAAGGAAATATCACTTGTAGTTCGTTCTGTAACTTGCAACTTGCTCTTTAGTGTAATGTTTTTAACAAGAGATGGCGCTCCAGCAAACGAGGGGAAGTCCCTTCAGATCGTATAGCAAAGATGATGGCAGGTTCAAAAATAATAATTTGAGATCATTGTCATATACTAGATCAATATTTTGATGTGCAAGAAAGGAGTATCATCGGCACTTTGTGTGATGCAATAGACAGCTGGAGTGGGTTGTACTTGATTGTCATGGAGACCTTCATTCATCAGCAAAAGAAGCTGTAGTAGACAGCAATATTTGTGTGTGTGTGTGTGTATTGGTTTTTACAGACGTGTATCAATCAGATCTGATTATTTACGTCTGGGGACCGACCTTTAACGTCACCATCCGAAAGACGTGACTCAGTTTCGAACCTGTGTCCTCGGCTGAATCAGTTTGTAACTTCCACTTTTAGCTGGATTACAGGCGCACGCCACAACGCCTAGTTGATCATGTTTCTTCCTAGTCTCATTTCAGGGCAAATAAAAGAAAGTCCATCAGGAAAAGTCAAGCCAAATAAATGCTCAAGGTGCATAACACTAAATAACAGATAAATTTAAGAAATTTCATAATGTAACTCTATTTCATATAATATTGAATGAACCACAATTACAGAAATATGGACATGAACTGAAAGAATTGACGTAAGGTTAAGTATGTAAAGACGCAGTTATCAAAGACGAATGCATTTGATTTGCTTTCGTTGCGCAAATGGTCCATTCCGGGGTTTTATACTCTCCTCTTTTTGAACACAGATTTTTAATTTGATCAAAGTATCCAATACCGTTTCCCAGACAATACAAAACAATACGTAGGATTTATCAACGAATTCGTTTTAAAGGAAATAAATATTCTTCATACGAATTTATGTGAAACACAGTAGATGACGTATACCACTGCGTGTTCATTGAAATATTATATTTCAACAACTTCCTCTTCTAAAGCAGATTCTACTCTTACGAAGATCGGTTGCAAACAGAAATGCTTATAGGAATTCAACTCCGACATATTACGTACACCGAAATGGCTATAAGTTTGTATTCAACCCTGTCTTTACTGTTTATTGTTATAAGCAGTCCCTGTCTGGCGATCTTTACTATTTCAGGTAAGTTTGTACGAAATATGTTCGCGGATCGATTTATATTAATTTATAGCGTTTACAGCAAAGCATAACGGACTATATATTGATATTGATTGGTATAGTATTGAATACAGATATGAGGAAGTATAGGAATACATAGGCCCATTGTAAGCCTATTCTATTTGTGTGTAAATCCTCAATACTTTGTATTCAAGGCAATATTTTTTCTCTTCTCCAGGAGAGGGAAGGGGTCTTATTTGCCTTACTCCATGTTTTAGCCGTTATACTCATCATAATGCTAGAATTGTTGATGCATTTTTTCACAGATCTTGGCGGGTGGGAGGGGGGGGGGGGGATACGTCACCGGCATGGGTGTCGATACTTACGTAATACCTATTCATCAGGGGGGATGAATGAATAGATCATCCCCCCCCCCCTGATGAATAGGTATCAGTTACGGATCGACACCCATGGTCACCGGGTCTCCCTGGGGTCACCGCCATGGTCGATATTTTGTTTTAATTAGGCATATTGTTTTCTTTCATTTTGTATGTTATATCTTACTTTTGTTGTTCTTTTGCGTTACATTGGAGAGGTTATTCATGTGATTTCATCTTTTGTACTACTTCGCCTAGAACATCTGATTTTAAGTGGATTTGACGTCTTATAAATTATGAATCTTTAATTCTTTATCATAAATAATATTACTACTATAATCGTTATTACTATATAAATCTTATTATCATAATTACTATAAACTGTATTATTTTGTATTATCATTAATATCATAATCATTGTCATTATTATCATTTATTACCGTTAGATATTATTATTTTTGTCCTTGTAAAAAATAATTTTTTAAATTGATGTTGAATGTTGGATATTGTAACCATTATTTTAGTCTCCTTTTAAGGATATTGTTTACATTGATGAATTCTTATAAATCACATAAATGAGTGAATATTAGACTTATCGATATCAGGAAGTCCATCATCTGGAATTGTTGCGAAATGTAGTTAAAACAACGGATGCCACCTCGTACCAAATACGATCTCGTTAATGACTAATTCAATAATTACTACCCAGTGATGGCCTCATCAGTATCAATGCTGTTCTGCCTGAGTGAGGGCTTTGCAATCATTAATACCCCCATCATTACCAGGTAAACATTTGATACACCTGGGTCGAGATGGTATTAAACAAGACACTTAGGATGTAAGAACCAAGCAAGCATCGAACCCGGGACCTCTCGTAAGACTGGTTGGAAATCATCATTCCTTTAACATGTTAAACATTTCAGAGTCTTGTGGATCAGATGGTTCGCGGTTCGAGTCCCCCCCCCCCCACCCCCGCGGTATTAATGACCTTTGACGACATATTAATTAACATTTGCCAATCTCTACCTACGTGAAGCAAATGGGTACCTGGCAGGCACGTAGCCAGAGTGTGATGTTTGGGTGGGGGGGGGGGGGCACATAAATGTAATCGATCGAGGTAAAAAAAGGGGTCTAAAAAAATGCAACCGATCCTGGAAATTTAGGGGGCACGTGCCCCCCGTCCCCCCCCCCCACCCCACCCCCCCCCCGTGGCTACGTCCCTGCGTCCCTGGTACCTGGTAGGAATTTATGCATTTAATGCTTTCAGGGCAGCTGGCCTAAAGCCAGGGCAACAATACTTGTTTGTTAGTTTGAGCATGGTTTGAGCATCCCCTAGGAAGGATACGTTCGCAATATAAATGTAGATAACATTATTAGTAGGAGTATTATCATTATTATACAATGAGCGAATAAACAATAATAATAAAAATAATAATAATAGGCATTTCTAATGCGCCGTCTATCTAGAAATTCTTTTTCCGAGGCGCATTTATTATTACCCCGGCTTTTAATAGAATACCTGCAATTACAGCGCTTTAGCATTTCAAGGAATTAATTCCTGCCAGGTACCCATTTACCTCACCTGGGTCGTATATGGCAAATGGAGATTAATGCCTTGCTAAAGTACATAAGTGCCATATCAAGGGTTGCACAACGACATTTGAATTTCGAGTCAAGTGCATTAACCACTCGACTTCGGAAACTCGACAGACAACCATATCTATAAATAGAATTATCTCAATAACTTTTGCAGAGTACAGATTGATCACCAAAGATCGGCCAAATGCCGGTCTCGTTGAGGTTCTCAACCAGGACATCGGATGGGGGCTCGTTTGTAAAACGAATTTTAACTTCGAACTAGCAAGCATAGTTTGTCGTCAGCTAAACTTCCCAGGAACTTCTCGACATCTTACAGCAGTTCAGTTCAATGAAAATAGTGATGAGTGGCCGATGTTGGTCACTAATAATATATCAACATACTTTACAAGGTGTTCAATTAGTAAGTGTAATATGAAACTGTACAGTATCAATTGAAAAGTAGATCATACGACAAGAACAACAACAACAATGATGATAATGATAATAATAGTTCGTTCTTTTATAGCGCATTTCAGGACCGAAGGCCCTCTCAAAGCGCTTTACAATGTTACAATGTACGTTTACATAATAATTACTCGAAGCATTCATCAAAAAAGTGAGTTTTCAGCGCTCTCTTAAAAACTTCAACATCATTAATGATTATAAAGATAATAATAATAGATGATAATAATGCTAACAATAGTATTACTGACAATAGTACACAAACTAATGATAATGATAACAACAATGAAATAGATACTAATGATATCAATATGATGATAATACTTATAATCATAATCATAATAGAAATAATAACAATATAAGATCGACTCTCCTTTCCAATGTTTTATCATTGTGAATATATCATGATGATAATACTAATGATATTAATGATAATAATACTAATACTAATACTTCTACTTCTACCAGTGGCGTACGCAGGATTTTTTTCAAGGGGGGGGGGGGGTGGGGGGTTAAAATCGGGCCAATTTTTATTAGGTCAGCCATTGGTATAATTAAAAAAAAAAATCCAAAGGGGGGGGGTTTCCTCCAAAATACACACATAAACAATACCAAACCAACCCCCCCCCCCTGCGTACGCGCCTGACTTCTTCTACTACTACTACTACCAATAATAATAATTATCACGACTATAATAATAGCAATAATAATAATTTAATGATAATAATAATAATAACAATAATAATAATGATACTAATAATGATAATTAAAATCCGGATATTACCCAATTGAAATACAGATGAAAATGAAATTTCTTTGATGTAATTATATTAAATCATTTTTCAGATGGGATGAACATGCAATGTGAAACGTGCAACGGAGAGTGTGGCTGTAAATACGACATTTTGATAGGAGCTGTTTCTTGCAAAGGTAACAATGAATGTTGCGATGTTTTGTTATCATTTCACGTTAACTTGTAAATGTGCATGGACGCTCGTATTGGTGCTGATTAAAAAAAATATTTGTTGCCCACATGATAATTCTTGGCACTGGTTAATACATTTATAGTGACGAAATGTAATACGAATGTTTACATATGGATGGCTGTCTGTCTTGATAAGTCCATGGTTATACTTCACATGTTGTTTTGCCTCTGATATGTGAAGTTCAACAGGGATCTGTGGGCGGGCACATCCTGTTCTGAAAATTTTTCTTCAACACCACTATTTTCGATATCACATTTGTGCGGATGAGATTCAAATAATCACTTCATTCAAACTTAACCAAGGCAATGCAGCCAGCTATATCCATAATCTTGAACCTTCTGTACAGGATATTCATTATTGGTTAAACTCACATTCATTGAAAATAAATCTTACAAAATGTGATGTTGTGTATTAAAATCTGTTTATAAAACCACCCAAGGGAGACGAGAAAAGTGGCCTATAAAGTACAGGTTCCTTTAGTACATGTTTCAATGATAAAACATTTTTGAAAGAAACAAAGAATGCGGTATTTGTAGACAGGTGGTCACCGAAGCAGGTTTGACTTGTATTGTATTGTTCCAAGACGCAGTTAAAGGGCCACTCTAACCAAAACGGGCTAAAATGAAAAAAATACATGTAGAATAAATTTTGACGGATATCATCCCCGCCCCCCCCCCCCCACTCCGGGGTCGAAATGACCGCATGCGTGTTACCAAAATGTCTGGGAAAGAGGTACTTTTCGTGCGACATAGTCCGGCCCAAGAATTGTAAGAAAAGGGGGTGTTTTTGACTTTCACCCGGAGATTTCTTTATAAGGGGGTGTTTTTTCTTTTTTTCTCTCATCTCTTTGGACTCCTGAGAAATGATTTCGAAGTTAGGGGGGTAAATTGAGCATTTTTCCGAATTTAGGGGGGTACATTGAGCATTTTTCCGAATTTAGGGGGGTCTCCAAGGCAGGAAAAGCCCGCGAAAAGCCTGCGAAATGGGGGTTCGGAAATGTTGGCAGTCCTCAGATAGGGGGTGCTTTTAAAAAGAGGGAACAAGCAAATGCGTACCCTAAATAACACTGAGTGGGGGGGGGGGGCCGGGATATCATCAATAATTCTGGAATCTAGCTTTAAAAATGACGAATCAGAACGCTCAGGAAAAAAAAAAAAAAAAAGTTTCGGAGCTGTATTGCGCGATAGCATATGACGTCACTGCAGGAGACTTCTCGGTGAAAAGGAGGCTGATATAGGCATTACAATGTCTTTAAAAAGAAAAACTATGATATCAATTGAAGATTAAAAATAAGGACTTTTATCCGAAAAAGAATACGCACTTGATAATTTCAGTACGTTTCTGGCAATTTCGTCATTCCCAATTATGAATTACAATGAGATTGTAAGATCATTATAGTTGTAGGAAAAATCGGACATTCCCGCAATGACGTCAAATGCGTCATCAAGCCACGTGACCGTATAACTTTTTTTCGAGGGGCGTAGCCCAGCGAGCGTGAGATCTGTGAAAAATGGATGGTTATTATCATGTTTTGGTCAATTTAGAGATTTTCTGAAAAATCAGAGGCTAGAATATTAATATATAGAGTTGTATCCATGTTTTAAAAGGCTATGTTAGTTGGGTTAGAGTGGCCTTTTAAATATAGAATCTTGTACTGCCATTGCCCTTGCTGGCCAAAATATTGCTTAATCTCACGTATGCCGTAACCTCGGCGTTTTTTTAAAATACTGAAACTTAAAGATGTCTCCACAAATTCAATACGTCTCTAAATCAGTCCGGTATCAGTTGCTTAACTCAGGATTTCATAGACGTTAATACCTAAATTAATACCTAAATTATGCCAATGGCTGACCTAAAAAAGTCGATCCCCTTCCCCCAACGGAGCAAAATGTCAAATTTAAAATTTAAAAATGTTAACCCCCCCCCCTTGAAAAAAATCCTGCGTACGCTACTGACTACTACCACTACCACCACCACTACTACTACTACTACTACTACTAGTAGTAGTTTCATTTATGCAGCGCTAAATACAATTAGTGTTTATAAGCGCTGTATAGTCATTATTTTCCCGGGTTTAGCCGATCTACCCTGATAAGGCGCCCTGCATGGCACCTAATGAGTTTCGTTTTACCGGGAGCCCAAGGATCTAGATGGAAAGTGGCAAAATAAGGTAGCCTTGATGTGTTAGAAATGACATAAGGGATTCGAACTCCGTACATCGTGCTTCGTAATCTGGGGACTTATCCGCTAGACCACGACATTTTCAATATATAAAATACATAGGAAGAAAAAGGAATACATGTGGAATAACTGCAACACAAATATAACACAGGGGTTACATTTGAAAACTATTGAATCATGTGCGCAGTGTATTATTATTTTTCTTTTCCTTTTTTCCCCTTAAAATCAGAACCAGGTTATCTTGGATGTTTCAGGGATGATGAATCTGTATTCTTCAGATATCGTGTGCTTTCCAATGGTCCCCGTTACTATGACAACATTCTCACGATTGGCCTGTGCATCAACACATGCGCAGAGGACGGATACTTCTACGCAGGTGTAGAATACACGTCCCTATGTTTCTGCGGGGGACATGATGAAAACCTTGCATTACATGGAAACGCTCCTGATAGGGAATGTGATGATATTTGTCCGGGAGATCTCCTGGAATCATGTGGGGGCTCAGATAGAATCGCCATCTACCAAGGTAAAGCTATGCAGGAGCGATTTTAGTAGATATGCCAAAATTATATGATTATTAAAAAACTCCTTGCTAAAGTTGGTATTGAGATTTCGACTAGTTAGTTGGATATAGCTATGATTTGAAGGAAACAATCCCCTCTCCGATAATTTTCTTCTTTTTCGAACAAATTTGCAAGCAAAAAGCGACACTTTTTGTCATGAACAAATTCATTTTCTTGACACTGAATAACTTGAAATGAAATTTGATTTTTCTCTCTGTTAAAGTTATTGTGCTAATCCATTTTTGTCTAGTTTTCGTACATATATCGTTAGAAATTCACAAATATGACAATTTATGAAAATATGAAAATAAGACACACTTATTCTTTGTCATTCCAATTATGTTTCTAAGTTGACCTAGGTGTTTGTGAAGACCCTGATACCCCTCGAAACGGATTCAGATACAATGAAACTGGCTCTCTGCGCTTCGGCAGCAAGATATATTTTAACTGCTCCAATGGGTTCACACTCAAAGGGCCTGACGTCATCCAGTGCGTGCAGATGTACGGTCGCAGAGAAAATGTTAGCATTGCTAACAGCACCTATGCCGTTATGTGGAACCATGGTCTTCCGAAGTGTGCAGGCAAGAATTTCCATTATCACCTTGTTTAATATTTTGGTTCGCGAAAGGTTTGTTTATCAATTTCCGGAACCCAAGGTGGACTTGTTTCCGAACACGCCGTTTGAACTATATGTTATGTTCTTCCAGGGATGTGTGAGTTTAACTCACAAGCCCTGGTTCTTCATACTCTTCAGCCGTTTAAAATAGAATGTATAGAATGCATGGTAAACCTGTTTTTGATTGTATACATTTTTTTAGTAATACATGCAGGAATGATTACTTTGGTGATTGGTACACTTCATTGCCACCATTAATGATGATGATGATGTTTAAGATAATAATAATAATAATGGTAATAATGATTGTTATGTCCTCTTATTTAAAAGGGACATACATGAATACTCGAGGCAGATAATAGCACACGTTTGATACTCTTGGTATAAGATTCCAAAGCAAGTTTATTTCGCATGGCGCATACGCTGCTTTACAATAATTGTGGCTCATTGTACACTGCAAAAACAAGGATGTTAAATTTAACACCATCCCGGTATCTATATCGAAAAACACCAGCTGGTGTTATTTAGACCAGGGTTTGGAATTAAACAATTCAAATGCACTCTTTGTTAAAATCTAACACCATTATTTCAACTTGGTGTTAAAGTTCAATTCTAGTTTTGGTGTTAAAAAAAACCAACACCATTTCTTTCAACACCAGTGGTGTGTAACATTCAATTCTGATTTTTTTTTGGTTAAAATCAATACCAATGATTTATCACTCAATTCAAAGAATCCTGCGATGTCTGTTGGATTTAGTGGTAACAATTTTCTAACTTTTCTGTCTGCAGAACAAATGCTCACACTTAACGGCATGATTGCGCTGATGAAATAGGATATTCAGACCTTGACAAAAAATTCCATAACCACGATATCCCGAAGAGATTATTGACAGCTAGCTCGCGCATGCACATGCACGATAGGACGTCATATCATATGACAACTGTCGTCCAATGATTTTGCTCGAATCCACTAACTTATGCGCATGCGCAAGTTCAACACCATAACACCAAGACTCGGAACATCAACCTGTAATTAAATATTTCGACTCTCTGTTGGTGTTGAACTGACCTGAACAGACGTGAAATTAACACCAAGGGTGTTTTTTTTTCTATTCCGCGCTGGAAACTATGATAATAATTCTAATTCAAAACTTATATATCTCATATCACTATTCAGTCCCTATGCACTTTAGAGGATGAAGAAATTGATATATAATTGGACGATGATACCAAAAATACAATTCAAATGAAATACTAAGTAAACTAATCTTAATACTACAGGTGAACAAAAAAGTATTCAGTTAGTTTTTTGTAGTTTATTGGCCAATATATACTATGGAAACATCTTTATTTACCCGTGTATCATGTTTATTTACCATGATGTTCAGGATTCAGTTCGACTACACCCTCTATCGAGGGAGGAGGGCAAACTTACCCAGTGACATTCATTCAGACAACTGACCCAGTGCAGGAGAGTGGTAAATAAATTACTTATTACGTCACAATTCCTGTACGATTATGGTAATATGGATGCAAATGAAATGGTTACATGCAATTATTTCAGCGATTACTGACGATTTTTTTTCTCATAAAAAGTGTGGAAAAGATAATGGTGAATTAAAAAAAGAAAGGATTATCAGTACATGTATTTCTGGTATTTAATACAACTGTATTTCATGATAGCCTCAATTTACACACATCATACAGGTATACGTAGAGTTAAAGAGAAGGTTGAGTTCTAAGGAGAGGTGAACAATATTTTGTGAGCATTATCATTTTCACAATGCAAGTGTGGAAGTACATCAGAGAAAAAATGTTCCCTGAAAAATCATAGCTGTTCAAATGCCTTCATATTCTAAATATGAGGAGTGACAGCTTAAAAATGAGGTCCGATTTTTATGCCACATGACTGTGCGTGTAGTCCCTTATACATGTTTCTGTGAACAGTGCTTGTTACTTTACCAATCGGACTGGGCCGCATTTCTCATCATTTTGATGTCTCCAGAACCTTGCAGTACACACCGATACTTATATGCTACATGATCAACATTTCTGATCGATTCCACACTGTTTCTTTCACAATGCAATCTCATGACTAGAACTCAACTTTATATTTAAGTCGATATTAGAGTATATACCCCGGTTTATCTGTTTGTGCTAGCATGTAAAACTGTGTAAAACTAGAAATGGTCTTGTCCTCGTGCCCCGAGTCCCTAGCAAAATCATTGTATGGTATTTGAAATGTCTGTGGACTATAGCAGTGGTAACTAATTGCCATTTAGAAAATTAATGTGGCTCATACCGGCTTACAAATTGTAACACACTTATTACAATTTCCTGTCTTTTCCTAGGTCATCGGGTCATCATATCTATCAGTATTGGCATCGTCTCTGGCCTCCTCCTCATTATCGCCATCAATGTCGTGGTCGTTATTTGCAAAAGACATAGAAGGTAAAGCTTATTATCATTATGATCTTTCATAATAAGCCTTTAATGCTGTACATGTTTGTACGCGTTTTGATGTGCTTAATCGCACCGTACTGATTTCGTCTTTTACGTCCAAGACGTGAAAATCAATAAAATTGACGTATTTCTATGCAACAATTTTGTTGTATTTTTCGTCCAAGACGTTAATATAAAAATAAAATTGTTTGGGAGACATGAACCATTTACATGTACACGTAAAGCACGACAGGCCTTACACCATCGTATGAATTGGGAGACGTTATATAATTATACTTTGTTGGGAAGTTATGCACTTTGCCATCTTGGGGAAAAACTAACAAAGAGGCGGTATTCGCGCCATTGACCGTTTCCACACATGATACCCTATTGCCAGTTGCGCAATTTCTAGGAATGGGAGACATGAACTATTTACATGCTAACGTAGGGTACGATCCTGATATGAATTGGGAGACGTTATTATACTTTGTTGGGAAGTTATGCAATTTGCCATCTTGGGGAAAAACTAACAAAAACTTTTCGAAAAGGTCGTATACGTGCTATTGACAGTTCTATACATGGTATTGCAATTTGCGCGAGAACTAGGAATTGGAGACATGAACCTATTGCATGCACACGTAGAGCAAAATTTTCTTACATCATGATATAAATTGGAAGACGTTATCACACTTTGTTGGGAAGTAATGAATTTCGCCATTTTCGGGAATTACTAACAAAAACGTTAAAAGAAGGTGGAATACGCGCTATTGACAGTTCTACAAATTTGTGCGAAAACTAGGAGAGATACACATGAATGGTCACTTTTAGAGCATGTATAGAGCATCATCATCAGCATCATTAGTAGTCCATCATCAACACACGCCATCCGTCATCAACAACAACATCGCCATTCGTCATCAACAACAACATCGCCATTCGTCAGTGCCATCATCCATCAACAACATCGCCATGCGTCAGCGCCACCATTCACATCATTTCTATTTTGCTGTTTTGCTGAAAACCCTTCTTTGGTTGTTTGACCTTCGCCTTCTGCTTTTCAGTCTTCACGAACTCAAGTTTTTATTTCCACCAGCGACCCTTTGTGTCGGGATCCTGAACGGTCTCAAATTTAGCAAAAGGTTGATTAGGGGTGTTAATGGTTTTATAATCACCAACAACCCAATCCAAGTCTTGCTTTTTTTTCTAATGTGATTTACGAGAGACCAAACACAGTGGAACAACATATAATTTAAATGAGCGTTTATTCAACCGTGATACAATCTAGCCTGGATATATTCCAAATACCAGCATATCTAAATATTGTAAAAGTTAGTCTATTTATATAGCGAAAGACTACCGCTTATCAGAAACACACACCACTCGTCAGCGCCACAATCCACAAGTCGTCGTCGTCGACTTCCGTATCAACGTATCTTCGTCTTTAATTTTCGTTTCGTGGTTTGAAGGGCTAAACCTGACTCTTACCTACGACATCGCGACTTTCGCTTTTCCGACGTCGTCGGAAGTCGTCGGAAACGTGACTTTCCTTTTCCACATCTTCGACATCATCAGCATCAATATCAGCATCATCATAACTGCTACTGCTAGTAATGAGAGCAATATTAGTGATGATGGTTTATACTGCGCTTTTAATTTGTAGAGGATACAACGCTTTTCCTTACTAATAATCTCCCTTTCCTTTATTTCAGATGCTCTAACATCGCTCTAAGGCAGTCAGTCAGTGACAGGGAGGGCCGGGAACTCGATCCTTACACGTCCTTAGACACAACAACTATGAAGCAACCAGCCTACGAGGACATCAAAGCAACGAGACACGGAAATAGAGGCCACACAAATGCAATCGAGGGGGTAGAATATGAAAATCAAAGGATAGTGGAACAAACAGCTAGAGTCAAGAAATCAAACTTGGGAGTGGCCGATGAGAATACTGAACCGGAGTACGAGTTGCTGAATTAAAATTGATTTCATGAAGTAGGACACAGAACGAGTTTTAAGTACAGTCAAACCTGTCTAGAAAGTTCACTCATTGTAAACCCCAAAAATGGCCACTCGCTGCAGATAGCTTCTACAACACACTTGTCTTTTTCTAGGGAGACAAAATACATAGCCAATAGCCCAATACATAACAGACAGGTAGCCTTAATGGAGAGGTGGCCACGAAGACAAGTTTGACTATACTGTATAGCACGAGCTCTAAATGAAGTTAATAATGTAGCGAGTTTGTCAAAATATTATAGGCCGTTACTTGAGAATATTTGTTTTTGTTGTTGTTAATTGTTTTCATTCTTTTTATAATGAATAAGATATAGGGAGCGCTAGGACTGTAAATATCAAGGTTTCGGATAAAGATAAGGGATAACAACTGTGATACACAAGAGTGAGATTAGTTTTATTAGTACTGATCTCGAAGGAGGGAGTTTGATTGTATATGTGTCATTACTGTTTATGTGGGAGTGTCGTGGTCGAGTGGTTTAAGGCGCTTGACTTGGAGATGCGAAGGTCGAGGGTTCGAATCCCGACACGGCACTAATATCCTTTGGCAAGATAATAACCTGCACACTTGCTACTCTCCACCCAGGTGTTAAATGGGTACCCGGTAGGATGCGACCGTCATTGTTGGTCAAACAGTTTTTGAGCGTCATGTAACGCCTGGCTGGTATGCTCCCCAGGGAGTGGAGATTGTGCACACATTGTGTGCAGGCAAGCACTGAATCCAATGACCGGGGTAATAATATATTTGTAAAGCGCTTAAAGACATTTGTATTAAGCGCTATATAAAAATTAAATATTATTATTATTATTATATAGCCAAAGCGAAATTGCACTTTAATGTCATGCAGTATGGTCACGTTACTCGCTGCTTTCCTATAGTTGTATATGTGTCATTACTGGATATAGCCAAAGCTAAATTGCACTTTAATGCCATGCGGTATGGTCACGTCACTCGCTGCGTCCCTAGCTGCGCTGTTGGTTCTCGCATCGAGTCCTCTGTCCGCTTAAAGTGACTAGGTAACATTGCTGCAGGTTGATGAAAAGATTGCGTAATTTTTGTATAAAATGCTACTTATATGTTCCTTCAACTGTACTAATCCTCTAACATGCAAAAATTCCTGGAAAAATTCTCAAACCACAAAGATATCTATGGTTTTCTTTTAAGGCGTCACTGTGCAACACCCTTTAACATTGAATAACTGTAAATTCTGCAACCATTTTTGAATTTTCCCAACCATTTTCCATGAAAAAAGACATACAACAGGCTATTAAAAATCGTCAACACTTTAATGTGGGGAATGGTATATAAAGCCAATTTATTGCTTTGTGACGATTTACATTCACAGTTTTTCCCAAATATCACTAATAATATTCCGTTTTCACTCAAATTTTCAGATTATCTTTAATTGTACATCTAGCATTAAAGTCACTACCTTAGCACCCCTTTCTTTCATCTGAACAATGTTACCAAGTCCCTGTAATGTGAATTGGATATTCGGTTACGCACTGTTGGAAGGTTGACCATGAGATCATTGAGATGGGGCAGAAAGTTCATCAGTTCATGTCGCTTTTATATTTTGAGATGATCCTTACACGTATAGTATAGGAATATAGTATTAGTATACTTAAATGAAATGCAGGTTTCTTTCTAGTAGTATACCGATTGTAATATTAGTCTTCTATATCCAATCATGTAATATAAAAAAAATACAGTCTATATTGTCTATTTTTGGTGTGCCAAGATTTTTGTAGATATTATATCAAAGTTGGCGTCCCCGGCATAATATTAATCCAAGCCTATATTTTTGAGGGTAGAATAATTACAATATTGATACTAATGGCAAGTTGACCTAAATGAAACACGGATGCACTTTATAGCAGTATGCAAGTGGTAATATTAATCTACTATTAGTAATGATGTCAAAAACGAATCCAGTCTATAATGTCTTAGGTTAATCACAGTGTTGATTCATATTTAGTTTTTGAATGATATGATATCTTATTAATTTTATCTTTGTATGTATTCTCGTAAGCTTTCATTTAATAATATTTGTTAATATTGCTATGTTTTTCATGTGCTTTTATTGTATACTTAATGTAATTCAGTTGTTGGGCTGCTAATTTCAGTATTTTTAATAAAGCATTCAATGAAATAAAACATTAAAAGAATAGTTGTTGGGGTCCCAAGATTCTTGTAAAGATTTCATTTCGAGCTAAAGCAAGGCCTGGGGTAATTATATTCAAAATTCTTTAGAAGTGTTGGATCATAATGTAATATACCCTTTTCAAGAATGGTTTATATTATTATTTCTACTATTGTTCTTATTTTTATCATAAAATAATTGTTATTAACATTATTATCATTGTTATCATTATTATCCATATTATCATTATCATTATCATTAATATTATCAATATTACAATTCTTTAAAGTATTATTATTATTATTTTTATTCTAAATCCCCCCAACATATTAATCATTAAAGCCTATATGCTTCGAGGGTAGAATATACATGTTGCGGTGCATGAGGATGATGATGATGGTGGTGGTGGTGGTGGTGATGATGGTGCAGGTGGTCATGGTAATAATGATGATGACATGGGCGATGGTGCACCTTTCTAAGTAGGTTGGGGGCACCAAAAGAAAAGGCACTTCCAGGAAAAATGGGGCACCTACATAGGGAAATCTCAACGTGAAAATAAACATTTTTAGACATTGGTACATACCCCTACATTGTGATTACATTATTAGGAATGATTGCAATGTTTATTTATATCTTTACTGGTCCAAGATACTGCTTAATTATCATACTTTGTAGTTCGGTGTGATAGTCTGAATATTTAAATGCGAGTGAGCGAAGCGAGTAAGCAAACATTTTAAGATTTGTGAGGTCGCAGTACCAAAAATGTACATCTTATTAAGATAACGAAAAAAAAATCCTGATTGGGTTTTAAGTAAAAATTTATCATGAAAGACTAACAAAATCCTTAATAGCAAACATAATTACATCAATTTTAAAAGCGAGCGGGCATAGCGTGCGACCTATGGGTGTGCAATTAAAAAAATTAGGAGCACATTTAATGGTAAAAAGGGGGCACATATCCAAAGGTAAAAGGACACTTATTAGAATAGAAAAGAGAGCACGTGTCAAAGTTAAAAGGGGAATTATCGCAGGTGAATATAGGGCAGTACTCGCAACTAATCAGAGGCACCACACCAGTGGGGTGGAGGGAGGGGGTGAAGTGAGCATGAAAAAACAAAACATTTTGCCCCCGATATTTCAATAAAAAATAAATAAAATGTTTTACTCTTTTTTTCTTTTTCTCCCCCTATTTGTTCACTTGGCCGCCCAAGTGGGGGGGGGGGGGGGGGGGGGGGGGGGGGGGGGGGGGTAAACCGCCGAACCTCCCTAGATCCGCCCGTCGTGTCTGACAGTGAAATCTAGGAAGTAAACGGGTTTCATTGCATAATTTGAATATTAGGACACTGCTAACGTTTAAATTTCACAGAAAGGACATACATGACATATTCATAACACTAACCTTAACACTAAACCTAATCCTGACCCTTAACCTAACCCTTAACCTAAACCTAACACTAAACCTGCAAAAAATTACCGTTTTTGCAGCTGGTCCGAGTAAGCCCGTGTTTTAAACACAGTCGACGGATTGTGTATTATGTAGATTAGAGGGTAAGTTGAAATTTGGCTCCTCTGAGAATTGGTTAAAAGTTGAATCTCTTCAATTTCATTCAATCTCTGTATAAAGACTGAACATGCGTAAAGAAAAACAGGAGAATGTGCAGAAAACTTTGACGACTGAAGGAATTCTGTTAGAATGGGAAAGAAATGATATAGACATTTGCATAATTCACACTGATGAACATCGGTAAAGAAAAATTAATGACAAGATGTTGAATTATTAAGAGGAGATAATGGCACTCTAAAAATGTATTATTTGAAATTGCCTGAAATTGTTTTCATTGGCAATTTCAATTATCAAAACTAAGAAATAAACGGGGGAATGGAACACGAGTCATGAAGCTAATAAGTAACTACCATACTAATGTTGTGTGTGGGAGTGTGTGCATGTGGGGTGTGCGTGCGAGTTTGCGTGTGTGTATGTGTGGGACCGAATGTTCAAAATGTCCACGACACTGACAATGCAATGACTTGACGAAAGATTCTGTTAAAAGATAAGAATATGAAAGAATGATAGAAAGAGAATTGAGGAAATATAGTAAGAGGAAAAAAAGTAATTTAGTATATACCTTTAGAGAAACATATAAATGTATAAGCATAAAGGTAAAGCACAGATTAAAGTCAACTTAATATGACACACGTCTATTTCCATTCTCGTGTTGTTTTTCTTATCTGAAAATGAATACATTGCTAATGATTAAATAGTATAACTCGAGCAAAAATCCGCACCCAAGCCATCACACATCTATTCGAATGAAGCTAATTTGTCCCCTGCATACAGAACGATCAAAACAAGAGAGAGAGAGAGAGAGAGAGAGAGAGAGAGAGAGAGAGAGAGAGAGAGGATACATTTTTAAAGCCAACAATGGAGATTTGACCCTAGAAATATATCACAGAAAATTCTGTTTTTCATGTAAGGGGTATAAAAGCAAGGGCGCGTTAAACTTAAAGAGGGAAGCACAATATTATATTGCAGTAGGGGCGTTCGATCACAAGGAGGGGCACCTTTTCGCAGGTACACCGGTGATAAGAGTGGAGAGAAAGGAGGGAAAGTATGTGAAAGATTGAAGAAAAAAGGGGAAAGATGGCGTGTGTGGGAGAGGGAGAGAGAAGAGGAGGGGGTAATTTAAGGAAATAGCGCTAGGTGATCGAGCATTTGCTTGTGCAGCCCCAAAAACTTTGGAATAATTTATCATTTTAAGTCAGGAAATCACCATCTGTAAATATCTTTAAATCAAAACTGAAAGCACATCTTTTCAATTAACTGTAAATCTAAGCATATCAGGAGCTCTTGTAGCGCAGTAGAATATATACTTAATGTTGGATAGTTTCTGCGCTCTATAAATGTGTTATTATTATTATTATTACTATATTATTTATGTTTGAAGAACGTAAATCTGTTCAAGTCGATACCTTGATATTGACGTGATTTTCACGTGAATTTGTTTATTGGGCATGTACATTCTTCCCTCTTGTATCTTAGCATTTCAATTTGAACATACTTAGTGGTGACTACTCTGATTGCTATTTTAAAGTATATTATTATATTCAGGAAAGTTTACGAAAGTGAAATTTGTCTCGTGTGAATATCGTTCCACGGTTACTGATGTTTACTGAGTAAGAAAAGAAAGAAGAAAAGAATTATACAATGACCTACTGACATTTTTTTTCAACAGAGTTATCAATACATTTGTGGTTTATGAGATAGCCATTGATCTCTTTTTACATGATAAATTAGCGAGAAAGATGGGAAGAGAAGAGAGAGAAAGTGCAAGAGAGAAAAGAAAGGGAGTGAAAAGACAAGAGAGCGCAAGAAAGAAAGAGAGAGATGAAGGGAAGTGAGAAAGAGAAGAGAAAAAGAGAAAGTGTAATTAGAGAGAGAGAGAGATAGAGAGAGAGAGAGAGAGAGAGAGAGAGAGAGAGAGAGAGAGAGAAATTGCACAAGATGGTAGAAAGGGAGGGAAAAGACAAAAGAGGGCATGAAACAAAGAAAAAAGATGAAGAGAAGCGAGAAAGAGAAGAGAAGGAGGGAAAGTGTAAATAGAGAAGGAGGTAAAATAGAGAGAGGGGAGCTATGGAGGGAAAGAAAGACAAGGATGGAGAGAAAATGTGTAAGAGAAGATGAAGGGACGGAAAGAGGGAGGGAGAATGAAGGAGACGAAGGGAAATGAGTACCGATAAGAGCGAAGATAAAGGAGGGAAGGTAGGGAAAGATTGAGGGAACGAAAAGAACCTGGACGGCGTGAAAGTGAGAGAGAGAGAGAGAAAGGGAGAGATTGAGGGAGATAGAAAGAGGGAGAGAGAGAGAGATTAAGAAAAGGGGGAAGGGGTTGATGTTACTTGTAACTTACCTTTTAGTGTTATGTTTTGAACAACAGATGGCGCTCCAGGAAAACAGGGAAGTTCCTTCAGATCGTATACCAAAGATAATGGCATGGTGGAAAATAATAATTTGAGATCATTGTCATATACTAAATCAATATTTTGATGTGCAAGAAATGAGTATCATCGGCACTTTAGGTGATGTAATAGACAGCTGGAGTGGGTTCTACTTGAGTTTCATGGATACCTACATTCATTAACAAAAAAGCAAGAGTAGAGAGCGATATTTGAACATGTTTCTTCATAGTCTCATTTAAGGGCAAATAAAATAAAATATATCAGGAATTTTTTTCTTCAGTTGAAGGGATTTTTTTTCAACAATAGGCCAAGTACTACAATGCATGTCCATTTACGCTTTAAAGCAGACATTATAATATACAAATATAACTAAATATCAATGACTAGTTTTAGACCTCAGGACTTTGAGAACAATCATTAATTTTTTTAAAAATACTTAAATAAGTCGTTAAAACACGAAGTTTTCATCAATCATTTTCTCGCCTAATAAAACCAATAAAACGCCAAAAATAATGTGACGTAGACGATTGTAGCAGTCTATGGCTTTTTCTGTATAAGTTTGTTGCATGCATGTTTTGATTGTTTTCCATGTATGTCCTTTGAATTAGATAAAGATAAACTTAAAAAAAAAAGAAAAGATAATGTTGCCATTTACATAAAAGAAGAAAGAAATTATACAGATGAAAGAATTAAGTCAATAAAAAATTAACACAATAGGTAAGTAATAATGCGTTCGCTACATTGCCGGTCATCATCCGTGCTGAGCCGCACTGACCAACTGAATTACATCAAATGAAACATCAGTCAGTGTTTGTTTCGTATTTTGGTCTCGACACAAATTTCACTACATTCTTTGTTGTAAATATTACCTATTTTAACCCTTTTTCGATGTTAATTACTTCTAACACTCGTCTTCTCCACCGGATTCCGACTGCGATTTGTATACGTCGGAGGAGCTCGGTTACAATATGTACAACATCCATAAATCCAAGTTCTGAAAGAAAAAGAAAAAAAAAAGATTTCATTTATCATCGTTAGCAATGTCAGTTTGGAATGATACTTTGGCTGATTAAACTATTCTATGATACAAGTATAAAACCACTCTTTAAAAGAAAGCTAAGTCTGCCCAAATATTCTTCATGAAGTTATGTTTTTTTTTATTTTTGTGGATGCAGTACTTTTTGGAACCAAAAATCTTACTGTATGCAAGTTACAATGCATAACTTGAAAGGATATAGTACCTTTTGGAACCAAACTGCTTTTTAATTGCCTTTTTAAATATTTTTGTATGGAAATTCAGCTTTTTGGAAGTGTCAGTGTAAGAGGCTACTGGAAATGTGTATATTAACGCGAAAAAAGAAGAAGAACAAATAAACAATTTTGATAAAAATGGATGAAGTACCTTTTGGAATTCTTATCCCGAAATTACAATAATTTGATAACTGGCCCATCGATACCATCAATATCATCTCCACTGGATTCAGACGATAAATAGTGCAGATCCAAGTCACTATCTAGCATAATTTTTTATATGGCTGCTATTGATCGTCTAGCTTGTGTTGACACGGCCTTGTGTAAATACGAAAGTGGCATTGCCTTAATCACCTACGTAACGTCGAAACGCCCAGTTTGTAAGATTTCGGTTTCGTTTATTGAGGGGGGGGGGGGGGCAATTTTAAATGTCCGATTGTGGCGCATATGTATTTTTAAGGAAAAGATTTGTACACGTTTCACTTTCTTTAGATCACGAGCTTTCATTTGACTTGCAATGTCTATTCTAATCAATGTTTACTTTAAATATTGTGTTTGAAGAACTTCCTTTCCTCATTCAGGTTCTGCTCTCACAAAGAACGGTTGCAAACAGAAACTATTAGTGCTTATAGGAATTCAACTTCTGGATACAAACGTCGGAATATGACAGAAAACATGCATTCAACCGTGTCTTTACTGTTAATTATTATAATCAGTCCTAGCTGTTTGGCGAACTATACTATTTCAGGTAAGTTTGGACGAAAAATCTTTCGTAGATCGAATTAAATTAATTTGTAGTATTTACAGCAAAGCATAAAAGGACCATTAATTGGTATAGAATTGGATGCAAATATATATTAAGATGGATATATGAAGATAAGCCTATTGCAAGCTATTTATTTTGTGTGTGTAAATCCTTGATGCTCTGTATTGTAGGCAATATTCAGATTTTTTTTCTTCGCCTGGTCTTGTCAATGGCTAATTCCATGACACTCCCCGGTGAAGGCCTCATCAGTATTAATACTGTTCTCCCTGGGGCTTTGCAAACATTAACACCCATTACCAGGTAGCCATTTAATACATCTGAGTAGAGATGGAATGTGGGCAAAACACACTTTATGATGTAAGAACGAAATAAGCATCTAACCCGGGAAATCTCGTATGAGATGGTTGGAAATCATCATATTAACTATGTGGTATACAGATAGAGGTGTCATGGTCTAGTGGATACGGCATTTGACTGTGTGTCAGATGGTTCATGGTTCGAGTCCCGCTGCGGCACGAATACCCAAGTGAAGAAAATGGGTACCTGGTACAAATTCATGCCTTGGATGATTTCAGCGCCCTTGGGCAACTACCTTGGCTAATGATAGGGTAATAACTAATAATACTAGTTTAATAGTTGGCGCATTGAACATCCCCTGGGATATATACGTGCGCAATATAAATGTAAATATTATTAGTAGTAGCAGTATAATCATCATTAATATTATTATTAATGATTATTTGTTATTATTATTATTTGTTATTATTATTATTAGGTGATACGTACGTAGACGTATCACCTTTTGATTTCGTCAAGATTTTTATTATTTATTTATTTATTTATTTATTTATTATTATTCTTCCTCGAATTTGTTCGCAGGATATCTCAAGACTGAATAAAGCCATTATCATGAAACTTGCCATGATGATATATCTTAGTCTAACTTAGAACTGCGTGACTTTTCAAAGACTCAAAATTATCGTGACGTCATCCAGGCGCCATTTTGTGAAAATAAACTTATGATCATATCTTCATAACGAAAAGGAATTTTTCATTCATATTTATCAGGAAGAAGATCAATATCCATCCGGTCAATTTCAGATCAATAAACGTGCGCAAATGCGCGCGTGCGCGTTCGTACGCGCGTTTACGCGCGCGAAAAAAAATTAAAATGCTCCAAATCATCCCAAATTTTTTTTGCATACGTTTCAGGCCATATGGAGCATTTGACAAAAAATCACGCAAACGCGCATGCGCGCGCGTTTTTTGCGCGTACTAGCATTTTGCAACATAGAATCGCCGAATGTTCTCTATCATCATATTTGGTACATCTTTCCAAGCATTTTGATAACTTGTTCACCTTTTAATAACGCAATGAGCGTCCGTCAAAGTTGACAGCGCGCGCGGACCTGCGTTATCTTTATCCACAATACATGAGCAAAAACATGTCTATACAAAATTCTTTGTAACTCTTCAGAATAGATAGAAACTCCCAATATTTTTTCATATTTAGATAGGTTATAAGTTGGAGATATGATTTCATGTCTCATTTGACCCTCAATTAACTCATAACGTCATCATAATGGCCTCCAAACTCAAAATTTCAATTTGCATATTATGACGTCAGCATAATTTTGGAAAATTGATTGTATCTCTGTAAATATTGATTGATTTTCTTTTAAATTTTGATATGTTCTACCTGAGACAATTTTCTACAAATAAATAATCCACAATTTTCCATTTTGACAAAGGCATCATGGCGTATTTTTGCAATTAAAGAAGGCATGTCAATTTTTCACATTTTACGTGTATTCTCTATGGGACATGACTTTTTCTCAAAACTGGATTCTACACTCCTGTCTTTCGCGAGCAAAATCTCTGTTGTTTTAGCTTCGTTTTCGCTGAACTTCGGATATGTTGTAGCTGAGACAATGAGCTATCACAAGTGCGCCCTTTATTTTTCGATTAGATGCCGGGATCATGCTCATATTTCACTTGCAAAGTAGGATTTCAGAATTCCATTTCCCGTTTACGTGTAATCGCTATGGGAAATGTTTTGGTATATCGGTAACGCACTTGACTTCCAATCTCGAGATCCCTGGTTCGAGTCCGGGTGTCTCCAACAATTTTTTTCTTCACTTTTTTTTCCTTTTGACCTTCACTGTACCATCTCCTTTGATTATTAAAACACGTAGAATCGCAAATAATGTCACAAACAACCTTTTTACTTTATTATTACCCTATTTTCACTTAATCCATTACTTTTTGCGTGTAATCTCTATGGGAGATGACTTTTTCTCAAATCTGGAGTCTACATTCCTGTCTTTTGCGAGCAATATCGCCGTTATTTCTGCTTGGATTTTGTTGACTTTTGAGTAAGTTGTAGCTGAGACTATATGCTATCTAAATCAACCCTCATTTTTTCAATAAGATGTCATGATCGCGCTCATGATCATGATCATTATCATCATGATCATCATTATCATAATGATGATAATCATTTATCAATTACATTTTCATTTCTTTGAATAAGATAAAATCGTCAAAAGGTGTTCTTCATGATGTAAATTAGAGTCAAATGTGTAACTGGTTACTGCACAGGGTCAAAGGTCATACATTGTTTCAATCTATCTTCCCTAGATCCATGATGATCAAGGAGACACAATTTAATCTTGACATATGAATAGATCATAATGGGAGAAGCATATAAATGGGAGAAGCATTTTACAAAATAATATATCGTGTAATGCATTATTCGTTATGTAAACCATTATCATACGTATCACCTAATTCGTCTAAGTGACGAATTAAAGTCTAGTTAGGTGATACGTAACGAAGTCTACGTATCACCTATTGATTTCGTCAAGATTTTTATTCCTATTCCTATTATTCTTATTATTCTTCCTCGAATTTGTTCGCAGGATATCTCAAGACTGAATAAAGCCATTGTTATAAATCTTTCAATGATGATAGATCTTAGTCTAACTTAGAACTGCGTGAATTTTCAAAGACTCAAAGTCATCGTGACGTCATCCAGGCGGCATTTTGTGAAAATCAACTAATGATCATATCTTCATAACGAATAGTAATTTTTCATTCATATTTATCATAATTAAGATCAATATCCGTCCGATCAATTTTAGGTCAATAAACGTTCGTAAATGCGCGCGTGCGCGCTCGTCCGCGCGTTTACGCGCGCGCAAAAAATTAAAATGCTCTAAATCATCCCAAAATTTTTTTGCATACGTTTCAGGCCATATGGAGCATTTGATTAAAAAATTACGCGCACGCGCATGCGCGCGCGTTTTCGCGCGTACTGGCATTTTGCAACATAGAATCGCCGATTTTTTTCTGTCATCATATTTGGTACATTTTCCAAGCATTTTGATAATTTGTTCACCTTTTATTAACGCAATGAGCGTCCGTCAAAGTTGACAGCACGCGCGGATTTGCGTTATCTTTATCCACAATACATGGACAAAAACATGCCTATATAAAACTCATTGTAACTCTTCAGAATAGATAGAAACTCCTAATATTTTTTCATATTAAGATAGATTATGAGTCGGAGATATGATTTCATGTCTCATTTTATCCTCAATTAACTCATGACGTCATCATAATGGCCTCCAAACTCAAAATTTCAATTTGCATATTATGACGTCAGCATATTTTTGGAAAATTGATTGTATCTCTGTAAATATGAATCAATTTTCTTTTTATTTTTGATATATTCTAGCTGAGACAATTTTCTACAAATGTAGTATTCACAATTTTTATTTTTGACAAAAGTATCATGGTGTATTTTTGCAATTAAAGGAGGCATGTCAATTTTTCGCATTTTGCGTGTATTCTCTATGGGACATGACTTTTTCTCAAAACTCGATTCTACACTCCTGTCTTTCGCGAGCAAAATCTCCGTTGTTTTAGCTTTGTTTTCGCTGAGCTTTGGATATGTTGTAGCTGAAACAATGAGCTATCAAAAGTGTGCCCTTTATTTTTCGATTAGATGCCGGGATCATGCTCATATTTCACTTGCAAAGTAGGATTTCTGAATTCCATTTCCCGTTTACGTGTAATCGCTATGGGAGATGTTTTGGTATATCGGTAACGCACTTGACTTCCAACCTCGAGATCCCTGGTTCGAGTCCGGGTGTCTCCAACACTTTTTTTTCACTTTTTTTCCTTTTGACCTTCACTGTACCATCTCCTTTGATTATTTAAACACGTAGATTCGCAAATAATGTCATAAATAACCCTTTTTACTTTATTATTACCCTATTTTTACTTAATCCATTACTTTTTGCGTGTAATCCCTATGGGAGATGACTTTTCCTCAAATCTGGAGTCTACATTCCTGTCTTTTGCGAGCAATATCGCCGTTATTTCGGCTTGGATTTTGTTGATTTTTTAGTATGTTGTAGCTGAGACTATATGCTATCTAAATCAACCCTCATTTTTTCAATAAGATGTCATGATCGCGCTCATGATCATGATCATTATCATCATGATCATCATTATCATAATGATGATAATCATTTATCAATTACATTTTCATTTCTTTGAATAAGATAAAATCGTCAAAAGGTGTTCTTCATGATGTAAATTAGAGTCAAATGTGTAACTGGTTACTGCACAGGGTCAAAGGTCATATATTGTTTCAATCTATCTTCCCTAGATCCATGATGATCAAGGAGACACAATTTAATCTTGACATATGGATAGATCATAATGGGAGAAGCATATAAATTGGAAAAGCATTTAACAAAATAATATATCGTGTAATGCATTATTCGTTATGTAAACCATTATCATACGTATCACCTAATTCGTCTAAGTGACGAATTAAAGTCTAGTTAGGTGATACGTAACGAAGTCTACGTATCACCTATTGATTTCGTCAAGATTTTTATTATTATTATTATTCTTCCTCGAATTTGTTCGCAGGATATCTCAATATTGAATAAAGCCATTGTCATGAATCTTTCAATGGTGATAGATCTTAGTCTAACTTAGAACTGTGTGACTTTTCAAAGACTGAAAGTCATCGTGACGTCATCCAGGCGCCATTTTGTGAAAATCAACTTATGATTATATCTTCATAACGGAAAAGTATTTCTCATTCATAATTATCACGATTAAGATCAATATCCGTCCGGTCAATTTCAGGTCAAAAAATGCGCGCAAAAATGCGCGTACGCTTTTGTCCGCGCGTTTACGCGCGCGAATTTTTTCTAAATGCTCCAAATCATCCCAAATTTTTTTTACATACGTTTCAGGCCATATGGAGCATTTGATAAAAAAATTACGCACACGCGCATGCGCGCGCGTTTTCGCGCGTACTGGCATTTTGCAAGACAGAATCGCCGATTTTTTTCTGTCATCATATTTGGTACATTTTTCCAAGCATTTTGATTATTTGTTCACATTTTATTAACGCAATGAGCGTCCGTCAAAGTTGACAGCACGCGCGGATTTGCATTATCTTTATCCACAATACATGGGCAAAAACATGCCTATATACAATTAATCGTAACTCTTTAGAATAGATAGAAACTCCTAATATTTTTTCATATTTGGATAGATTATGAGTCGGAGATATGATTTCATGTCTCATTTGATCCTCAATTAACTCATGACGTCATCATAATGGCCTCCAAACTCAAAATTTCAATTTGCATATTATGACGTCAGCATATTTTGGAATATTCATTGTATCTCTCTAAATATCAATTGTTTTTCTTCAAAATTCTGATATGTTGTAGCTGAGACAATTTTCTACAAATGCAATTTTCACAATTTTTATTTTTGACAAAAGTATCATGGTGTATTTTTGCGATTAAAGGAGGCATGTCAATTTTTCACATTTTGCGTGTATTCTCTATGGGACATGACTTTTTCTCAAAACTGGATTCTACACTCCTGTCTTTCGCGAGCAAAATCTCCAATGTTTTAGCTTCGTTTTCGCTGAGCTTCGGATATGTTGTAGCTGAGACAATGAGCTATCACAAGTGTAGCATTTATTTTTCGATTAGATGCCGGGATTATGCTCATATTTCACTTGCAATGTAGGATTTCAGAATTCAATTTCCCGTTTACGTGTAATCGCTATGGGAGATGTTTTGGTATATCGGTAACGCACTTGACTTCCAACCTCGAGATCCCTGGTTCGAGTCCGGGTGTCTCCAACAATTTTTTTTCTTCACTTTTTTTTCCTTTTGACCTTCACTGTACCATCTCCTTTGATTATTTAAACACGTAAAATCGCAAATAATGTCATAAAAAACCCTTTTTACTTTATTATTACCCTATTTTCACTTAATCCATTACTTTTTGCGTGTAATCTATGGGAGATGACTTTTTCTCAAATCTGGAGTCTACATTCCTGTCTTTTGCGAGCAATATCGCCGTTATTTCTGCTTGAATTTTGTTGATTTTAGAGTATGTTGTACCTGAGACTATATGCTATCTAAATCAATCCTCATTTTCTTCAAAAAGATGTCATGATTGCGCTCATGATCATGATCATTATCATCATGATCATCATTATCATAATGATGATAATCATTTATCAATTACATTTTCATTTCTTTGAATAAGATAAAATCGTCAAAAGGTGTTCTTCATGATGTAAATTAGAGTCAAATGTGTAACTGGCTACTGCACAGGGTCAAAGGTCATATATTGTTTCAATCTATCTTCCCTAGATCCATGATGATCAAGGAGACACAATTTAATCTTGACATATGAATAGATCATAATGGGAGAAGCATATAAATGGGAGAAGCATTTTACAAAATAATATATCGTGTAATGCATTATTCGTTATGCAAACCATTATCATACGTATCACCTAATTCGTCTAAGTGACGAATTAAAGTCTAGTTAGGTGATACGTATGAAATATACGTATCACCTTTTGATTTCGTCAAGATTTTATTATTATTTATTTATTTATTTATTTATTATTATTCTTCCTCGAATTTGTTCGCAGGATATCTCAAGACTGAATGAAGCCATTGTTATGAATCTTTCAATGATGATAGATCTTAGTCTAACTTAGAACTGCGTGAATTTTCAAAGACTCAAAATTATCGTGACGTCATCCAGGCGCCATTTTGTGAAAATCAACTAATGATCATATCTTCATAACGAATACTAATTTTTCATTCATATTTATCATGATTAAGATCAATATCCGTCCGGTCAATTTCAAGTCAATAAACGTCCGTAAATGCGCGCGTGCGCGCTCGTCCGCGCGTTTACGCGCGCGCAAAAAATTAAAATGCTCTAAATCATCCCAAATTGTTTTTGCATACGTTTCAGGCCATATGGAGCATTTGATAAAAAAAATTACGCACACGCGCATGCGCGCGCGTTTTCGCGCGTACTGGCATTTTGCAACATAGAATCGCCGATTTTTTTCTGACATCATATTTGTTACATTTTTCCAAGCATTTTGATAATTTGTTCACCTTTTAATAACGCAATGAGCGTCCGTCAAAGTTGACAGCACGCGCGGATTTGTGTTATCTTTATCCACAATACATGGGCAAAAACATGCCTATATAAAATTCATTGTAACTCTTTAGAATAGATAGAAACTCCTAATATTTTTTCATATTTGGATAGATGATGAGTCGGAGATATGATTTCATGTCTCATTTTATCCTCAATTAACTCATGACGTCATCATAATGGCCTCCAAACTCAAAATTTCAATTTGCATATTATGACGTCAGCATATTTTTGGAAAATTGATTGTATCTCTGTAAATATGGATCAATTTTCTTTTTAATTTTGATATGTTCTAGCTGAGACAATTTTCTACAAGTTAGTATTCACAATTTTTATTTTTGACAAAAGTATCATGGTGTATTTTTGCGATTAAAGGAGGCATGTCAATTTTTCGCATTTTGCGTGTATTCTCTATGGGACATGACTTTTTCTCAAAACTGGATTCTACACTCCTGTCTTTCGCGAGCAAAATCTCCGTTGTTTTAGCTTTGTTTTCGCTGAGCTTCGAATATGTTGTAGCTGAGACAATGAGCTATCAAAAGTGTGTCCTTTACTTTTCGATTAGATGCCGGGATCATGCTCATATTTCACTTGCAAAGTAGGATTTCTGAATTCCATTTCCCGTTTACGTGTAATCGCTATGGGAGATGTTTTGGTATATCGGTAACGCACTTGACTTCCAACCTCGAGATCCCTGGTTCGAGTCCGGGTGTCTCCAACACTTTTTTTTCACTTTTTTTTCCTTTTGACCTTCACTGTACCATCTCCTTTGATTATTTAAACACGTAGAATTGCAAATAATGTAATAAACAACCCTTTTTACTTTATTATTACCCAATTTTTACTTAATCCATTACTTTTTGCGTGTAATCCCTAAGGGAGATGACTTTTTCTCAAATCTGGGGTCTACATTCCTGTCTTTTGCGAGCAATATCGCCGTTAGTTCTGCTTGGATTTTGTGGATTTTTGAGTATGTTGTAGCTGAGACTATATGCTATCTAAATCAACCCTCATTTTTTCAATAAGATGTCATGATCGCGCTCATGATCATGATCATGATCATGATCATCACGATCATCATTATCATAATGATGATAATCATTTATCAAGTACATTTTCATTTCTTTGAATAAGATAAAATCGTCAAAAGGTGTTCTTCATGATGTAAATTAGAGTCAAATGTGTAACTGGTTACTGCACTGGGTCAAAGGTCATGTATTGTTTCAATCTATCTTCCCTAGATCCATGATGATCAAGGAGACACAATTTAATCTTGACATATGAAT
Organism: Strongylocentrotus purpuratus; assembly: GCF_000002235.5. Classification (NCBI taxonomy): domain Eukaryota; kingdom Metazoa; phylum Echinodermata; class Echinoidea; order Camarodonta; family Strongylocentrotidae; genus Strongylocentrotus; species Strongylocentrotus purpuratus. Next base: position 22,361,660 of record NW_022145598.1, read on the forward strand.
AGATCATAATGGGAGAAGCAAATAAATGGGAGAAACATTTTACAAAATAATATATCGTGTAATGCATTATTCGTTATGTAAACCATTATCATACGTATCACCTAATTCGTCTAAGTGACGAATTAAAGTCTAGTTAGGTGATACGTAACGAAGTCTACGTATCACCTATTGATTTCGTCAAGATTTTATTTATTTTTTTTTTATTTATTATTCTTCCTCAAATTTGTTCGCAGGATATCTCAAGACTGAATAAAGCCATTTTTATGAATCTTTCAATGATGATAGATCTTAGTCTAACTTAGAACTGCGTGACTTTTCAAAGACTCAAAATTATCGTGACGTCATCCAGGCGCCATTTTGTGAAAATCAACTAATGATCATATCTTCATAACGGAAGAGTATTTCTCATTCATAATTATCATAATTAAGATCAATATCCGTCCGGTCAATTTTAGGTCAATAAACGTGCGTAAATGCGCGCGGGCGCGCTCGTCCGCGCGTTTACGCGCGCGCAAAAAATTAAAATGCTCTAAATCATCTCCAATTTTTTTTGCATACGTTTCAGGCCATATGGAGCATTTGATAAAAAAATTACGCTCACGCGCATGCGCGCGCGTTTTCGCGCGTACTGGCATTTTGCAACATAGAATCGCCGATTTTTTTCTGTCATCATATTTGGTACATTTTTCCAAGCATTTTGATAATTTGTTCACCTTTTATTAACGCAATGAGCGTCCGTCAAAGTTGACAGCACGCGCGGATTTGCGTTATCTTTATCCACAATACATGGGCAAAAACATGCCTATATAAAAATCATTGTAACTCTTTAGAATAGATAGAAACTCCTAATATTTTTTCATATTTAGATAGATTATGAGTCGGAGATATGATTTCATGTCTCATTTTATCCTCAATTAACTCATGACGTCATCATAATGGCCTCCAAACTCAAAATTTTAATTTGCATATTATGAAATCCGCATATTTTTAGAAAATTGAATGTATCTCTGAAAATATTGATCAATTTTCTTTTCAATTTTGTTATATTCTAGCTGAGACAATTTTCTACAAATGTAGTATTCACAATTTTTATTTTTGACAAAAGTATCATGGTGTATTTTTGCGATTAAAGGAGGCATGTCAATTTTTCGCATTTTGCGTGTATTCTCTACGGGACATGACTTTTTCTCAAAACTGAATTCTACACTCTTGTCTTTCGCGAGCAAAATCTCCGTTGTTTTAGCTTTGTTTTCGCTGAGCTTTGGATATGTTGTAGCTGAGACAATGAGCTATCAAAAGTGTATACTTTATTTTTCAATTAGACGCCGGGATCATGCTCATATTTCACTTGCAAAGTAGGATTTCTGAATTCCATTTCCCGTTTACGTGTAATCGCTATGGGAGATGTTTTGGTATATCGGTAACGCACTTGACTTCCAACCTCGAGATCCCTGGTTCGAGTCCGGGAGTCTCCAACACTTTTTTTTTTCACTTTGTTTTCCTTTTGACCTTCACTGTACCATCTCCTTTGATTATTTAAACACGTACATTCGCAAATAATGTCATAAATAACCCTGTTTACTTTATTATTACCCTATTTTCACTTAATCCATTACTTTTTGCGTGTAATCCCATAAGGGAGATGACTTTTTCTAAAATCTGGATTCTACATTCCTGTCTTTTGCAAGCAATATCGCCGTTATTTCTGCTTGGATTTTGTTGACTTTTGAGTATGTTGTAGCTGAGACTATATGCTATCTAAATCAACCCTCATTTTTTAAATTAGATATCAGGATCACGCTCATGATCATGCTCATTATCATCATGATCATCATTATCATAATGATGATAATCATTTATCAATTACATTTTCATTTCTTTGAATAAGATAAAAATCGTCAAAAGGTGTTCTTCATGATGTAAATTAGAGTCAAATGTGTAACTGGTTACTGCACAGGGTCAAAGGTCAAATATTGTTTCAATCTATCTTCCCTAGATCCATGATGATCAAGGAGACACAATTTAATCTTGACATATGAATAGATCATAATGGGAGAAGCATATGAATGGGAGAAGCATTTTACAAAATAATATACCGTGTAATGCATTATTCGTTATGTAGACCATTATCATACGTATCACCTAATTCGTCTAAGTGACGAATTAAAGTCTAGTATTTATTTTGTGTCTGTATAGAAGAAATTATTATTATTCTTCCTCAATTTTGTTCGCAGGATATCTCAAGAATGGCTAAAGCCATTATCATGAAACTTGCCATGATAATAGATCTTAGTCTAACTTAGAACTGCGTGACTTTTCAAAAACTCAAAATCATCGTGACGTCATCCAGGCGCCATTTTGTGAAAATCAACTTATGATCATATCTTCATAACGGAAAAGTATTTCTCATTCATAATTATCATGATTAAGATCAATATCCTACCGGTCAATTCCAGGTCAATGAACGTGCGCAAATGCGCGCGTGCGCGTTCATCCACGCGTTTACGCGCGCGCAAAAATTTAAAATGCTCAAAATCATCCCAAATTTTTTTTGCATACGTTTTAGGCCATATGGAGCATTTGACAAAAAATTATGCTCACGCGCATGCGCGCGCGTTTTTTGCGCGTACAAGCATTTTGCAACATAGAATCGCAGAATTTTCTCTATCATCATATTTGGCACATTTTTCCAAGCATTTTGATAATTTGTTAACCTTTTTATAACGCAATAAGTGTCCGTCAAAGTTGACAGCGCGCGCGGACCTGCGTTTTCTTTATCTACAATACATGAGCAAAAACATGCCTATACAAAATTCTTTGTAACTCTTCAGAATAGTTAGGAACTTTCCATATTTAGATAGATTATGGGTCGGAAATATGATTTCATGTGTCATTTGACCCTTAATTAACTCATGACGTCATCATAATGGCCTCCGAACTCAAAATTTAAATTTTGATAGTATGACGTTTGCATATTTTTGGACAATTGATTGTATCTCTGTAAATATTGATTTTTTTTCTTGCAAATTTTGATATGTTCTAGCTGAGATAATTTTCTACAAATGCAATGGCCACAGTTTTCCAGTTTGACAAAGGTATCATGTCGTATTTTTGCGATTAAAGGAGGCATGTCAATTTTTCACATTTTGCGTGTATTGTCTAAGGCACATGACTATTTCTCAAAACTGCATTCTACATTTCCGTCTTTCGCGAGCAACATCTCCGTTTTTTTAACTTTGTTTTCCGTGAGCTTTGGATATGTTGTAGCTGAGACAATGAGCTATCTTCAATGTGTACTTCATTTTTCGATCATATGCCGGGATCATGCTCATATTTTACTTGCAATGTAGGACTTCAGAATTCCATTTCCCGTTTAAGTTTTATCGCTATGGGAGATGTTTTGGTATATCAGTAACGCACTTGACTTCCAACCTCGAGATCCCTGGTTCGAGTCCGGGTGTCTCCAACAATTTTTTTCTTAACTTTTTTTCCCTTTTGACCTTTCACTGTACCATCTCCTTTGATTATTTAAACACGTAGAATCGCAAATAATGTCATAAACAACCCTTTTTACTTTATTATTACCCTATTATCACTTAATCCATTACTTTTTGCGTGTAATCCCTATGGGAGATGACTTTTTCTCAAATCTGGATTCTACGTTCCTGTCTTTTGCGAGCAATATCGCCGTTAGTTCTGCTTGGATTTTGTTGATTTTTGAGTATGTTGTAGCTTAGACTATATGCTATCTACAGCAATCCTTATTTTTTCAATAAGATGTCAGGATCGCGCTCATGATCATGATCATGATCATTATCATCATGATCATCATTATCATAATGATGATAATCATTTATCAATTACATTTTCATTTCTTTGAATGAGATAAAATCGTCAAAAGGTGTTCTTCATGATGTAAATTAGATTCAAATGTGTAACTGGTTACTGCACAGGGTCAAAGGTCATATATTGTTTCAATCTATCTTCCCTAGATCCATCATGATCAAGGAGACACAATTTAATCTTGACATATGGATAGATCATAATGGGAGAAGCATATAAATGGGAGAAGCATTTTCTAAATTAATATATCGTGTATTGCATTATTCGTTATGTAAACCATTATCATACGTATCACCTAATTCGTCTAAGTGACGAATTAAAGTCTAGTTAGGTGATACGTAACGAAGTCAACGTATCACCTTTTGATTTCGTCAAGATTTTCTTTTTTTTTTTTATTATTATTCTTCCTCGAATTTGTTCGCAGGATATCTCAAGACTGAATGAAGCCATTGTTATGAATCTTTCAATGATAATAGATCTTAGTCTAACTTAGAGCTGCGTGACTTTTCAAAGACTCAAAGTCATCGTGACGTCATCCAGGCGCCATTTTGTAAAAATCAACTTATGATCATATCTTCATAATGGAAAGTAATTTTACATTCATATTTATCAAGAATAAGATCAATATCCGTCGGGTTAATTTGAGGTCAATAAATGCGCGCAAAAATGCGCGTACGCGTAGGCGCGCGCGTTAATGCGCGCGTAAAATTTTTAATTGCTCAAAATCGTCTTAATTTTTTTTGCATACGTTTTAGGCCATTATAAGCATTTCATAAAAAATCACGCAAAACACGCATTTTTGCACGTTTTCGTTCGTCACGGCCGAACGAAAAATAATTTCTCCGCAAAAGCTTTTGACCGAATATTCCTCATATTTTTCCGGAAAATTTGATACCATGTTAAGCTCTTTATCACTATTAAAAACGGAATGAGCGTCCGTTCAAGATAACCGTCCGTACGCGCGATTTTGGTAATACATTGCATATATGGGCAAAAACATGCCTATAAAAAGTCCATTGGGATGAATAGGGATTGCCATTTTTTTTTTCATATTTAGATAGAGTAGGAGTCGGAGGTATGATTTCATATCTCATTTGGCCATTAAGTACATCTTAACGTCATCATAATGGCCTTGGAAGTCAAAAATACAAAATTGCATATTATGACGTCATTGTATTTATGAAAAATGTAGTGTATTTCTCTCAATATTCATCGATTCTCTTTGAAATGTCGATATGTTGTAGATAAGGCAATTCTCTACAAGATCACTTTTCACTAAGTTTGATTTTAATGAGGTCATCATAGTACAAAATTCAATTAAAGGCCACATGTCAGAATTTTCGTCATTTGCGTGTTATGTCTATGGCAGGTGAATTTCGTTCACATCATGAATCTACATGGCATTCATCTATGAGCACTATCTATCTTATGTGTGCTCTGTTTTCTCCCAAATTGGGGTATGTTATAGCTGAGACCATGGGCTATCCAAACGGTGTACTTTGTTTTTTCATCGGATGTTGGGATCATGTCGGAATTTTCAATCGAAAGTTGAAATGATGAATATGTCACGTATGTCCTATTTGTGAAACTTAAACGTTAGCAGTGTCCTCGTATTGAAATTATGTAAGGAAACCCTTTTACTTTCTAGACTTTACTCTCAGACACTATTGAGTGACTGACTGACATCTTTTTTTCTCTGGTAATAAAATACATAAAATGAGCGTTATAGAGAACATGAGCATTCGGCTACATTAATAACCCACTCTGTTCTCATTGTTCATTTCCTATTCAAGACTTGAATAATGACGAACTTCATTCAATATTCGGTAGTAATACTACATATACTTATACTGATATCAATGATTTAAACTATTTATCCGAAAAAGAATATGAGTTTCATTTCAGTAGGTTTCTGAACTGTAAATATTATATTGATGAGGATTTTACGACTGAATTCAGTAACATTAACTATCATTTTAGTATTTTACATTTTAATTCGCGTAGTTTAAACATACATTGTAATGCTTTATCCAATTTCATCTGTACTTATGTATAGAAACTTGGGTTAATGATAGTACGCCACTATTATTCAATGTGTCTGGTCATTCATTTATACATTTTAATCGCCAAGTAGAAAAGAGTAGAGGTGTTGGTCTATTGGTCGCTGACAATTTTGAATATGAAATACGCAATGATATATTTATATTATACCCATCATACAACTATGAATCACTGTTTATTGAAAGCAATTTGCCGAGACATAATAATATTATTGTAGGTGTCATATTTAGGAAACCCCAATCAAATATCAATGATTTCATCCCTGTCTTTGAAAATGTTTTACAAAAAACACATACTGAACATAAACAGGTTTATATAATGGGAGATTTTAACATTGATCCCGTGAAATTTACTGGCAATGCTGTATGTAATTTCTTGAGCGAAATACATTCAAATCTTTGTATTTCTTTAATTGACAAGCCTTCAAGAAAGACTGACGGATCAATATCCCTCTAATCCACATTCCTTATACAGTGACAGTATATATCCATCCGATATTTAAAGATTTTATTTTCAAGCAACTAGTGAATCTCACGTCGACAACTCAAAATGATCGCTAATGTATTCTCACATTTATTTTGACTTTTCATTTACGCCGGGACATCGTGACGTCATACACTATTCATTTTTAATTATTCAGGCATAAGCTCTTATTTATCAATTACATTTTCATTTCTATGAATAAGATAAAAATCGTCAAAATGCGTTCTTCATGATGTAAATTAGAGTCAAAGGTGTAACTGGTTACTGCACAGAGTCAATGGTCATATATTGTCTCAATCTATCTTCCCTAGATCCATAATGATAAAGGGATCGACACAATTTAAACTTGACATATGGATAGATCATTATGGGAGGAGCATTTTATAAAATAATATGATATCGTGTAATGCATTCTTTGTTATGTAAACCAATATCATACGTATCACCTAATTCGTCTAAGTGACGAATTAAAGTCTAGTTAGGTGATACGTAACGAAGTCAACGTATCACCTTTTGATTTCGTCAAGATTTTTCTTTATTATTATTATTATTATTTATTTTTATTATTCTTCCTCGAATTTGTTCGCAGGATATCTCAAGACTGAATAAAGCCATTATCATGAAACTTTCAATGATGATAGATCTTAGTCTAACTTAGAACTGTGTGACTTTTCAGACAGTCAAGGTCATCGTGACGTCATCCAGGCGCCATTTTGTGAAAATCAACTTATGATCATATCTTCATAAAGGAAAGCCATTTTTCATTCATATTTATCATGATTAAACTCAATATCCGTCCGGTCAATTTCAAGTCAATAAATGCGCGCAAAAATGCGCGTACGCTTATGTCCGCGCGTTTACGCGCGCGAAAAAAATTAAAATGCTCCAAATCATCCAAATTTTTTTTTACATCCGTTTCAGGCTATATGGAGCATTTGATAAAAAAATTACGCACACGCGCATGCGCGCGCATTTTCGCGCGTACTGGCATTTTGCAATATAGAATCGCCGAATTTTTTCTGTCATTATATTTGGTACATTTTTCCAAGCATTTTGATAACTTGTTCACCTTTTAATAACGCAATGAGCGTCCGTCAAAGTTGACAGCACGCGCAGATCTGCGTTATCTTTATCCACCATACATTGGCAAAAACATGCCTATACAAAATTCATTGTAACTGTTCAGAATGGATGGGAACTCCCAATATGTTTTCATATTTAGATAGATTATGAGTTGGAGATATGATTTCATGTCTCATTTGACCCTCAATTAACTCATGATGTCATCATAATGGCCTCCAAACTCAAAATTTCAATTTGCATATTATGACGTCAGCATATTTTTGGAAAATTAATTGTATCTCTGTAAATATTGATCAATTTTCTTTTAAATTTTGATATGTTCTAGCTGAGACAATTTGCTACAAGTATAGTTGCCACAATTTTTCATTTTGACTAAGGCATCAAGGCGTACTTTTGCGATTAAAGGAGGCATGTCAATTTTTCACATTTTGCGTGTATTCTCTATGGGACATGACTTTTTCTCAAAACTGGATTCTACACTCCTGTCTTTTGCGAGCGAAATCTCCCATATTTTAGCTTTGTTTTCGCTGAGCTTCGAATATGTTGTAGCTGAGACAATAAGCTATCACACGTGTGCCTTTTATATTTCGATCAGATGCCGGGATTATGCTCATATTTCACTTGCAAAGTAGGATTTCTGAATTCCATTTCCCGTTTACGTGTAATCGCTATGGGAGATGTTTTGGTATATCGGTAACGCACTTGACTTCCAACCTCGAGATCCCTGGTTCGATTCCGGGTGTCTCCAACACTTTTTTTTTCACTTTTTTTTTCCTTTTGACCTTCACTGTACCATCTCCTTTGATTATTTAAACACGTAGATTCGCAAATAATGTCATAAATAACCCTTTTTACTTTATTATTACCCTATTTTCACTTAATCCATTACTTTTTGCGTGTAATCCCTATAGGAGATGACTTTTTTTCAAATCTGGATTCTACATTCCTGTCTTTTGCGAGCAATATCGCCGTTATTTCGGCTTGGATTTTGTTGATTTTTGAGTATGTTGTAGCTGAGACTATATGCTATCTAAATCAACCCTCATTTTTTTCAATAAGATGTCATGATCGCGCTTATGATCATGATCATGATCATCATGATCATCATTATCATAATGATGATAATCATTTATCAGTTACATTTTCATTTCTTTGAATGAGATAAAAATCGTCAAAAGGTGTTCTTCATGATGTAAATTAGAGTCAAATGTGTAACTGGTTACTGCACAGGGTCAAAGGTCATATATTGTTTCAGTCTATCTTCCCTAGATCCATGATGATCAAGGAGACACAATTTAATATTGACATATGACTAGATCATAATGGGAGAAGCATATGAATTGGAGAAGCATTTTACAAAATAATATATCGTGTAATGCATTATTCGTTATGTAGACCATTATCATACGTATCACCTAATTCGTCAAAGTGACGAATTAAAGTCTAGTATTTATTTTGTGTCTGTATAGAAGAAATTATTATTATTCTTCCTCAATTTTGTTCGCAGGATATCTCAAGAATGGCTAAAGCCATTATCATGAAACTTGCCATGATGATAGATCTTAGCCTAACTTATAACTGCGTGACTTTTCAAAAACTCAAAGTCATCGTGACGTCATCCAGGCGCCATTTTGTGAAAATCAACTTATGATCATATCTTCATAACGGAAAAGTATTTCTCATTCATAATTATCACGATTAAGATAAATATCCGTCCGGTCAATTTCAGGTCAATAAACGTGCGCAAATACGCGCGTGCGCGTTCGTTCGCGCGTTTATGCGCGCGCAAAAAATTAAAATGCTCTAAATCATCCCAAAATTTTTTGGCATACGTTTTAGGCCATATGGAGCATTTGACAAAAAATTATGCTCACGCGCATGCGCGCGCGTTTTTTGCGCGTACTAGCATTTTGCAACATAAAATCGCCGAATTTTGTCTATCATCATATTTGGCACATTTTTCCAAGCATTTTGATAACTTGTTAACCTTTTAATAACGCAATGAGCGTCCGTCAAAGTTGACAGCGCGCGCGGACCTGCGTTATCTTTATTCACAATACATGAGCAAAAACATGCCTATACAAAATTCTTTGTAACTCTTCAGAATAGACAGGAACTCCAAATATTTTTTTCATATTTAGATAGATTATGAGTCTAAGATATGATTTTATGTCTCATTTGACCCTCAATTAACTCATGACGTCATCATAATAGCCTCCAAACTCAAAATTTTAATTTGCATATTATGACGTCAGCATATTCATGGAAAATTTAGTGTATTTCTCGTAATATTTATTGATTTTCTTCCAAATTTGGCTATGTTCTAGCTGTGACAACTTTCTACAAACATAGTTATCACGATTTTCCATTTTGACAAAGGCATCATGGCGTATTTTTGCGATTAAAGGAGGCATGTCTATTTTTCACATTTTGCGTGTATTCTCTATGGGACATGACTTTTTCTCAAAACTGGATTCTACACTCCTGTCTTTCGCGAGCGAAATCTCCGTTGTTTTAGCTTAATTTTCGCTGAGCTTTGAATATGTTGTAGCTGAGACCATAAGCTATCACAATTTTGCTTTTTATTTTTCGATTAGATACCGGGATCATGCTCATATTTCACTTGCAAAGTAGGATGTGAGAATTCCATTTCCCGTTTACGTGTAATCGCTATGGGAGATGTTTTGGTATATCGGTAACGCACTTGACTTCCAACCTCGAGATCCCTGGTTCGAGTCCGGGTGTCTCCAACAACTTTTTGCTTCACTTTTTTTTCCTTTTGACTTTCACTGTACCATCTCCTTTGATTATTTAAACACGTAGAATCGCAAATAATGTGAAAAATAACCCTTTTTACTTTATTATTACCCTATTTTCACTTAATCCATTTCTTTTTGCGTGTAATCCCTATGGGAGATGACTTTTTCTAAAATCTGGATTCTACATTCCTGTCTTTTGCGAGCAATATCGCCGTTATTTCGGCTTGGATTTTGTTGATTTTTGAGTATGTTGTAGCTGAGACTATATGCTATCTAAATCAACCCTCATTTTTTCAATAAGATGTCATGATCGCGCTCATGATGATGATCATGATCATCATTCATCAATTACATTTTATCAATTACATTTTCATTTCTTTGAATAAGATAAAATCGTCAAAACGTGTTCTTCATGATGTAAATTAGAGTCAAATGTGTATCTGGTAACTGCACAGGGTCAAAGGTCATATATTGTTTCAATCTATCTTCCTTAGATCCATGATGATCAAGGAGACACAATTTAATCTTGGCATATGAACAGATCATAATAGAAGAAGCATATAAATGGAAGAAGCATTTTACAAAATAATATATCGTGTAATGCATTATTCGTTATGTAAACCATTATCATACGTATCACCTAATTCGTCTAATTGACGAATTAAAGTCTAGTTAGGTGATACGTACGTAGACGTATCACCTTTTGATTTCGTCAAGATTTTCTTTATTATTTTTATTATTCTGCCATGAATTTGTTCGCAGGATATCTCAAGAATGAATTAAGCCATAATCATGAAACTTGCCATGATGATAAATCTTAGTCTAACTTAGAACTGCGTGATTTTTCAAAGACTCAAGGTTATCGTGACGTCATCCAGGCGCCATTTTGTGAAAATCAACTTATGATCATATCGTCATAACGAAAAGTAATTTCTCATTCATATTTATCATGATGAAGATCAATATCCGTCCGGTCAATTTTAGGTCAATGAATGCGAGTAAAAATGCGCGTACGCCTAGATGTGCGCGTTTACGCGCGCTTAAATTTTTAAATTGCTCAAAATCGTCTTAATTTTTTTTTGCATATGATTTAGGCCATTATAAGCATTTCATAAAAAATCGCGCAAAACACACATTTATGCGCGTTTTCGTTCGTGACGGCCGAACGAAAAATAATTACCCCTCAATTTTTTTTTGACAGGATATTCCTCATATTTTTCTGAACAATTTGATACCATGTTCATCTCTTTATCACTATTAATAATGGAATGAGCGTCCGTTGAAGATAAATATCCGTGCGTGCTAGCTCATGTATTACATAGCATATATGGGCAAAAACATGCCTATAAAAAGTACATCGGGATGAATAAGGACTGCCATTTCTTTTTTTATATTTAGATAGAGTATGAGTCGGAGATATGATTTCATGTCTCATTTGGCCATTAAGTATATTTTTACATAATCATATTGACCTTGGAACTCAAAATACGAATTTGCATATTATGATGTCAACATATTTACGGAAAATGATTGTATCTCTGCAAATATTGATCAAATTTCTTCTAAATTTTGATATGTTGTAGCTGAGACAATTCTTCACAAGATTATTACCAATATTTATTCATTTTGATGACATCATTAGATTTTTGCTTAATATGCGTCTTATGCCTATGGGAGGTGATTGATACTACATTCCAGTCTAGACTTGTTCATTATGTTGCGTATGTAGTGCGTCGAAATATCAGTTCAATGATTGGTAGGCTCTGCAATCAGGCGAAAATTTGAGCTTGTTTAGTAAATTAATAGTTTAATCATATAACAATTCTCTATCAAATACCTGAAGGGGGCGCTATACCACTTTTAATCATGGTCATCGTCATTTAAAACCAAAAAATCATCATCATCAATATCGTCATTATCGTATTGATGAATATTATCATTAGATCATCATTGGCACACATTCATGATACAAAAATAGCTTCGTATCACCTAATTCGTCAAAGTGACGAATTAAAGTCTAGTTAGGTGATACGTAACGAAGTCTACGTATCACCTATTGATTTCGTCAAGATTGTTATTTATTATTATTTATTATTATTATTATTCCTCGAATTTGTTCGCAGGATATCTCAAGACTGAATAAAGCCATTGTTAAAAATCTTTCAATGATGATAGATCTTAGTCTAACTTAGAACTGCGTGAATTTTCAAAGACTCAAAGTCATCGTGACGTCATCCAGGCGCCATTTTGTGAAAATCAACTAATGATCATATCTTCATAACGAATAGTAATTTTTCATTCATATTTATCATAATTAAGATCAATATCCGTCCGATCAATTTTAGGTCAATAAACGTTCGTAAATGCGCGCGTGCGCGCTCGTCAGTGCGTTTACGCGCGCGCAAAAAATTAAAATGCTCTAAATCATCCCAAATTTTTTTTGCATACGTTTCAGGCCATATGGAGCATTTGATAAAAAAAATACGCGCACGCGCATGCGCGCGCGTTTTCGCGCGTACTGGCATTTTGCAACATAGAATCGCCGATTTTTTTCTGTCATCATATTTGGTACATTTTTCCAAGCATTTTGATAATTTGTTCACCTTTTATTAACGCAATGAGCGTCCGTCAAAGTTGACAGCACGCGCGGATTTGCGTTATCTTTATCCACAATACATGGGCAAAAACATGCCTATATAAAATTCATTGTAACTCTTTAGAATAGATAGAAACTCCTAATATTTTTTCATATTATGATAGATTATGAGTCGGAAATATGATTTCATGTCTCATTTTATCCTCAATTAACTCATGACGTCATCATAATGGCCTCCAAACTCAAAATTTTAATTTGCATATTATGACGTCAGCATATTTTTGGAAAATTGATTGTATCTCTGAAAATATTGATCAATTTTCTTTTTAATTTTGATATGTTCTAGCTAAGACAATTTTCTACAAATGTAGTATTCACAATTTTTATTTTTGACAAAAGTATCATGGTGTATTTTTGAGATTAAAGGAGGCATGTCAATTTTTCGCATTTTGCGTGTATTCTCTATGGGACATGACTTTTTCTCAAAACTCGATTCTACACTCCTGTCTTTCGCGAGCAAAATCTCCATTGTTTTAGCTTTGTTTTCGCTGAGCTTCGAATATGTTGTAGCTGAGACAATGAGCTATCAAAAGTGTGCACTTTATTTTTCGATTTGATGCCGGGATCATGCTCAAATTTCACTTGCAAAGTAGGATTTCTGAATTCCATTTCCCGTTTACGTGTAATCGCTATGGGAGATGTTTTGGTATATCGGTAACGCACTTGACTTCCAACCTCGAGATCCCTGGTTCGAGTCCGGGTGTCTCCAACACTTTTTTTTTCCACTTTTTTTTTCCTTTTGACCTTCACTGTACCATCTCCTTTGATTATTTAAACACGTAGATTCGCAAATAATGTCATAAATAACCCTTTTTACTTTATTATTACCCTATTTTCACTTAATCCATTACTTTTTGCGTGTAATCCCTATGGGAGATGACTTTTTCTAAAATCTGGAGTCTACATTCCTGTCTTTTGCGAGCAATATCGCCGTTATTTTGGCTTGGATTTTGTTGATTTTTGAGTATGTTGTAGCTGAGACTATATGCTATCTAAATCAACCCTCATTTTTTCAATAAGATGTCATGATCGCGCTCATGATCATGATCATGATCATCATGATCATCATTATCATAATGATGATAATCATTTATCAATTACATTTTCATTTCTTTGAATAAGATAAAAATCGTCAAAAGGTGTTCTTCATGATGTAAATTAGAGTCAAATGTGTAACTGGTTACTGCACAGGGTCAAAGGTCATATATTGTTTCAATCTATCTTCCCTAGATCCATGATGATAAAGGAGACACAATTTAATCTTGACATATGAATAGATCATAATGGGAGAAGCATATGAATGGGAGAAGCATTTTACAAAATAATATATCGTGTAATGCATTATTCGTTATGTAGACCATTTTCATACGTATCACCTAATTCGTCTAAGTGACGAATTAAAGTCTAGTTAGGTGGTCTGTTATCAACAGACCACCTATTGATTTCGTCAGAATTTTCTTTATTAGGTGGTCTGTTATCAACAGACCACCTATTGATTTCGTCAGAATTTTCTTTATTATTATTATTATTATTATTATTATTATTATTATTTATTTTTATTTCTTCCCGTTTTTTGTGCCCCGGATAACTCAAGTTTGGTTTAGTTAATTTCATTACATTTCGGCACAATAATAGGTCATTGTAATGAGACGTGACATGAACATTTTCAAGGTCATTAGAATATCGTGACGTCATCCAGGCGCCATTTTGTGAAATCACGTTATCCATCATATCTTCATGATGCATAGTCAAAGGTCATTCATATTCATATCACATATACTTTAGGGCAAGCGTCAACAGGTCATGTCATCAAAGGTCACATAAAGGTCATGACGCGCGCGTATGTGCGCGTCAAAATTTAAAATTGCTCAAAATCACTTAACTACTAAAGGAGAGTACGAATCAGGTCATTTGAAGCATTTCAAAATTTTCCGTCCGTACATGTCCCCGCGCGCGTTGCGCGCGCTCATTAAGCGCGGAAAAAGTCAAATTCAAAATATTTACATGATTTGGATTTCTATTAACGTAATTGACAATTTACATTAATTTCAGTCACTCTTCATATTTCATAAGGCCGTGAGCGTGCGTCAAAGTTCAAAATCCGCGCGTACTGCTATGGGCGATATAATGCAAATTTGATCAAAAACATGCCATTTTAAAAATCGAAATAGCTCTTCAGATAGTCCATCGACCCCCGATTTTTATATCATGGTTGGAGAAAGCATGAGTTGGAGATATGATTTCATACCACCCTGACTCGTACAAAGTGAAACAAAGTCAACATATTGACATCTAAACTCAACAAAATGTATTTTGTTGATGACGTCATTTTTGTCATTGTTTATTTGAGATTATCTCACTTATCGGTGATCGATCTTCTCCCAGATTTTGATATGTTGTAGCTGAGATAATTCTCTATCAAAAATATGTCATTCATTTTTCATTTCGATGACGTCATCATAGTTAAATATTCCATTAAAGGCGACAATGCATAATTTGTCATATTTGCGTGTTATGTCTATGGGAGGTCACTTTTTTCAAAACATGAATCTGCATGACAATGTGTTTTGACCAGTGTCTCGGTTGTTATTCAAAACAGTTTTCAACCAAATCTTAATATGTTGTAGCTGAGACTATATGCTATCTAAATATTTCCTCATTTTTTCAATCAGATGTCAGGATCATGCTCATACTCATCATCGTCATCATCATCATCAATATCATCATCATCATCATCATCAATGTCACCATCATCATCACCATCATGGTCTGAAGATGATAATCATCAACGTCATCATGATCATGATCATTATCATCATCATTAACATCGTTTCTATCATCATATAACATTATCATTATCATCATCATCACCTTTACTATCATGATCATCATTATGTTCATCATGATCATCATTGTTTACATGTCTATATAACTTCTCCCATTCTCAAATCTATCATAAGACTTAGACAGACCACCTTATTCGTCTTCGTGACGAATTAAATTTCTAGTTATTATTATTATTATTATTATTATTATTATTCTTTATTTTTATTTCTCCCCGTTTTTTGTGGCCCGGATAACTCAAGTTTGGTTTAGTTAATTTCATTAAATTTCGGCACAATTATAGGTCATTGTAATGAGACGTGACAGGAACATTTTCAAGGTCATTAGGTTATCGTGACGTCATCCAGGCGCCATTTTGTGAAATCACGTTATCCATCATATCTTCATGATGCATCAGCAAAGGTCATTCATATTCATATCACATATACTTTAGGTCCAGGGTCAACAGGTCATGTCATCAAAGTTCACATAAAGGTCATGACGCGCGCGTATGTGCGCGTCAAAATTTTAAATTGCTCAAAATCACTTAACTATTAAACGAGAGTACGAATCAGGTCATTTTAAGCATTTCAACATTTTCCGTCCGTTTGTGTCCCCGCGCGCGGTGTGCGCGCTCACAGCGCGCGAAAAAGGTCAAATTCAAAATGTTTACATGATTTGGATTCCTCTTAATGTAATTAACAATTGACATTAATTTCAGTCACTCTTCATATTTCATAAGGCCGTGAGCGTGCGTCAAAGTTCAAAATCCGCGCGTGCTGCTATGGGCAATATAATGCAAATTTCATAAAAAACATGCCATTTTAAAAATCGATATAGCTTTTCAGATAGTCCATTGACCCCCATTTTTTATATCATGGTTGGAAAAAGCATGAGTTGGAGATATGATTTCATACCACCCTGACTCGTACAAAGTGAAATAAAGTCATCATATTGGCATCTAAACTCAAACAAATGTATTTTGTTGATGACGTAATTTTTGTCTTTGTTTAATTGAAATTATCTCACTTATCTGTGATTAATTTTCTCTCAGATTTTAATATGTTGTAGCTGAGATAATTCTCTATCAGAAATATATCATTTATTTTTCATTTCGATGACGTCATCATAGTGAAATATTCCATTAAAGGCGACAATGCATAATTTGTCATATTTGCGTGTTATGTCTATGGGAGGTCACTTTTTTCAAAACATGAATCTGCATGACAAGGTGTTTTTACCAGTATCTCGGTTGTTATTCAACAGTTTTCTCCCAAATTTTAGTATGTTGTAGCTGAGACTATTTGCTATCTAACTATTTCCTCATTTTTTCAATCAGATGTCAGGATCATGCTTATGCTCATCATCATCATTAACATTATCGTTTTTATCATCATATAACATTATCATTATCATCATCATCACCTTTACTATCATGATTATCATCATGTTCATCATGATCATCATTGTTTACATGTCTATATAACTTCTCCCATTCTCAAATCTGTCATAAGACATAGACAGACCACCTTATTCGTCTTCGTGACGAATTAAATTCTAGTATTTATTTTGTGTCTGTATAGAAGAAATTATTATTATTCTTCCTCAATTTTGTTCGCAGGATATCTCAAGAATGGCTAAAGCCATTATCATGAAACTTGCCATGATGATAGATCTTAGCCTAACTTAGAACTGCGTGATTTTTCAAAAACTCAAAATCATCGTGACGTCATCCAGGCGCCATTTTGTGAAAATAAACTTATGATCATATCTTCATAACGGAAAAGTATTTCTCATTCATAATTATCACGATTAAGATCAATATCCTTCCGGTCAGTTTGAGGTCAATAAACGTGCGCTAATGCGCGCGTGCGTGCTCGTCTGCGCGTTTACGCGCGCGCAAAAAATTAAAATGCCCTAAATTATCCCAAATTTTTTTTGCATACGTTTCAGGCCATATGGAGCATTTGTTAAAAAAATTACGCACACGCGCATGCGCGCGCGTTTTCGCGCGTACTGGCATTTTGCAACATAGAATTGTCGAATTTTTTCTGTCATCATATTTGGTACATTTTTCCAAGCATTTTGATAATTTGTTCACCTTTTATTAACGCAATGAGCGTCCGTCAAAGTTGACTGCACGCGCAGATTTGCGTTATCTTTATCCACAATACATGGGCAAAAACATGCCTATATAAAATTCATTGTAACTCTTTCGAATAGATAGAAACTCCTAATATTTTTTCATATTTGGATAGATTATGAGTCGGAGATATGATTTCATGTCTCATTTTATCCTCAATTAACTCATGACGTCATCATAATGGCCTCCAAACTCAAAATTTTAATTTGCATATTATGACGTCAGCATATTTTTGGAAAATTGATTGTATCTCTAGAAATATTGATCAATTTTCTTTTCAATTTTGATATGTTCTAGCTGAGACAATTTTCTACAAATGTAGTATTCACAATGTTTATTTTTGACAAAAGTATCATGGGGTATTTTTGCGATTAAAGGAGGCATGTCAATTTTTCGCATTTTGCGTGTATTCTCTATAGGACATGACTTTTTCTCAAAACTGGATTCTACACTCCTGTCTTTCGCGAGCAAAATCTCCCTTGTTTTAGCTTTGTTTTCGCTGAGCTTCGGATATGTTGTAGCTGAGACAATGAGCTATCAAAAGTGTTTCCCTTATTTTTCGATTAGATGCCGGGATCATGCTCATATTTCACTTGCAAAGTAGGATTTCTGAATTCCATTTCCCGTTTACGTGTAATCGCTATGGGAGATGTTTTGGTATATCGGTAACGCACTTGACTTCCAACCTCGAGATCCCTGGTTCGAGTCTGGGTGTCTCCAACACTTTTTTCCCCCTTTTTTTCCTTTTGACCTTCACTGTACCATCTCCTTTGATTATTTAAACACGTAGATTCGCAAATAATGTCATAAATAACCCTTTTTACTTTATTATTACCCTATTTTCACTTAATCCATTACTTTTTGCGTGTAATCCGTATGGGAGATGACTTTTTCTCAAATCTGGAGTCTACATTCCTGTCTTTTGCGAGCAATATCGCCGTTATTTCGGCTTAGATTTTTGTTGATTTTTGAGTATGTTGTAGCTGAGACTATATGCTATCTAAATCAACCCTCATTTTTTCAATAAGATGTCATGATCGCGCTCATGATCATGATCATCATGATCATCATAATCATAATGATGATAATCATTTATCAATTACATTTTCATTTCTTTGAATAAGATAAAAATCGTCAAAAGGTGTTCTTCATGATGTAAATTAGAGTCAAATGTGTAACTGGTTACTGCACAGGGTCAAAGGTCATATATTGTTTCAATCTATCTTCCCTAGATCCATGATGATCAAAGAGACACAATTTAATCTTGACATATGAATAGATCATAATGGGAGAAGCATATGAATGGGAGAAGCATTTTACAAAATAATATATCGTGTAATGCATTATTCGTTACGTAGACCATTATCATACGTATCACCTAATTCGTCTAAGTGACGAATTAAAGTCTAGTTAGGTGATACGTACGTAGACGTATCACCTTTTGATTTCGTCAAGATTTTTATTATTATTTATTTATTTATTTATTATTATTCTTCCTCGAATTTGTTCGCAGGATATCTCAAGACTGAATAAAGCCATTATCATGAAACTTGCCATGATGATAGATCTTAGTCTAACTTAGAACTGCGTGACTTTTTAGAGAGTCAAAATTATCGTGACGTCATCCAGGCGCCATTTTGTGAAATTCAACTAATGATCATATCTTCATAACGGAAAAGTATTTCTCATTCATAATTATCACGATTAAGATAAACATCCGTCCGGTCAAGTTGAGGTCAATAAAAGTGCGCAAATGCGCGCGTGCGCGTTCGTCCGCGCGTTTACGCGCGCGCAAAAATTAAAAATGCTCTAAATCATCCCAAATTTTTTTTGCATACGTTTCAGGCCATATGGAGCATTTGATAAAAAAATTACGCACACGCGCATGCGCGCGCGTTTTCGCGCGTACTGGCATTTTGCAACATAAAATCGCCGATTTTTTTCTGTCATCATATTCGGTACATTTTTCCAAGCATTTTGATAATTTGTTCACCTTTTATTAACGCAATGAGCGTCCGTCAAAGTTGACAGCACGCGCGGATTTGCGTTATCTTTATCTACAATACATGGGCAAAAACATGCCTATATAAAATTCATTGTAACTCTTTACAATAGATAGAAACTCCTAATATTTTGTCATATTTGGATAGATTATGAGTCGGAGATATGATTTCATGTCTCATTTGATCCTCAATTAACTCATGACGTCATCATAATGGCCTCCAAACTCAAAATTTAAATTTGCATATTATGACGTCAGCATATTTTTGGAAAATTGATTGTATCTCTGTAAATATGGATCAATTTTCTTTTTAATTTTGATATGTTCTAGCTGAGACAATTTTCTACAAATGTAGTGTTCACAATTTTTATTTTTGACAAAAGTATCATGCTGTATTTTTGCGATTAAAGGAGGCATGTCAATTTTTCGCATTTTGCGTGTATTCTCTATGGGACATGACTTTTTCTCAAAACTGGATTCTACATTTCTGTCTTTCGCGAGCAAAATCTCCATTGTTTTAGCTTCGTTTTCGCTGAGCTTCGACTATGTTGTAGCTAAGACAATAAGCTATCACAAATTGCCTTTTATTTTTCGATCAGATGTCAGGATTATGCTCAAATGTCACTCGCAACGTAGGATTTGAGAATTCCATTTCCCGTTTACGTTTAATCGCTATGGGAAATGTTTTGCTATATCGGTTACGCACTTGACTTCAAACCTCGAGATCCCTGGTTACAGTCCGGGTGTCTCCCACAATATATGCCTTAATTTTGTTTTTCTTTTTGACCTTTCACTGTACCATCTCCTTTAATAATTAAAATACGTAGAATCGCAAATAATGTAATAAACAACCCCATTTTCTTTATTATTACCCTATTTTCACTTAATCCATTACTTTTTGCATGTAATCCCTATGGGAGATGACTTTTTCTCAAATCTGGATTATACATTCCTGTCTTTTGAGCAATATCGCCGTTATTTCTGCTTGGATTTTGTTGATTTTTTAGTATGATGTAGCTGAGACTAAATACAAACTAAATCATCCCTCATTTATTCAATAAGATGTCAGGATCACGCTTACGATCATGATCATCATGATCATAATGATGATAATCATTTATCAATAACATTTTTATTTCTTTGAATAAGATAAAATCGTCAAAATGTGTTCTTCATGATGTAAATTAGAGTTCAAGTTGTAACTGGTTACTGCACAGGGTCAATGGTCATATATTGTTTCAATCTATCTTCCCTAGATCCCTAATGATCAAGGGGACACAATTTAAACTTGACATATGGATAGATCATAATGGGAGAAGCATTTTATGAAATAACATATCGTGTAATGCATTCTTCGTTATGTAAACAATTAGCATACGTATCACCTAATTCGTCTAAGTGACGAATTAAAGTCTAGTATTTATTTTGTGTCTGTTTAGAAGAAATTATTATTATTCTTCCTCAATTTTGTTCGCAGGATATCTCAAGAATGGCTAAAGCCATTATCATGAAACTTGCCATGATGATAGATCTTAGCCTAACTTAGAACTGCGTGACTTTTCAAAAACTCAAAGTTATCGTGACGTCATCCAGGCGCCATTTTGTGAAAATCAACTTATGATCATATCTTCATAACGGAAAAATATTTCTCATTCATAATTATCATGAATAAGATCAATATCCGTCCGGTCAATTCCAGATAAATAAACGTGCGCAAATGCGCGCGTGCGCGCTCGTCCGTGCGTTTACGCGCGCGCAAAAATTTAAAATGCTCTAAATCATCCCAAATTTTTTTTGCATACGTTTTAGGCCATATGGAGCATTTGACAAAAAATTATGCTCACGCGCATGCGCGCGCGTTTTTTGCGCGTACTAGCATTTTGCAACATAGAGTCGCCGAATTTTCTCTATCATCATATTTGGCACATTTTTCCAAGCATTTTGATAACTTGTTAACCTTTTAATAACGCAATGAGCGTCCGTCAAAGTTGACAGCGCGCGCGGATCTGCGTTATCTTTATCCACAATATATGGGCAAAATCATGCTTATACAAAATTCATTGTAACTCTTCAGAATAGACAGGAACTCCCAATATTTTTTCATATTTAGATAGATTATGAGTCTAAGATTTGATTTTATGTCTCATTTGACCCTCAATTAACTCATGACGTCATCATAATGGCCTCCAAACTCAAAATTTTAATTTGCATATTATGACGTCAGCATATTCATGGAAAATTTAGTGTATTTCTCGTAATATTTATTGATTTTCTTCCAAATTTGGCTATGTTCTAGCTGTGACAATTTTCTACAAACATAGTTATCAAGATTTTCCATTTTGACAAAGGCATCATGGCGTATTTTTGCGATTAAAGGAGGCATGTCTATTTTTCACATTTTGCGTGTATTCTCTATGGGACATGACTTTTTCTCAAAACTGGATTCTACACTCCTGTCTTTCGCGAGCGAAATCTCCGTTGTTTTAGCTTAGTTTTCGCTGAGCTTCGATTATGTTGTAGCTGAGACCATAAGCTATCAAAAGTGTGCCTTTTATTTTTCGATTAGATGCCGGAATCATGCTCATATTTCACTTGCAAAGTAGGATTTCTGAATTCCATTTCCCGTTTACGTGTAATCGCTATGGGAGATGTTTTGGTATATCGGTAACGCACTTGACTTCCAACCTCGAGATCCCTGGTTCGAGTCCGGGTGTCTCCAACACTTTTTTTTCTCACTTTTTTTTCCTTTGACCTTTACTGTACCAATTCCTTTGATTATTTAAACACGTAGATTCGCAAATAATGTCATAAATAACCCTTTTTACTTTATTATTACCCTATTTTCACTTAATCCATTACTTTTTGCGTGTAATCCCTATGGGAGATGACTTTTTCTAAAATCTGGAGTCTACATTCCTGTCTTTTGCGAGCAATATCGCCGTTATTTCGGCTTGGATTTTGTTGATTTTTGAGTATGTTGTAGCTGAGACTATATGCTATCTAAATCAACCCTCATTTTTCCAATAAGATGTCATGATCGCGCTCATGATCATGATCATGATCATCATGATCATCATTATCATAATGATGATAATCATTTATCAATTACATTTTCATTTCTTTGAATAAGATAAAATCGTCAAAAGGTGTTCTTCATGATGTAAATTAGAGTCAAATGTGTAACTGGTTACTGCACAGGGTCAAAGGTCATATATTGTTTCAATCTATCTTCCCTAGATCCATGATGATCAAGGAGACACAATTTAATCTTGACATATGAATAGATCATAATGGGAGAAGCATATGAATGGGAGAAGCATTTTACAAAATAATATATCGTGTAATGCATTATTCGTTATGTAAACCATTATCATACGTATCACCTAATTCGTCTAAGTGACGAATTAAAGTCTAGTTATCATTATTATTGTTATTAATATTATTTTAATCGTTATTGTTATCATTAGTGTGATTATTATTATACAAACGCACAAATATACAACATACTCTATGATAAATAGAATAATCTCAATAACCTTTGCAGACTACAGATTGATCACCAAAGATCGACCCAATGCCGGCATCGTTGAGGTCTTCATCCAGGACATCGGATGGGGGCTCGTTTGTCAAGAAAATTGGAGCTTCGAACTAGCAAGTATAGTTTGTAGTCAGCTAAACTTCCCAGGAACTTCTCGACTTCTTACAGCATCGGATTTCAACGATGATGATGATGAGTGGCCGATGTTAGTCGATAATGATATATCAACATATTTTACAGACTGTTCAGCAGGTAAGTGTAATATCAAACCAGTACAGTACCAACTGAAGAGAATTATCATAAAACGACAGCAATGATGATAATGATAATGATTATAAAGATAATAACAATAATAGTAATCATAATAATAATGATGATAATAATAATAATGATAATAATAATGATAATTATAATGATCATGATAATGATAATAATATTAATTAAATACTAATAATTCCATACTACCAACGATCTCGTATCCCAAATACCGACATCCTATACAGACGGAAATAGAATTCATTCGAAGGAACTGTGATAAATCCTTTTTTTATAGATGGGACGAATATGCAATGTCAAACGTGCGACAGTGAATGTAGCTGTTATCTCGATACATCGATCGGAGCTGTTACTTGCAAAGGTAACTATGTTGCGATGTTCGCTTATCATTTTTAGTTCACTTATTGATGTGCATGTATGCCTATATTCTTGTTGGCGCTGATTTTTAAAATATTTGTTGTCCACATGATTATTCTTGGCACTGGTTAATACATAGTGACGGAATATAATACGAATGTTCACATATGGATGGCTGTCTGTCTTGATGAATAATTATACTTCAGACTTTGTTAACCTCTGACATGTGGAGTCCAACAGGGCTCTGTGGGCGGGCCAATCCGGTTTTTACTTTATTATATTGGTCTAAAAAGTATTCTTCAACACCTCTTTTTTTCGATATCACATTTATGCAGATGATATTCAAATACTCACTTCATTCAAACTTAACTAAGGCAATGCAGCCAGCTCTATCCATAATATTGAACCTTCTGTACAGGATGTTCATAATTTGTTAAACTCACATTCATTGAAACTAATTCAAAGTCCGGGAATTATTCGCTAGACTATGACAGCATAATTATATTAAATACGTAGGAAGAACAAACATGTTGAGGAATAACCGCAACACAAATATAACACAGGGGTGACCATTGAAAACTAGCTGAATTTTGTGAGAAGTTTTTTATTATTCTTTTTTTCTTCCCCCCTTTAATTCAGAACCAGGTTATATTGGATGTTTCAGGGATGATAACTCTGTAGGATCCGCCAGAGATCGTGTGCTTCCCGATGGTCCCCGTATCATTCCAACGATTGACATGTGCATCAAATACTGCGCAGAGGACGGATTCTTCTACGCAGGTGTAGAATTCGCGTTCCAATGTTTCTGCGGAGGACAAGATGAAAACCTTGTCAAACATGGAAACGCTTCGGATGGGGAATGTGACCGTGGTTGCAGTGCAGCAGATAGCCTAGAATCATGTGGGGGCTCAGATAGAATCGCCATTTACCAAGGTGAAGACAGGAGCGGTTCAAGAATATTATATATATTTTATTTTGAGGGAGGGGGGCACTTTTGGGGAGGGGCTTAGGGAGCTGGAGGAGGGGTTGAGGCCCGGCCCCCCACTCCGGGAAGCGTAATTTTTCCCCCACTGAAGCTCCGGACCCCAGTATGAACTCATTTGCATACAGCCAATCAGAGCTCATCTTGTCAATAACTAGCTCCTCACACACAAACAGCGCCTTGTCTATGTCAGCATGCATTGTGTGCGTGCATAGCCATGGCACTGCTATTAGCCTTTTGACAAGGCCTCGTGACTCTGGCTAAGCGGCTGAGATAAGTCTAGAAACCCGGGGTGAACGCGCGACCGAGTGACGAATGTCACGAGGCCTTTTGCAATGTAGGTTTCACTGCTCCGCATGAATTATTCATAGATACATATTAGCATTCCAATACGCCTACTTTGGATTTATTGACCAATCAGAAAGGCGATCTCCCAGTTGGCTTCGTTCATGATTCGTTCCATGTAGAGGTCATTGGTCTTAGCACGTACAATAGTTCATAGTTCATAGTCCATGTTCGTACTACGTAGAGTTTACTCTGTGTGTGTGTGATGGATACTATATGCTGACGTCGTGCGAGTATACGTTCGCTGATTGGACGCTCCCATTTCGGAAGCGAATTTTCAGTCGAAAAAAAGGTTAACATAAGAAATTTAAACCAGATTGATAAAGGCTACTTGTCTGGGCAATACACCAGTTTACAGTTGTGTGCGCCATTTTAAACAAAGCCAATGACCTAGAGGTCATGTATTTATGCGTAAATTAGGATTGCGCCCATGCAAATTTTGATGATATCACTGCCTTACGCGCTGTGTTGTGCGCGCACATCATCATTTGCATGGGCGCAATCTTAATTAACGCATAAATACCAGAGGTCAGAGGTTATTGGCCCCAATTTTGGGGCCAATGACCCGAGGTCAACTGTCTGCGCATGCGCACTGATACAACTGTAAACTGGTGTATTCGCACTAGCGTTCACTCAGGTTTTCGCGATTAGTCTCTTTTTAGTCGCTCGGCGTCTATCAGACATGTGGCCTTGTTTAAAGGCTACACTGCTATAGGCTTGGAAATAGTTTCATTTTTGCTCTAGCATGTCTACCTTTAGCAAAATTATTATAGATCTACACCTCTAATAATAATATCAGCTTATGAAATTGCTTTGAAAAGTTATTACTTAGCACTAAGTTAAATTATTCTGGCAATCAATGATAGGCCTTATCATTAAAGCTGCTATATAGGGACTCATTTCTAAAGATTTTACAGTTGAGAAATTTATTATAGATCTACACTTCTAAAAGGCTCTAATGATATCAGCTTAAGAAATTGCTTAGGTAGTTCTCAGGTAAGCATTCCTGCAATAAAAGAAGTAACACAATAAAGCTGATCTTATAGCCTTTTAGAGGTGTATATAGTCTAGATGTATAATAAATTATCAACCGTAAAATTTTAAGAAATGAGTCCCTATATATAGCTTCGATGACGATAAGGCCTACCTTTGATTGCTAGAGTAACTTTAACTTCGTGCTAATTGATATTTTTTGCACAGCAATTGCATTAGCTGATATCACTAGAGGTGTAGATCTATAATAAATTTGCTAAAGGTATATGCTAGAGCACAAATGAAACATTTGCAAGCCTATGCACGCCCACCATGCGCTGTGTGTGTGAAGCTAGAGCTTCGCATCGCCGTTTCGAATTTCGCATCCGACATCTGACCAGATGAGCTCTGATTGGCTGTATGCAAATGAGTTCATACTGGGGTCCGGAGCTCAAGTGGGTAAAAAAATTACGCCTCCGGGGACGGGGGGACCGCATGCATGTTCCAAAAATGTCCGGTAAAGGGGTACTTTTCACGCAGCAAAGTCCGGTTTTTAACACACCAAAAATTGGCCCGTATTGACTTTACACACCGGACTTGGGGGGGGGGGGCGGTCGGGTTTAGGGTTCTTGCATCCCCTTTTAACATGTGCCTTGCGATTTTTTCTTTGCTCCCTCTGCCTCCGCCGAAGGAAAACAAAATATCTAAAATTACTACTTAGTACGCTGGTTACAAGGGAAGTACTTCCGCTAACAATGTATAAAACTATCATATAAAGAAACACGATCCCATCTCTGGTAATTTCTTCATTTTTGAACAACTTTGCCTGCAAAATCTACGCTATTAATTAATATAAACAAACTCATTAATGAATTTAAACAAAATTGGACTTTCTAAAGTTAACGTTATTAAGCTCATCCATACTTGGCCAGTATTCGCACAAATTTCCTCAAAATATAATACACTTTTCGTTGTAATCCAATTTTTGTTTTTAAGTTGACTTAGGTGTTTGTGAAGACCCTGGTACCCCTCGAAATGGATTCAGGTACAATGAAACCGGCTCTCTGCGCTACGGCAGCAAGATATATTTCAACTGCTCCGATGGGTTCACACTCGAAGGACCTGACGTTATCCAATGCGTGCAGATGTACGGTCGCAGAGAAGATGACATTGCGAACAGCACCCATGCCGTTATGTGGAACCATGGTCTTCCGAAATGTATAGGCGAGTAATTTTACATTATGACTGTTTATAATATTTTGGTTCACGAAATATTTTTTTTTTATTCCATGAGTACTTGTAGGTTCTGTTTAATTTAGAATGACTTTAAAGTTTAATGACTTAAAGTGAACCAATCATTAACATATGTTTTGCTCTTGATGTGAGCTGTTCCTTGCCGGTATACTGTCTTCAAATATCAAGAGACATCGCAGTTTACTCTCAGTAAACAGTGAAACGACTAATTGTTGAGTAGACTAGTTGACGCGCGCGTACACTCACGCATATAACGATAATGATCGATCAGCACGCTCCACAAGACACAACAGCTAGATTTCTACCCGAAGTTTACTTTGTTTCACTGAAGAAATGCCCCACAAAAAGCAAGAAAACCAATGGGCAAGTGGGGAAAAATGAGCCTGCCCATGAGAAATTCCCGGCGGAGCCCTGCGCGGCCGGCCGCAGGAGGTACGGAAAATTTCTTTTAAATCAACCGTTGGCGGGTAGGAGAACGCCCGGGAATCGGTGGGTCATCAGTCGGTCACTGCCGGGACGCCGCGCGGAAAAGCTCCCAAATTTCGCCTAGTTTTGACAATGTACCGACCACCCATCGCTGGGGCTCTACAGCCTGCTCAACTTATCTAAAAAAAAAATCGCCGTGCGATGCCTAAATTCCAGCGGCGACCAACCATGCTACAAATCGGTCAGTGTGACCATAGCTTTATACAGCACAATTCCTTCCTAAAACTCTTTCTCACCGGATTTGCGTAGGGTTGCGTAGTACGTGTGGCGTACCGAATTCATGGCATACGATGGCGTATGGTTACGTACCCTAAAGGCACCGCGTACCTATGGCGTATGCAATTGGCGTACAGGTTTCTTAGGGTTTCGTACGGTTGCTTACTGTGTCCGCAAGCTTTTACTGATTCTCTATTGCGTAGGCTTGGCGTACTATAGCGTAGTGTTACGTAGACTTGCGTACAAAATACGTACTTTTCGCTTATAGTGTCTACGCCGAAAGTACCCGCGTACCCCATTGCGTCCCTCAGCGTATAGTTACGTATGCCTGCGTAGGGCAGTGTACGCTCGGCGTAGTCGATACGCAACACTACGCAACTCTACGCATGGCCCGGTGTGAAAGGGGCTTAGGACATTAGCCTACATAAATTACATAATTGAGACCCTAGCTTAAGCTAGGCGGATTAGGTTCCGTTCCGCCCCCTTTTATTTAGGGTACGCGTATGCATATTCCCTTCCTTTGAAAGCACCCCCCTAAGTCCGGTGTGTAAAGTCAACACGGGCCGATTTTTTGTGTGTATTACGAGCCGGACTTTTTTGCGTGAAAATTACCCCTTTCCAGGAGGTTTTGGGAACATGAATGCGGTCCCTCCGTGGGTTCCTTACACACCGTTTTATGTCATTCTTGAGTATCGTCATACTCTTCAACCGTTTAAAATAGAATGTATAGAATGCCTGGTAAACCTGTTAAAGGTACTATGTCCCATTTGCAGGCCAAAAAATGAAAAGGTTAAATTTCAACAGCATTCGAAAGATAATACTTATTTAGAACTTCCCTAAAAAAAGGAAAAAGCGACTATTAGTTGTCGAATCGACTTAAAAGCTATAGAGCCAGTAAGTAACAGTCTCGATTTTCAGACCATTGTACCGAATGGTGGTACGTTTCATGCTGCACAAAGTTTCAATCAGATTAATTTTGGCCATGTCGGTTATGGACGTAGACAGATGCTCATGTACCCTTTACAGCTCATTTTATGTATGTTATTACCAAAGAAGAAAAAAAGCCTGTCAGCCACTCAATAGTGTTTGACAGTGAAGTCTAGCAAAGTATAATTTGAGTATTAGGATTTAGGACGCTGCTATTAAACTGCAAAATTCCTGCAAAGTTCTACAGAATTTGATGTTAGCTGCAAAAGGGACATTTGATGAGCTTTCGGGCTCTTTTGTTGTTGTTGATTGGCCAATATAAACTATACGGTATATACACATTTTTGTTTACCCTTGCATCATGTTTATTTACCACGATGTTCAGGATTCACTTCGACTATTCCCTCTTCTGTGATTTCCACGGGCGGAGGTATAACTAACCCAATGACATTCATTCAGACAACTGACCCAGTGCAGGAGAGTGGTAAATAGATTCGTATTACGTCACAATTCCGGAGAGGGCGCACAAGGGAGCCATGCCCTCTACCTCCGTTAAAAAAAATGAAGAAGGACATAAAAGAAGAAGAAGAAGAAGAAGAAGAAGAAGAAGAAGAAGAAGACGAAAAGAACCGGAGAAAAAGTAGAAGAAGTAGAGGAAGAAGGTAAAGAAGAAGCAGAATAATGATAATAATATAAGAAGAAGATTAAGTAGCATCAGAAGAAGAAGAAGAATAAGAGAAGAAGAAGAAGAAGAAGAAGAAGGATTTTACATAGAACGGGTCGCGAATTTTTTTTCCGTACTCGAGAGGGCAAATACCCCATGTGCGCATGCGCGTGGACTTGTGATTTCTCTGCTACTTCCCATACGAAATGTACATGTATTCGCATGTACTGTGCACGATTCGCGTTCTACGAGTAAACGATGGCATAGTAGTCTTCAAACACAGACTCTGATTTGCCAGTTTGACAAAACAATTACGCATATATCGTGCGTAGCAATAGTACTAGTATTCAAGTCTGAGTAGTTGTATGATTCAGACATTTTAGTGCTTACAGAAATGCATCCCAAATTGAATAGCATGGTATAGTAGTCTGCAAGCACAGACGCTAATCGGACAGTTTGACAACATAGTGTCTTGAGTAGTGCTTTATATTCAAATATGTGTAGTTTTATGATTCAGACCCTACTGGTGCGTGTATTGGAAAGGCATCTCAACTTGCAGAGTGGCATAGTAGTCTGCAAGCACAGACGCTAATCTGACAGTTTGACAAAATAGTGTTATTCAAGTCTGAGTAGTTTTATGATTCAGACCCTACTGGTGCGTGTATTAAACTACACAAACTTGCATAAAATCACTACTCATCAATACACAATATATTATTATGTCCTTGCAGACTACTATACTACACTCTACACATTGAGATGCATTTCTAACGCACGCACCAGTAGGGTCTGAATCATACATCTACGCAGACTTGAATAAAGTACTTCTCAGCACACTACTAGTATGTTGTCAAACTGTCAGATTAGCGTCTGTGCTTGCAGACTACTATACCATTCTATACAAGTTGCAATGTATTTCCATATGCACTACTGGGTCTGAATCATACAACTACACAGACTTGAATAAGCACATCGCGACACATACGCATATTGATTTGTCAAACTGGCAAATCAGAGTCTGTGTTTGAAGACTACTATGCCATCGTTTACTCGTAGAACGCGAATCGTGCACAGTACATGCGAATACATGTACATTTCGTATGGGAAGTAGCAGAGAAATCATAAGTCCACGCGCATGCGCACATGGGATTTTTGCTCTCTCGAGTACGGAAAAAAAATTCGCGAACGGGTCAAAGGGAATAATAAAAACGAATTAAATCAAATCAAACGAAATTAAGCCCAGATAACTTGTCGCTGAGAACTGCCTCTTTGAGAGTAAAACTCACTTGTTACCGAAATATATGGTGCCCATCAAAATTGTACGCATATAAATATGTCGTCACATCAAAACTTCTAATGATTTTATGTGCATTAATATTAGTTCCAGTACTTTCGACATACACACTCACACATTTTAGTTGTTCTTCTGTTTTTAATGTTTTTGATTAATGCCGGCGAAATAGTTCACGATCGTTGCCATCAGAAGTTAGTTGGATTTATGTTGAAAGTTATTCATGCATGTCAGAAGTGTTTCCTTGGTAGACATTTCCTCGATTTATTGGTCATAGTTTAAAGCAGTTTTGAAGTACTCATCGCGACGATGGTACATTTATGATCAGGCGCGTACGCAGGGGGGGGGGGGGTTACCCCCCCTTGAGTTTTTTTATGTGTATGTTTTTTGGGAACCCCCCCCCCCCCTTTGAGTGTTTTTTTTTTATTAAAAAAATCCTTACAGATGACCTAGAAAAGATGACCTTACCCCCCCCCCCCCACCAACGGAACGGAATGTCGATGGGTCAAAATGTAAAAATTCAGGACCCCCCCCCCCCCCAAAAAAAAAAAAAAAAAAAAAAAAAAAATGTCCTCTTACCCGCCCCCCCCCCCGATTATTCAGCGGCTGGCTGAGTCGTTGCGAAATTTTTGGCCCGATTTTAACCCCCCCCCAGCCCCTTGAAAAAATCCTGCGTACGCCACTGTTTATGATAACATCTAAAGATCAAGGGTTTGTAAAGTTGTACACGTTTGCTTTGGTGGCGGTTGAAATTGTTTGTCGCTTACCTGTATGACTCTCTTAGAATATCTATATCAAACATCATCTTTTCACGAAAGGAATGTAAAGAAAGCTCTTGACATTTTATTTATATGTCAAGTGTTTAATCTTTAAACCGTTGGTTCTATTGTATTTTATTTACAATAAGTGTACTGCGCGGTATTGGTAAACGCCAAGGTTTCATGGTACATCGGGAAAAAGGTGATTTTTGGTACATCTTAATCCAGGCCGCCTGATATCAGATCAATATCGTTTTATTTAAAGTGTTTAAAGTGTACCTTTCTTTTCCCAATTTTCTCTATAATTTATTCTTTCTTCCTTTTCTCTTCTTCTTCTTCTTCTTCCTCTTCTTCTTCTTCATCTCCCTCTTCTTCGCAACCTCCTACTTTTGTTTTTCTTCTTCCCTCTTCTTCTTCTACTTCTCTTCTTTTCTTCTTATGGTAACATATAAAATCCTAATTAGACAAAGCAACATAAATTGGTGGGCTGAACTGTGATTAAACATCGTACAGTTATTTAAAAAAAAATAATCTTAAGAGTAGTGCTCCCAATACTATTTTATGTAAGTGTCGAAAGTGAAACTAATTAAAAACTATCTTTATCTGTTTTAATATCTTCGAATAAAATATTGCTATGTCAGCGGAAGTTAGCCGGCTGTTGCATTTCCTGTTTTAAACAGTTGCTTTAAAAAATAAGTATCGGGAAAATGGTTCGATCACAATGTTAAAGGGATAATTCACCAACAATTTAAATGAATATAATGTCATAGCATGACAAAAATATCGTATTGTTAGAAGCCTTGAATTCATCTTGAATTCGAAGGTACCAACATTTATTTCTAACAGATATTCTTAATTCAATTTGGCAACACTGCGATGTCAAATGCTACCCTCTGAAGAAAGTATGTTTTGTAAAATCCCTTACGTGTGTGTGTGTGTGTGGGGGGGGGGGGGGGGGCGTGCGTGTGTTCGTGTGCGTGCTTGTTTGTTTGTGTGTGCTCTTTTGTGCGTGGGTCTTGTTTGTTTCTGCGGCCTTTCGGCCCTTAATTTAATAAAGTACTTCTTAATTTTCATTCTTGTTTATAGTGATCAGGTTCTCTGAATTGTACGGAAGCTTCAACGTGCAGAGAGAAGGCGATCTGTTTAACTCGCCAATGGGCCTTGCTAGGGCCTAGAAGGCGACAAAAGCGAGTTGTTAAAGTCACCAAGGCCTCATGCTTAAGATGAAAATGCTAAAAGGCCCGTAATAGATAAAACTCATCAGAGCGCTTTCAGGCCGAGAAGACAAGAATGCGAGTTGCTGAAAGTAGCCAAGACGAGATGACATCTCTCGGCTTAAGCAAGGCGCCTTGTCGAGTTGTTCATACACGTAACTCGCTTTCTCTACTTAAATTATGGCGCCTTGAATAGTTAAACCAGTCGCCTTCTCGCTGTATGTTTAACTATCCCTAGCATTTGACACATCTTTGAAAAAAGAATACCTGCACAATTTGCAGCAAGTCACTTTAAAGTAGATAAACAAAGTAATAACTAACATGGAATTATAATTTGTTAAGGGGATTTTATTTTCAATACTTTTTATTCAAGCTTTTTGCCAGAATATCTCATGGATATCTCCTCGGTTTGAAAAAGTCCAATTCCCGATGGGTGAGAACGGAAAATGGGCAAATTCAACAGGAATGTGTCCATTCAACACTACTCAAGGTTGGTTTTGATGGTTTTTCATTCATTTTTTTTTATTTGAGGATGTAGACGGGGGATTAGGTAGGATAGCACGATCAATATGATCATTTCCCTAGTGGCATGTTCAGATATGGCGCGGTAATCCACCGAAAAAAAAAAGAAAAAAAAAACCGCCGCGTTTTCTTTCCTGTAAAGTGTTAATGATGAATGGCAACTGCGCGACCGAAAACGACTCATTTACTCGCAATATCATTTCCCAAATAGCCTTGATATCATGATGTTCAACAGATGTAGTGTGTTTTCACTTCATTATTTAACACTAGCGGATCTAGATAGGGGCTTGGAGTCTAAAAGCACCTCCCTATAGATCCAAGCCCCCAAACTGTTTCATGAATAAAAATGAATTTAAGCGAGGGACACGTAGACAATAAATGCAGGAACCCCAAGCTCCCAGCCCTCGGACCTAAGTTGATATTCTATATCCGCTTGTGTTGTTGAACGTATTGAATAGTTCAAGAGTCATGAATAGCTTGAGAAAATTTCAATCATATCCGATACATCTTTACTTTATTTATGTCTCCTTCTTTCTTCGTATATGGTAATAATTGTTTGCAAGCGTTCTGGTGATCATATATAAAGGTATGTTTCTTTTTTTTTTAATATACCGAACAGCCAATGAACCTATTGGACGGGCTCTGTGTATCGGCGATGGTATTACCAAGAGCCAGTGGCAGCCAGTGGATAATTGCGGACCATTTAGAAATGTCAAAGACATTCTCACCGAAATTGCAAAGGTTTTTGGAATTTTATTTTCAAATTTCGATCATTGAAAAGAGGCTTATTAATAACTTTCATATGTAATGCAATCGTGTTTAGTATATTGTAGATACCACTGATCATGATAACCTGAAAAAAAAAGTTTGATAATTTTTTCTTTTTAAAGCAGATAAGAATAAAATAATCTATCATTGAGTAGATTTCAACCAATTTGGTACATTATTTTTTACCAACTATTGTGTACAATTTTACACAAAAAATATTCAAGTTCCTTTCTTACAGAACTTCTTATTTTGAATGTATCGTTACTTTACATTTAAAAGTATAAAATCAAGCGTAACAGGTAATGAATAGCCCACGGTCGATCAATTCTACTGATTGTTTAAATGTCATTCCATTCACAAATGCATTGGACGATTTTGAGTTCTTAGCATTTGTTTCTAAAGTTCTTATTAATTAAGTGTTAGGCGCTATATAAGCACTGTAATTATTATTATTATTATAATAAAGATGGTACAGTATATGGAAACAGGAACCCAGTTATGTGTCATTGCAATATTGTAAGGAAGACATGTTCGCTAATTTCATATTACCTTAATCAATCAACGTTTACGTGTTGTAATGATATTTCCCTCAAATTTTAGGTAATCGTAGGTGAAAAAAACGCAGGTAAAGTGAGCAAGCAAGTATCATCTGTAACTTCCAACATCGAAGATATCACATCAAATGACATCAAACTTGTGGCAGAGATAACATCTAACATTGTGCAGCAAAATCTGACTAGTGAAGAGGTATTCTGCACGATACCAGACCAATCCTATTGAACATGAAGTTGCGATGTGGTTGACGAATTTTATTATGTCCCGATAATTATCTCTTGGGGGAAAAAACGATGTCTTCCCTCCGATACATGTATGAAATTGTAATAGATGTGAATGAGGTAAATCCCATAACCGGTTTCAACAACATTGGACACCTGAAAGCTAAACTAGTTATGAATGATAAATTTACAAGAGCCTAACCCCGTATCAGGCTCTTTTTGGAATTTTTGATATAATATTGTATTTGCTCCAATAGAGATTTAGGTCTGTCCTTTCATATCTTTTTGACTTCTTCCAGAAGTTGTGTAACAGCTTTAAAATAATAGCTGTGCTAAGGCTATCATGTTATTCAATACCCCATCGTCATTCAGTTTGATTTCCGAGATTAGGCAACTTTCTCCTATTATATTTTAAATCATCTTCTTCTTTTGTATTTGAATTGACAGGTAACAGAGTCTATAACGAGTATTGTGAGCAATGTAGCTCAGGTAGAAACGGAGGAACTTGAAGCCGCAGAGGAAGAAGGTGGGGCAATAAGTAAATTTGTCCAGGCTTTTGAGGAACAAATCAATCGTGTGGAGGTTGCCGATGGCGGGTTGCTCAACATTCAGCAGCCAAGTGTAGCCGTAAAGGTGATTTTAGATTTATGTCATAGGCTATGAAAAAACAATTTGATTTCAACCAGTATACTAAAATAAAAAATTTCATGTTCAAGTTATATAATTGTTTGCATGGATATTCAAAATAACAGAATTTAAAAAAATCTGACACTGCCGTTCATCCATTGTGGTTTCAATCAATCTGGTGTGTCCAACAAGGCGCGACACTTCCACCATTTTTCTTTATAGTTTAAAAGAGATCGACCAAACAACATAATTATTTGTGCATTTATGTGTGCGGGATACATCACATTTTGAATTTGAGGAATGCCTTACTTAAACGTCTGTGCATGGTGCTAATCGCCTCATTTTCAATCCTCATCATGCTAATGATAGTAATGATAACAATGATGATGATGATGATAATGATAATAACAATAAGAATAATAACAAGATTGAAGTTCTAATTCACAAAACAGATTCAGAGTGTACTTGCTGATGATGTAATGAGCGGTCTCGTGCTTTCGCTAGCTGGATCCAGTCCTTCAGACCTGACCAAATCCAATATTACAATCAGTTTAGCCGTAAAGGTGATTTTAGATTTATGTCATAGGCTATGAAAAAAAAAATTGATTTCAACCAGTATACTAAAATGAAGAATTTCATGTCCAAGTCAGGCGCGTACACAGGGGGGGGGGGGGGGGGGGGGGGGGGGTTAAACTTTGGTATTTTTGTGTGTGTAACCCCCCTCCCCCATTACCCCCCTAAACCCCCCCCCCTTTTTTTAATTTTTTTTTTAAAATTATTTAAAAAAATAAATAAAAAAAAATATCCCCATGGCTGACCTAAAAAGGTGACCTCACCCCCCCCCCAACAAAGCAAAATGTCAATTTTTCAAATTTCGAGACCAAAAAAAGAGAAGAAAGTGTCCTCTTCCCCCCCCCCCCCCCGCTTATTCAGCGGCTGGCTGAGTCGTTGCGAAATTTTCGGCCCGATTTATAAATGTTAACAATTTATCTAATAAAACAAAATATTAAACAAACAAAATTGCTGTGAATTTTTTTAATTGAAATTTACAGTTTTTATTGAAAAAGAATTAAAAATAAAAACAAATTATTGAATAAAAATTTTAAACCAAAATCAAATAAAAAAAAAAAAAAAAATTAAATCCCAAATATTAAGTCCCCAATAGTACTCCCAAATAGTACTTTTTCCGAGCAACCTTAAAATAGTTGAAATATTTCTGGTCATGTGACGAGCTCTCAACCAAGCCAATAATTTTTTGATGGAGAATATAATATGGTCTATGTATAGACTTTATGAGAGCTTATGGGCAAATAATCAGTTTCATTTGTGCATTCGAAGAAGTTTTAGTTTGGGCTGATTTTTTTTCTTCATGTCACAGGATATCCATAGACAGGAGGATTCATTTATCAAGGCATACAACATCCTGACTTACATTGGATGCTGTATTTCTATCTTCAGTCTTCTTGTCACATTGGCAACCTACCTGTGGAACAAGTGAGCTCATTGGAAAAATCATGCAATTGTGTATGTAATACAAAGAAGACAGAATACATACTATACTCTAGTCGTTTTATCTTCGATTTTATTTGGTAGCATTTGAATAAATAATATCACATAAACTGTGAAAAAGATGCATTTATAGAATTTAGTAAATAATCATGCAAATGTACACTGTTGGTCATAATGGTGGAATAATTATTTTTACCCCAGTTTAGGGAAGGATTTTTAAAAATTATTTAGTTCTAATAGATCTAGATAATGGCATACATTCTCAGATTCTATTGAATATTAATTTGCGAGTGTTTGTTTTGCGTGACTGCTAAATCATATGTGTGCTACTATGCTGATCAGCTAGGGAACCTACGTCCTTAAATCATAATTGACAGTAATGAGGATTAATGCCTCACAAAAGGGCACTAATATAGCTGATGGACACGATTTTTATCCTGGGGCCTCACAGTATTACGAGGCCATTGCTTAGCCCCTGAATCATGACTGTACGCAGTGTTTGCTAGGGTACGCGGCCCCTTCCACAAATCCCCCAAAACGAAGAAAATGCAATAAATTTTCAAAAATTCATTGCATTTTCCCCCGGCCCCCAGCAGGAAAAATTCTTCTGTGTGGCCATGCCTTGAACCATAATGCATAACCCTGCAGAAGAATTTTTCCTGTTGGGGGCCGGGGGAAAATGCAATGAATTTTTGAAAAATTATTGCATTTTTTTCGTTTTGGGGGATTTGTGGAAGGGGCCGCGTACCCTAGCAAACACTGCGTACAGTCATGATTCAGGGGCTAAGCAATGGCCTCGTTACTGTGAGGCCCCAGGATAAAAATCGTGTCGATTAGCTATATACTAGTGCCCTTTTGTGAGGCATTAATCCTCATTACTGTAAATTATGACTTAAGGACGTAGGTCCCTTAGCTGATTAGCATAGTAGCACACATATGATTAAGCAGTCACGCAAAACAAACACTCGCAAATTAGTATTCAATAAAATCTGAGAATGTATGCCATTATCTAGATCTATTAGAAATAAATAATTTTTACAAATCCTTCCCTAAACTGGGGTAAAAATAAATATTCCACCATTATGACCAACAGTGTAAATACCCTCCCCCTTTTTTGATGAAATTATCTCGTAATCGAATGACTTGTGAAGTACGTGTAAACCTACAGCACAGTTCTCTTCGGTATCACTTCTGTTTGAAATAGCCGGGCAGTTGAGAACTACTCTCAACAATGTACAGTTTGTGATAAAAAGAGAAAGAGAAGGGGGAGGAGGAGGAGGGGAAAAAGGAGAAGAGAAACTGCCGTAAAATCATTAGTTGCTTAGTGATGTAGGGCGTGACGAGGTTCATAAATAGGTTACAATATTAATTTGTTTATATCATATCGATATCGTATATTGATATATTATCAACTTCGTAGATCACATCCTCTGCCTCATGGTGTTCTGTTTGCATAGAATAGGAAGCGTATTTATATCGATTTTATTTAGTAGTTTAGTTTAGTTTATTTCTTTATTAAAAAATCACACCCGTCATCAGACGGCCGGCCTAAAAAGGCCTATGAGTGATACATCAAAAATAACAGTCATAAACAATTTGACATGATAACATAGTACAAATATAAGTATAACATAATTACAATCACAGGGAAAAAAAAAAAAAAAAAAAAAAAAATTATTCATTTAAGTAGTACAAAAGTTCTTGGCGAGTTGTTAGGATTTGGTTTGCAAAACTGGCTATTAAACTGCTTAGTGAGTCAGCTGAAATTAGGTAAATAAATTGTTGGTATGTGGAAAGATCTGAAAACGTATGGTCATGTTCTATTATATCATAAAGAAGTTGTGATCTGATGTCATTATATGCAGAACAAATCATAAAACAGTGGAACTCATCTTCTATGTTACTAGAATTACAAAAAACACAGTATCTTTCTTCATATGGGACATTTTGATAACGCCCAGTTTCAAGAGCTATAGGGGCACAACCGCATCTAAACAAAGCCAAAGCACGTCTGTTTGATCTATTTTGACATTCTATTACATATTTTGACGTGTTCAAAGATTGTTTAAAATTTCGATAAGTTCTAAGTTTATTTTTAGCATGAGCTTTCTTCCTTTTATCGTCAAAAATTGAATTTCTCCATCTATTCTCGATAAATAATTTACATGACGATGACACAGTTTTTACAAAATTGTCTGTACTAACAAGATTAGCTAAAGGTAAAACATGTACACATTGTAATTTTGAAAAAAGCTCTTTGACTCTGAAACACCAGTTTTTGACTCCATTGTTTGCTAGAGATTTAGACCAAGAAAAGATTTTACTTGGGTAGCGGTCACTATTGAGTTTACTTAAGTTACTCCATAATCTAACAACCGATTGAATTTGGTGATAGAATGGTGGGTCCCAACCCATCTCCCCTAACACTGCATTGTTAGGTGTATATTTCCCCACTCCTAAGTAAAAACGGCATGTTCTGAAAAAGACACTATTTATAACAGAATATTCATCCACACCCCAAATACCACTTGCATATTGTAGTATGGGTAAAATCATGGCATCATAAAGTTTTTTATATGTCTTGAATAAAGAGCCTCCAATCAATTTGAATTTACTTATAACAACACCCAATGCTCTGGATGCAGACTGAGCTAGCATTCTGGTACCCTTCTGAAAGCTAAGGAATTCATCAAACCACAGCCCAAGGTATTTGTAGGAGTCCACAATATCAAGCTTTTCTCCATTACAATTGAATAGTGCTGAGGTTTTAGCTTGGGACTTCTGTCTAAAATGTACAATTTGGGTTTTTGAGGCATTAAATTCAATCCTCCACTTGCGAGCCCAAGCGCCAATATTGTCTAACATACGTTGAAGGTCATTTTCATTTTCAGCAAGTACCACAATATCATCTGCATACATAAGCATGTCAATATTTGTATCTAGTACTTGAATCCCCCCCATTACATAGCATGACATTGTCAACTAAATCATTAATGAAAATGTTAAAAAGAACGGGAGACAAAAGGCAACCCTGTTTGACCCCTGACTCTACTTTAAAAAAACTAGTATGATTACCATTAACATTCACAGTACACGTAGTGTCCCGGTAAAGAGCCTGTATACAATTGTAAAGCTTACCATGAACACCAATTAATCTCAACTTGTACCATAGCAAAGATCTATTAACTCGATCAAAAGCTTTTTTTGCATATATAAAACAAACAAAAGTGTCTTTTTTACAAAGCTTTCTGTTTTCAATCATAGAGTAAAGACTGTACAGGTGGTCGAGACAACTCCTTTTCTTACGGAATCCATTCTGTTCTTCCTTAATAATACATTCTTTTTCAAGGAAATGAGTTAGTCTTTCTCTTATGATATCACAATAAATCTTACATATCACCGATATCAGAGTTATACCTCTATAGCTTAATGGTTCACGTTCATCCATTCCAGGTTTTAAAATTGGATGGATTATGCCTTTTTGCCAAGCTGTAGGGGAAATACCACGTTCAAAACAAAAGGAGAGGAGGGCATGAAGGAATTGTATTGAAGCATTGTTTTTTACCATCTCCGAAACGATACCATCTATTCCGGCAGCTTTGTTTAATTTTGCCCTCTTTACAGCTGCAGTCACCTCTGTTAATTCAATAGGAAGGTTTAAATCATTTCCTCTAGTATCAGATTCTTGAACATTACACTCTAGGATTTTCAACTGTGTGTTAACATGTGATAAGAACCCATCATCGAAACCACTGCCATTATCTTTAAACAGAGAATGGAAATCATTTTCCCATTTACTCATAACATTATCATAGTCTTCACTTATTTCTCCATCATCATTTATTATTTCCATTGGTATATTTTGGTACTTCTTTTCTTCATCTGACCCTATTCGACCAATCTCTTTCCAAAATGAACAAGAGTCTTTATTTACCATTGCATCAAGAGCATTGATTTTTTTATACTGGTAAGCTCTCTTAGCTTTTCTGACCGCTTTATCAAAAATCTTATGTGCATTTTTGTAATCAATAAACATCACTTTTTTACCCTCAGTATTCTTGCACTTCAACCATTCCTTTTGTTTACATTTAACACAATTCCATAACGATTGCAGATTATCATTCCACCAGACCTTAGGTGAATGGGGAAGACCTTTTTGGGGTCTACTAGTTTTCCTTTCCCTACAACATTTATGAACACATTTTTGGATTACTTTTTCAAAGCCATAATACACATCGTCCAAATGTTCCTGCGATGATAGACCACAGTTTAGTTTACTTATAAGCT
Organism: Strongylocentrotus purpuratus; assembly: GCF_000002235.5. NCBI lineage: Eukaryota > Metazoa > Echinodermata > Echinoidea > Camarodonta > Strongylocentrotidae > Strongylocentrotus > Strongylocentrotus purpuratus. Next base: position 22,403,282 of record NW_022145598.1, read on the forward strand.
CACTTACTGCATTTTTACTTTCTTCATCGGACATAAAGGAATCATTAATATCATTCAGTTGGTATCGCTTGGATAAATTTTGAAAACTGGGTTTAGAGTGCATCTGGTTATCACTATTTCTACACACTGTTTTTCTGTAAAAATGCCAACATAGTATTGAGTGATCTGGCACTGAACCCACCACTGGGATTGAGTGTTTGTCTAGTAGATCAGCAACTAACAAAACATCAAAATTGAAATACAAATTTATGTCATGGTAAGGTACAATGCAATAGTCCACAACTGATTTTCCTTTGTAGGACACACAGGTAAAATTATCATTTGTATATCGACCATTCAGACAGCAAAAATTTGAGGTTACACAAAAATCTGCAAACAGTCTACCTTGAGAATTTACTTCAAAGTCTATAGTCTTTCTCTGTCTCATTGGGTCTATGCCTTCAATAAAGTCTTGTAAACCTCCGGTTCTGGCATTAAAGTCACCACATATCTGTTAGTACGTATATTTCCCATTTGACATCGTCGTGAATAGTTACAGCCGGACTAGTTTTATTCCGCACGCGTCGCCATTCTTATGGTTTTTTCCCCACTAATAGAAGAGATAAATAAGTAAAGCACAATCACGTAATCTCCTTCTTTTCTTTGTTGTTGCTGTTGTTTGACATTTATATTATTCTGTGTTGCTTATGAAGTGATGGCAAGCCTGTAAAATGCATGGTACACTTTAGCTTCGACGCTTTTGCTTTCCTAACCTCATTTCAATGTTACAATCTTGATAGGGATTTGGGTTTGAGGACCAAACAGACTAGTCAGATCTTCATCTGTCTGTGCCTGACCTTGCTGTGTCTCTACACAACATTTGTCGTCATGATCTCTCTGGATTCTATCAGAGATTATCGTGAGGTCCGGGCTGGACCCTGTGGGTTACTGACGGCTCTAGTTCACTACTTTGTTTTGTCTTCCATTGCATGGATGGGTGTGGAAGGGTACAGTACCTACCTCATGATTGTGAAGATCTTTAACACCTACATCCAGAATTTCATGATCAAGGCTTTCTTCGCTGCGTGGGGTAAGATATTTCTTTCCGTTCCAATAAATTATCAATAATTTATTGCATCCACCCCGGTCCCTAACAGGAAAAAATCCTCCGCACGGCCATGCATTATGGTTCAAGGCATGGGCACTCAGAGGATTTTTGTTTCTGTTGGGGACCGTGAGAAAATGCAATGAATTATTAATAATTTATGGCATTTCTTTAAACAAATATTATTTGTGGGGGCTACCCCCTACCCTAGCCCCTGTAGCGTACATTCATGATTCAGTGGCAACGTAATGGCCTCGTTACTGTGAGTCCCCAGGATCAAAACTGTGTCGATGTGCTATATTAGTGCCCTTTTGTGAGGCATTAATCCTCTTTACTGTTATTTATGACTTAAGGACGTAGGTCCCCTAGTTGATAAGCATGCTTTATATAGCAGTCACGCAAAAAAAAAAACACTCGCAAAATGTTATTCAATGAAATCCAAGATTGTATATACTGTTATCTAGATCTATCAGGAATAAATCATTGTCAAAATGATTCCATAAATTGGGGTGAACAAAATTATTCCACCATTATGACCAACAGGGTAGATGTAGGTACTGACAGTATTAGCATAACAATGAGTTTGGCAAGGTGCTGCAACCTGCTATGCTGCAACCAACTCTCAGCAATAAAAAAAATAATGAATGGGCGATCAAACGTAATTCTTTAACTATTAATTTAACACAGGAAATTTTTATTTTCTCTGTTTTCTAATGAATAAAATAATTCCAAAACTCTGGTAGTGTATTATGTTCAATTAACCATACTAGCCAATAGTTATGGAAAGATCATTTTAAGACGGATTATAGTCAGACAGGCATTATCTAACAATGCACATGAATTCGTCATTGTTGCCATTTATGTGTAATTTCTTCATTGTAATTATTAATATTAAATGGTACTCGGCATTTCATGTGGTTTGTACAAAGAAGACCCTAAACCCCAGAGAGTATAAACATCAGGATATCTAGTTTATTGTATAAATAATAATAGCGTCGCCACAACCGTGGTAGTAACTTGTGAGCTGGACAGCACATCGATAACATGAGTAGGTCTATCAGAGAAACGGAGAAATGAATGAGCTAGGCACATGTTCAATTTAGGCGTATTGTGAATGACTATAAACATTGTATTTCCTTAAACACATATGTCATTTCAGGAATTCCTGCACTTATCGTGGTTCTTACTGGAGCTATTGCTAGAGACTCTTACGCCCATGATGACCTGTAAGTGGTAACGTTTGAAAGTCAAGCTGGAACATTGGATTGCCTAGCCTAGGGTATATCTAATGATCTTCAAAATTCGGATTCGGCAAGATGAAGTTTCTGTACTCTATTCTAGTGTTTAGGCATTGGGTATATTGGTATCTCATGAGTATTACAATCTCTGATGTTGTTGGTAACTTATGGATGACAAAGCTTGGACTTGTCAGAATAAATAATGGGAAATCATTTACAATGGCGAGTTAAATGTTTCAAGGACCATGGACATTTTGTATAACTATGGCTAGGATAGTCAGTACTGATTGACTTAATTCAGTCACTTTATAAAATGCATATTTACTATCAACAGCTGCTTTCTACAATTATGGGCTCAAATCGGTTGTCTCCTGATTCCCATGTCCATCATCCTCCTCATCAACATTGTCATCTTCATCCTGGTGGTTCGACAATTGATCCGATCTGCCAACATCGCTGGTCGGATGAAGGGAGAGGCTAAGGTAGAACGCCAAGAGGCTATCGAATTCGTCCAGAATGCAATCTGCATCTTGCTCCTGCTCGGTCTGACCTGGGTCACCGGATATCTGCTTTTGATCCCGTTATTCAGTCAGGTAAAGCCAACTAGCTTCAAGAATAAGTCATTGCGGTATCTATCTCTTCTAAGAAGTATCTTGAGAACTCAGTTATGATAACTACACACAATAGCATTACCTCTTTAGATGTTTAGTATCTTTTGAACATGACAGAGAATGGCATATACCTAATTATTATTTCTGAAACATTTGCGTTTAACAGGTGGCTCAGCCAATCTTCGTCGTCCTGAACTCCTTCCAAGGATTTTTCATCTTTCTACTCTACTGCGTCCGGAAGCCTCACATCCGTAAGAAATGGGGGCTAACTTGTTAATGATGATCAGGTTGATTACACCAACAATGATGTTGCCGCCAGTCTCCCTAAGGATGCAGAGGATGACACCAAACACAATGAGAGGAATGATGTAGATGCTAGTTACACCACCAATTTTTCAAAGGCCAATGGCACAGTTGAGGTTTTAACTATAGCTCAGCACTCATTCTTACTTGATTTTTTAAAAATGTAAACGAGTTTTTATTCACTTATTTTTAAGCAAGAAGAAGATCTTATTAAGAGAACCTGATGTTACATTGGTACACTAGGCAGGGGAGGAGTGGCCTTGGTGTAGGTTGAACCCCTATCCCTGTTCTCCGAGTATTTCGCAATTACCAATATTCCGTCACCACATATTGGGGCAAACAAGTGATTGTTATTGGTTATCATCTTTATTATATTTCAATGACGAAATCATATATGTACATTTGTATGCACCTTATCGAATTATTTATGATCAGATGATTATTTTTTTTTTTTGGTGTATTACTCAGAGAATAGGTCTTTTCATTGTTAAAAAAGTATGATGGTGATGATGATGGTTCGATGGGTATTTTTCAATTCATTTTAATAATTTTTAGTCATTAAATGATATATATAATTATGTATATAACGAGCGGAAATTCAATATTAATGGTTGCGTTACTTAAATGCAAGGTCCCCATTGCTATTCTCTTATTTAATTTCTTTGCAAAGGTTGAACAAAATTGTCTCCCCCGGGAATCGAACCGTGTCACTGGCAGAGAACGACAATGTCTTTACCACGAGATCACAGAGACGGGCCAGTGGCCTCGGTGATACCAGATTTAATTGACCGACAGATTTGGCAAATCTCATGGAACAATTTACATACATGTGCCATGGTTGACGGAAAGAGACAAGTGGATAATAAATAATGTAAAAATAATAGGAGATACAAAATATACTAATTTTTTTGCTTTAACCCTTTGTAAAATAATGAAAAATATATGTGTTCTTGAAGTAAACTTGTATACTGTCTATTTAGTTTTACGTGCTTCTCAATTTAGAGTATCTCGGCCAAAATTGATATCACTATATTTTACTCAGAAAAATGTACTTTATTGTAGATTATTTGGGTTGTATTATTTACCAATTTTGTTAAAGCATAAACTTCATTGTTCACGATGTCCCTGAAAAAGGACACCCAAGTTTATCATTAAATTACTCACTGATCCTGAATTAATCTTGGTTAATGTGCACACAAAAGAGAAACTAATAAATTAATTTATAATTTACCTTCATACAGCGCTCAAAGTTAATTGTCTCTAAACCCTATACATGATTAACTTACACTTTCAGGACTCCTTAATCCTCTCTATCACATGGTGCACCCACAAGCCTACTGTATATTACACGAATTAATGAAGAAATTTTATGTAATAGTCATGACAGGAATGTACGTATAGAAATACGAATGGAAGACAAAAATATATAGGTGCACATGTTCGCAGACACATTCACAAATGACGAAATTAATAACCGCAGGAGAAATACTGTTTCAATTAACTGTGTGAATGTTAGGCATTAAGACTAGCCTTAAAATCATTAAATTGGAAGAAGAGAATAGCATAGAGATATCGACTGCTACGAGAGGTCTGGCTGTTTTTATACGCTCAAGGGAAATTTGCCTCCGCTGCTATCAACCCTCGGCGCGCATGAATTTCCCGAGAGCCACTATAGAATCAGCCAGTCCTTGAATATCAAAGCAGACGATATCCCTTAAACAACATATTAAAATGATTATAATATACATGTACACATAATACCGGTACACACTATTCAGAATATTGTCCATTAAGTGTTCAACCATTCAAGTGCAACCCATTTCAGCTGTTTAAAATGCATCGCTTGAGGCGCCGCTGATCCTTCTTTCTCGCATATCAAAATCATTGATCTAGTATATATCAATGATTTAAATGATTATTTTTCAACCATGTCATCATCTTTAATAGGATTAAAAGGGGCTTCCCCTGATTTTCTGAACCCATTTAGAATTGGCCTCATAAATATGTCCTTATCATCGATTTCGAGAGTACCTACCAATAACTCAGAAAAGAGTTATCACGAGCGCCATCTCTTGTTTAAAACATAACATTCAAATGCAGACCAGTACTATTTCCTTACATCACCCCCTTCTATCTCTCTCTCTCTTTCTTTCTTTCTCTCTCTCTTTCTCTCACACACGCCATCCTTCTCTTCTTTTCCTCAGTCTTTCACATAATTTCCCTCCCTTACCGGTGTTCCTGCGAAAAGGTGCCCCTAGTGATCGACCGCCCCTACTGCAATAGAATAAGTGCTCACCTCTTTCAATTTAATGTGCCACACATTTTGTTTGAAGTTTTGAAAGTAAGGTATCTGGTTTTTAGAATAGTGTTTTTATTTGGCATACTTGTTCGAACACACATGCGTTTCTGGTGAGAATCGAGAAGTCATGTGTATGTTTAATACTTTATATGCAACAACGTACGTTTTTAGGAATGTAAGCACATGTGTGAAATTTTCTGTGTAACCGAGGACCTATCCCTTTCCCTTAGGGCATGAAATTAAAAACATTTGCATTGGTTAAGAAACTGGGGACGTTTTTTTTTTGTGTGTGTCCACTAAGTGAATGTACAGTTCTCATGTGTGTCCTCGGTTTGGTACCCTAAACCTTTTTTCTATATTTTTTATTAAATCGATACCTAGACGAGATAAAAAAAAACACACACACAGACAGGCACGCACACACACACACACATACACAAACACACATACGCACACGCAGACCACTTCATGACTCGTGTTCCATTTCCCTGTTTAGTCCTTAACTTTGATAATGAGATTGCCAATGAAACAATTTTCAGTAAATTTCAAATAATACCTTTTTAGAGTGCCATTATCTCCTCTTAATAATTCTTTTTATTAATTTTTCTTTACCGATGTTCATCAGTGTGAATTATGCAAATGTCTATATCATTGTTTTCCCCATTCATACAGAATTCCGCTAGTCGTCAAAGGTTTATGCACATTCTCATGTTTTTGTAACGCCTGTTCCGTGTTTATACATAGATTGAATAAAATTGAAGAGATTCAACACTCAACCAATTCTCAGAGGAGCCAAAGTTTAACTTACCCTCTAATCTACATAATGCACAATCAGTCGACTGTTTTAAAAAAACGGGCTAACTCGAACCAAAGACAATTCAGCCCAGTTGCAAAAACGGTCAGTTTTTTGCAGGTTTAGGGTTAGGTTTAGGGTAAGGGTTAGAGTTAGGGTTTAAGGGTTATTGCAAAATGACAAAAAAATGACCGTTTTTGCAGCTGGGCTGAGTTGTCTCTGGTCCGAGTTAGCCCGGATCCTTTTGATTTTATTTTTTTTTTGTCCCGAAAATTGGGAAATTAGGCCGACCGATATTTCGTTCAATGGGGGGGGGGGGGGGGGGGGGGGGGGGGGGGGGGGTAAGGTTTTTTTTTTACCCAAACACACACAATGTTTTGTTTTGTTTTAAAAAGATTCTTTTTTGACAAAAAGTAAGGGTCGGCTTATCCTCTGATACCAGAACATTAAACAAATTTGAGGGGGGTTAACCCTTAATCCCACCGCCCCCCGTCTGCGTACGCGCCTGGTCACAATCATAACTACCAACATCTTCGTCATCTTCATGATCATTTCACCGTCATCATTATCACCATTCCCACAGGCCACCACCACCACCATCAATATCATCATCATCACCACCACCACCGGCACCGCCACTGCTATCACCACCACCATCACCATGCATTTTCATCATCAAGTGCCGGCGGAGCCAGTAGGCAGAGGGGTGGATGGGCACAGTGCCCCTACATTTTTAAGTATCTATACAGTGTCCCTTTTTACATAGGAATGGTGCCCCCTTTTACTTAAGATAAGTGCCCTTTTTATTTCTTAGAGGTGCCCGTTCTTCTTATTATAAGTGCCTCTTACCATCTCTGATAAGTGCCCCTTGTCACGTCTGAGAGATGCCCAATGTACTTTAACAAATGCCCTTTTCTTTTGTAATAAGTGCCTCTACCCCTTCTGTTAAGGACCCCTTTTCATATTGGATGAGTGCCCCTTCTCTCCTCTGATGAATGCTCCCTTTTTATTTTGACACATTCCCTCCTTTTCTTTCTAAGAAGTAACTTTTTCTTTTACTTCTGATAAATGCCCCTTCCTTTTTTTAACAAGAGTCGCTTCCCTTTCTCACAAAAACCCTTTTTTTTTTATCCTCGCTGAGTGACCTTATTCGAATCTGAGAGGTGTTCCCTTTGACTTTATAATAAGTGCCCCTTTTTATCTTTGATTAGTGCCCCTTTTTATTTTGACACTTGCTCCCTTATCCTTTCTAATTAGTGCCATTTTAATTGCCCCTTTTCATTTCTCATTAATATGTCGGGGAATTTAGAATAATAATAATGATAATATAAAAATAACAATATTAAAGTATTAATAAAAATAATTGTAAGGATAATAATGAGAACACTGATTTTAAGGATGATAATAACAATTATTATTATGATAAAAAATAATGACAATAAGAGAAATAATGATAAACCGTTCTTGAAAAGGGTATATCACATTACGAGATAAAGTCCCTGAACGCTTCTAAAGAAGTTGAATTTAATTACCCTGAAATGAAATCTTAACAAGAATCTTGGTCTCCCAAACAAGTGTTTGTTTTTTTTCAAGTTCATTGAATGGTTTATTACAAATACTGAAATTATCCGCCCACGAGCTGAATTACATTCAGTTTAAAATAAAAGCACATGAACAAAGTAGCAATATTAAAACAATTATTACATTAAGCGTAGGAGAATACATAAAAAGATAAAATTAATAAGATATAATATCGTTCAAAAGCTAAGTATAATCAGCATTGTGATCAAAACTATAACAACATAGACAGGATTTTTTTGGACATCAATATTAATAGTAATAGTAAATTAATATGACCATCTGCATACTACTACAAAGTGCATTTGTATTTCATGAAGGTAAACTAGCCATTAGTATCAATATTGTAATTATTCTACCCTCCAAAAAATAGGCGTGGATTAATATTTAGTCAGGGACGCCAACTTATACATTTTACAAAAATCTTGGCACCCCCAAAATAGACTATAGAGACTTTTTACTTTTTTATGACATGATTAGATATAGTAGACTAATATCACCATCGGTATACTACTAGAAAGAACACCTGCATTTGATTCAAGTATACTTATACTATATTACTATACTATACGTGTAAGGACCATCTCAAAATATAAAAGCGACATGATCTGATTAACTTTCTGCCCCAGCCTGCTGTTTATTGCCACCTCATGGTCAACTTACCAAATATCCAATTCACATAAAGCGGACGGAGGACTCGATGCGAGTACCAACAGCGCAGCGAGGGAAGAAGCGAGTGACGTGATACTGCATGACATTAAAGTGCAATTTCGCTTTGGCTATATAATGATAATAATAATAATATTTAATTTTTATAAAGCGCTTAATACAAATGTCTCTAAGCGCTTTACAAATATACTATTACCCCGGTCATTGGATTCAGTGCTTGCCTGCACACAATGTGTGCACAATCTCCACTCCCTGGGGAACATTCCAGCCAGGCGTTACATGACGCTCAAAAACAGTTTGACCAACAATGACGGTCGCATCCTACCGTACCCATTTAACACCTGGGTGGAGAGTAGCAAGTGCAGGTTATTATCTTGACAAAGGATATTAGTGCCGTGTCGGGATTCGAACCCTCGACCTTCGCATCTCCAAGTCAAGCGCCTTAAACCACTCGACCACGACACTCCCACATAAACAGTAATGACACATATACAATCAAACTCCCTCCTTCAAGATCAGTACTAATAAAACTAATCCCACACTTGTTTATCGCAGTTGTAATCCCTATCCTTTCCGAAACCTTGATATTTTACAGGCCTAGCGCTCCCTATATACTATTCATTATAAAAAGAATGAAAACAATGAACAACAACAACGACAAAGATTCCCAAGTAACGGCCTATAATATTTTGACAAACTCGCTACATTATTAACTTCATTTAGAGCTCGTGCTAGAGTGTCAAACTTGTCTTCGTGGCCACCTCTCCATTAAGGCTCCCTGTCTGTTATGTATTGGGCTATTGGCTATGTATTTTGTCTCCCTAGAAACAGAAAAGTGTGTTGTAGAAGCTATCTGCAGCTAGTGGCCATTTTTTTTTTTTTTTTTTACATTGAGTGACCTTTCTAGACAGGTATGACTGTTCTTAAAACTCGTTCTGTGTCCTACTTCATGGAATCAATTTTAATTCAGCATCTCGTATACCGGCTCAGTATTCTCATTGGCCACTCCCAAGTTTGATTTCTTGACTCTAGCTGTTTGCTGAACTATTCTTTGATTCCCATATTCTACCCCCTCGATTGCATTCATTTGGCCTCTATCTCCGCGTGTAGTTGCTATGGTGTCATCGTAGGCTGGTTGCTCCATAGTTGTTGCATCTAAGGATGTGTAGGTATGCTCAACTATTGTTTGATATTCATATTCTACCCCCTCGATTGCATTTGTGTGGCCTCTATTTCCGTGTCTAGTTGCTTTGATGTCCTCGTAGGCTGGTTGTTTCATAGTTGTTGTATATAACGACGTGTAGGGATCGAGTTCCTGGCCCTCCCTGTCACAGACTGACTGCCTTAGAGCGATGTTAGAGCGTCTGAAATAAAGGAAAGAAATATTATTAGTGAGGTATAGCGTTGTATTTTCTAGAAACTGAAAGCCCTGTATCAACCATAATCATTAGTATTACTCTTATTACTACCAGTAGCAGTAGTAATATTATGATGCTATTATTGATGTTGATGATGTCGAAGATGTGGAAAAGGAAAGTCACGTTTCCGACGACTTCCGACGACGTCGGAAAAAGCGAAAGTCGTGATGTCGTAGATAGGAGTCAGCCCTTCAAACGACGAAACGAAAATTGAAGACGAAGATACGTTGATACGGAAGTCGACGACGACGACTTGTGGATTGTGGCGCTGATAAGTGGCGTGTGTTGCTGATAAGCGGCAGTCTTTCGCTATATAAATAGACTACCTTTTATAATATTTACATGTGCTGGTATTTGGAATATATCCAGGCAAGATTGTATCACGGTTTGGATAAAAAAAAACGCTCATTTAAATTATATATTGTTCCACTGTGTCTGGTCTCTCGCAAATCATATTAGAAATAATAGCAAGACTTGGATTGGGTTGTTGGTGATTATAAAACCATCAACACCCCTAATCAACCTTTTGCTAAATTTGAGACCGTGCAGGATACCGACACAAAGGGTCGCTGGTGGAAATACAAACTTGAGTTTGTGAAGACTGAAAACAGAAGGCGATGGTCAAACAACCAAAGTAAGGTTTTCAGCAAAACAGCAAAATAGACATCATGTTAATGGTGGCGCTGACGAATGGCGTGTTGTTGATGAATAATGGCACTGATGAATGGCGTGTTGTTGTTAATGACGAGTGGCAATGTTGTTGATGGATGATGGCACTGACGAATAGCGTGTTGTTAATGAGGAGTGGCGATGTTGTTGATGGATAATGGCACTGACGATTAGCGTGTTGTTAATGACGAGTGGCAATGTTGTTGATGGATAATGGCACTGACGAATGGCGTGTTGTTAATGACGAGTGGCGATGTTGTTGATGGATAATGGCACTGACGAATAGCGTGTTGTTAATGACGAGTGGCGATGTTGTTGATGGATGATGGCACTGACGAATAGCGTGTTGTTAATGACGAGTGGCGATGTTGTTGATGGATAATGGCACTGACGAATAGCGTGTTGTTAATGACGAGTGGCGATGTTGTTGGTGGATGATGGCACTGACGAATAGCGTGTTGTTAATGACGAGTGGCGATGTTGTTGATGGATAATGGCACTGACGATTAGCGTGTTGTTAATGACGAGTGGCAATGTTGTTGATGGATAATGGCACTGACGAATGGCGTGTTGTTAATGACGAGTGGCGATGTTGTTGATGGATAATGGCACTGACGAATAGCGTGTTGTTAATGACGAGTGGCGATGTTGTTGATGGATGATGGCACTGACGAATAGCGTGTTGTTAATGACAAGTGGCGATGTTGTTGATGGATAATGGCACTGACGAATAGCGTGTTGTTAATGACGAGTGGCGATGTTGTTGGTGGATGATGGCACTGACGAATAGCGTGTTGTTAATGACGAGTGGCGATGTTGTTGATGGATAATGGCACTGACGAATAGCGTGTTAATGACGAGTGGCGATGTTGTTGATGGTTGATGGCACTGACGAATAGCGTGTGTGATGATGGACTATACTGATGATGATGCTCTATACATGCTCTAAAAGTGTCCATGTAATTGGTTCATGTGTCTCTCTCCTAGTTTTCGCACAAATTTGTAGAACTGTCAATAGCGCGTATTCCACCTTCTTTTAACGTTTTTGTTAGTAATTCCAGAAAATGGCGAAATTCATTACTTCTTAACAAAGTATGATAACGTCTCCCAATTTATATCATGATGTAAGGAACTTTTGGTTTACATGTGCATGCAATAGGTTCACGTCTCCAATTCCTAGTTCTCGCGCAAATTGCAATACCATGTATAAAACTGTCAATAGCACGTATACCACCTTTAGACACGTTTTTGTTATTTTTTCCCCAGATGGCAAAGTGCATAACTTCTCAACATGGTATGATAACGTCTCCCAATTCATATCATGATGTAAGGAACGTCGTGCTCTTCGTGTGCATGTAAATGTAATAGGTTCACGTTTCCCATTTGAAGAATTGCGTAACTTGCAATAATATGTGTAGAACTGTCAATAGCGCGTATATCAGCCGCCTTTTTAAGACTGTTTTGTTATTTTTTCCCAAATGGCAAAGTGCTAAACTTCCTAACAAAACATGATGACGTCTCCCAATTGATACGATGATGTAAGGCATGTCGAACTTTACGTGTGCACGTACATGATTCGTGTCTCCAATTCCTAGTTCTCGCGCAAATCGCAATACCATGTATAGAACTGTCAAAAGCACGTACATGTATACCGCCTTTTTTAAACGTTTTTATTAGCTCTTCCCAAAATGGCAAAGTGCATAACTTCTCAACATAGTACGATCTCTTCTCATCTCATCTGTCCCGTAGTCTGGCTGACCGTTGGGGCACCACTGTAGATTTTACAACCAGCTTCCTCAATTCCTCGCGGTTCTCAGCTTTCCGCCGTATGATGTTCCAGTCAAGGCCAGTCCATTCTTTGATGTTGTCTTCCCATCGTTTCTTCTGTCTGCCTCTTCGTCTTCCTCCCCGTACTGTTCCCTGTAGGATAGTCTTGGCCAGTCCTGATAATCGTGTGATGTGCCCGTACAACTTCAGTTTGCGTCTTTTTACTTAAATAGGGTTTTCAATTCTGGTTTTCACTACCTTATTGGGTATGTGATTTCTATACGAGATACCGAGGAGTTTGCGGAAACATCTCATCTTCAGTGCCTGTATCCTTCTTCCAATGTCAGCTGTTATGGTCTACGTTTCACACGCATACAAAAATATGGACATGACCAGGGAGCGCATCAGTCTGATCTTGGCAGGGCCGTAGCTAGAGTTTGATGTTTGGGGGGCACATACATGTTGACCGACGTCCTGGGGAGGGGTCAAAATTATTCAACCGATCTTGGCTACGGGCAGGCGCGTACACAGGGGGGGGGGGGGGGGGGTGTTTGGGGGTTAACCCCCCTTTGGTATTTGTATATTTGTAAACCCCCCATCATCCCCCTAAACACCCCCCTCCCCCCTTTGGATTATTATTATTTTTATTTTTTTTAATTATAAAAAAAAAAAAAAAAAAAAATATATATATATATATATATATATTCCCATGGCTGACCTAAAAAGGTAACCTTACCCCCCCCCAACGGAGCCAAATGTCAAATTTTTCAAATTTTGAGACCCCCCCCCCCAAAAAAAAAGTGTCCTCTTACCCCCCCCCCCCCCCCCCCCCCCCCCCCCCCCCCCCCACCCCCCTCTTATTACGCGGCTGGCTGAGTCGTTGCGAAATTTTCGGTCCGCCTGGCTACGGGCCTGGATCTTGGAGCTGATGGCGATGTTTTTGTCTGTTCAGATGACTTTTAGTTTGGTCACTGCAGCTGTGGTCTGGGCTATCCTGGAGAGTACTTCAAGCTTCAGAGTGTGTATGTACGAATACGCTTATCGACCCAAAAAAAAGAAGTGTGATAACGTCTCCCAACTCATATCATGTAAGGCTTACCGTGCTTTACGTGTACATGTACATGGTTCATGTCTCCCAAACAATTTTATTTTAATATTCACGTCTTGGACGTAAAATACAACAAAATTGTTGCTGGGTAAAGGTCAATTTTATTGATTTTCAAGTCTTGGACGTAAAAGACGAAACCAGCACGGTGCGAGTAAGCACATCAAAACGCTCACAAACATGTACAGCATTAAAGGCCTATAATATGAGACATAATAATAATAATAATAATAATAAGCTTTACCTTCTATGTCTTTTGCAAATAACGACCACGACAATGATGGCGTTGATGATGAGGAGGCCAGAGACGATGCCAATACTGATATAAATGATGACCTGGTGACCTAGGTAAAAGACAGAAATTGTTAAAAGTGTTGTTACAATTTTTTAGCCGGTATGAGCCACATTGATTTTTTAAATGGCAATTAGTTACCACTGCTATAGTCAGTGACGTACGCAGGATTTTTTCAAGGGGGGATTTGAACATTTTGAAATCGGGCCAAAAATTTCGCAACGACTCAGCCAACCGCTGAATAAGCGGGGGGGGGGGGGGGGGTGAAGGGGGGGGGGGGGTTTGAAAATATGACCGATCGACATTCCGTTCCGTTGGGGGGTAAGATCATCTTTTTAAGGTCATCCATTAGGATTTTAAAAACATAAATAAAAAATAAAAATAAAAATTTCAAAAGGGGGGGGGGGGGTTCCCGAAAAACACACACATAAAAAAACTCAAGGGGGGTTTAACCCCCCCCCCCCCCCTGCGTACGCGGCTGGCTATAGTACACAGACATTTCAAATACCACACAATGATTTTCCTATATAGGGGGCATGGGGCACGGAGACAAGACCCTTTCCTCCTCTAGTTTTACACTGTTTTATATACTAGTACAAACAGATATACCGGGTATAGACTCTAATAGTTTTAAGCAACCTGAAGATAAAGACCAGTTATGGTCATGCGATTGCATTGTGAAAGAAACAGTGTGGAATATCGATCAGAAAAGGTGGATCATGTAGCATATAAGTATTGGTGTGTACTGCAAGGTTCTGTAGTCATCAAAATGATAAGAAATTCGGCCCAGTCTTGGTAAAGTTACAAGCACTGTACACAGAAAGATGTATATGGGACTACATAAGCAAAAGCATACAAATCGGGCCTCATTTTTAAGCTGTTACTTGTCATCTTTAGAATATGTAGGCATTTGAAGATCCATGATTTTCAGGGAACATTTTTTCTCTGATGTTCTTCCACACTTGGATAATGAAAATGATAATGCTCACAAAATATTTTTCACCTCTCCCCAGAACTCAACCTTCTCTTTAACTCTACGTATGCTTATATGATGTGTGTAAATTGAGGCTATCGTGAAATACAGTTGTATTAAATACCAGAAATACATGTACTGATAATCCTTTCTTTATTTAATTCATTATTCTCCTTTTCACACTTTTTATGATAAAATCGTCAGTAATCGCTGATATATTTGCATGTAACCATTTCATTTGCATCCATATTACCACAATTGCTCGAAAATTGTGACTTAATGAGAATTTATTTACCACCCTGCTGCTCTGTGCCAGCTGTCTCAATAACTACCATTCGGTTAGTGAGCCCTTCGCCCTTGGAAGTCACATAAGAGGGTGTAGACGAACTGGATCCTGAATATTAAGGTGAATAAACATGATGCAATGGTAAATAAAGATGTTTATACAGTGTATATATATATATATATATATATATATATATATATATATATATATATTGGCCGGTAGAAAAACAGAATGAAAACTTTTTTCACCAGCACTTTTTAAATCACTTTACTTGGTAAATGACTTGAATTGTACTTTCGGTATATTGTCGAATTTTATCCGTTTTTTAATCCTAAGCGTAAAGGGGCTCGATAGCAGACCTAATTAAAAGCGCTATATACATAATTTTTATCATAATTATTGTTAATGTTTGTATTATCATTATTGTTGTTGTTGTTGTTGGAACCATTATTAATATTATTATTATTATTGATATTATCGTCAACCAACAGCATCATCATCATCACCATCATTATGGGTGACATTGGAGTGTACTAATCACTTAAATTATCATTTCTGTATTACTAAAAGGTGCAAAATAAACGTTTGACGGGTTTACCAGGTATTCTATAGGTTAAAGGGATAGTTGAGTTTTGGTATAGAGGGCGCTACAAAAAATAATTGTTTTGTGAGATAATGAAAAAAAATGTCAAATTTGAAACAGCATACAACTTAAATGACAAAATCATCTTTGCTTGATCAAAATAGGTTCAGAAACGGCTTAAATATCCCTAAATAAAACAATTTCTAATACTTATGGGGCCCTTAAAATATATACGATAATTTTAAACCAGCCGTTGAAAAAACGAAATAGCACATTAAACGTTTTATTCTGGCCAATGCCAATGTTGGCTTTCGTTTGACTTTTTCATGTTGGTTATAGTACGCACTAAAACCAGCCGGCCCGAGTTGTTCACCTCTCCCCAGAACTCAACCTTCTCTTTAACTCTATGTTTACCCATATGATGTGTGGTAATTGAGGCTATCATGAAATAAAGTTGTATTGAATACCGGAAATACATGTACTGATAATCCTTTCTGTTTTTAATTCATCATTCTCCTTTTCACACTTTTTATGATAAAATCGTCAGTAATCGCTGAAATATTTGCATGTAACCCTTTCATTTGGATTTATATTACCACAATCGTACAGGACTTGTGACGTAATAATTATCTTTTTACCACTATGCTGCCCTTGGTCAGTTGTCTGAATGAATGTCACTGGGTTAGCTTGCCCTCCGCCCTTGGTAGTCGCAGAAGAGGGTGTAGTCGAACTGAATCCTAAACATCATGGTAAATAAACGTGATACACGGATAAATAAAGATGTTAAAATAGTAAATATTGGCCAATCAACAACAAAAAACAGACTGAAAACTCATTTGTTCATCAGTAGTTTTAAGATAAGTTTCCTTGGTATTTAATTTGAATTGTATTTTTGGTATTATTGTCCAATTCTATCCATTTCGTTACCTCAAAATTAAAGTGCATAGGGACTGAAAAGTGATGTGAGATATATATATAATTAAAGTTTTTAATTAGAATCATTATCATATTTGTATTAATCTTGTTGTTGTTGTTGTTATCTAAATTAGTATTAGTAATAGTGGTATCATTATTATTGTTACATATTAATGGCAGCATACAATGAGCCACAATTGTAAAGCTGAGCATGCGCCACGCGAAATAAACTTGCTTTGGAATCTTATACCAAGAGTATCAAACGTGTGCTATCAATCTGTCTCGATTGTTCATCTTTGTACCTTTTAATTAAGAGTACATTACAATTATTATTATTATCTTCATCATCATCATCATCATTAATGGTGGCAATGAAGTGTACCAATCACTCAAATAATCATGCCTGTATTACTAAAATGTATAAAAATCAACCTTTAACAGGTTTACCAGGCATTCTATATATTCTATTTTAAACGTTTGAAGAGTATGAAGAACATTATTAGTATAAGTTCAAACCAAGTCCGCCTTGGGTTCCGGAAATTGATAAACAAACCTTTCGCGAATCAAAATATTTTAAAAGTGATAATGGAAATACTTGCCTGTACACTTTGGGAGAACATGGTTCCACATAACGGCATGGGTGATGTTGCCAATGCCAACATCTTCTCTGCGACCGTATATCTGCACGCATTGGATAACGTCAGGGCCTTCTAGTGTGTACCCGTCGGAGCAGTTAAAGTATATCTTGCTGCCGTAGCGCAGAGAGCCGATTTCATTGAATCTGAATCCATTATTAGGGGTACCAGGGTCTTCACAAACACCTAGGCCAACTTGGAAACATAAATTGCAATGACAACGAATAGTGTCGCATATTTTGAGAATATTATAACAATCATGTGCAATTAACAACTAAACGAGAATGGATAAGCTCAAAAACTTTAAAGATAAAGTTGAGTTCTGGTCATGCGATTGCAATGTGAAAGAAACGATGTGGAATCGATTAGAAAAGGTTTATCATCTAGCATAAGTATTAGTGTGTACTGCAAGTCTCTGGAATCATCAAAACGATACGAAATTTGGCCCAGTCTTGGTAAAGTAACAAGCACTGTAGACAGAAAGGTGTATATGGGACTACATCACGCACATGTGGCATAACTCAGAACTTCCAGAACTCAACCTTTTCTTTAAGTAGAGAAAATCGAATTTCGTTAAAAGCCATTCATTGGCAGGAAATTGTTAAGTAAATTATTTGATTTGTTCATATTTAATATTGAATTTTTATACAGGCAAAGTAGTGCGGAAAATGAATAAAGTTATTTTCTCTAAATGACAGTTAATGAATTTTTAGCAGAAGTATTTCTAGGGTTTTGAACTAGCTTGTCAAAATCCTCGTAACAAGCTTTACCTATTAGTGTTCTTATAGTGTTTTCTTTTGGAGGGGGTTAAAAACACCATCGCGAAAAAACATGTAAAACTCATTCTTTGTTTTAATGCAAGAACCCTCAACACCCTCTCCAGCCCCCTATGTCCCTCCCCAAGAGTGCCCTACCCTCATAAAAATGAAAAATAAATTAATTTCCGTATCGTTCCTGGCTTTACCTTGGTAGATGGCGATAAAATCTAAACTCCCACATGATTCAAGGTGATCTCCAGCACAAACATAATAACATTCTCCATCCGAAGCGATTCCATGTTTAACAAGGTGTTCATCTTGTCCTCCGCAGAAACATACGTTCCCCCATTCTACACCTGCATAGAAGTATCCGTCCTCTGCGCATGCGTTAATGCACAGGTCAATCGTGAGAATATCGATAGAGTCACGGGGGCGATTGGAAAGCACGCGATCTCTGCCGGGTCCTAAACGGTTATAATCACTGAAACATCCAATATAACCTGGTTCTGAATTAAAGAAATAAATGAAAACAATAATAATGAAACACTTCCCGCACAATTCAGCTAGATTTCAAATGGAACCTCGTGTTATTGCTATTACGAATATCGTCATTGCCTTGTTTTCGTTCACATTCTGCCCCATTAATATTCTTCTCCGGATTTTCCTTATCCTTATTGTCAGGAAATCGCATTCGTTTTGCACGTAATGTTTGTTATTCTTAGTTCGGTGCTTTCCTCATGTTCTTTTCCTTTCAAATTTCAGAGGCATAGTCTCTAACATATCATCAAGGTCACTACATTCTTCGATTTTCGAAATTCCTCATGCATATAACCGCCCAGGCACTAATTTTCCGTTTCTGGTCCATTTTAAGTCCTTTCTTTCTTCCTTCATATCTCCACTATCTTTCATAGATCATACATAGTTCTAACAAATTCCTCTTAATAGTCCAGGATATGTTCTTTCATCTGCGACACAATAACCTAACCTTCAAAATGCCATCTTCGCACTGCAAATTCAAATCCGAAACCGACTCCGTCAGAAATCGGCACTTGTTACCCCCCCTCCCCCAAAAAAAAAAATATCACAAAGAAGCATCTGCATTATAAACAAAGGAAAATGAATAAGATAGAACATAAACACGAAACAATTATATGCCGAATTAAACAGATTTTTTATATTATTTTTAAACAATTCAAATTTGAGTCATGAGCACACCGAGGTTATGACACTAAGAGATACAGTAATATTATGGCCAGCAAGGACAATATAAGTAAAAGATACCTTTTTAACTGAGTATTTTAACAATCCACTTTAAATTTACATTTTGTTTGTTTTTTTAATTTTATTTCCGCGTTCAAAAAGGTACAAATTCAAGTTTATAGTACATGAATTTGAACAACAACATATACATTGAATAAAATGTTTACAAATTTAAAGTTATTAAATAGAAATCATATACAATTATATCAAATAAATAACATTACGAAGCATACGAATAAGATAAGAAATATATAGTAAATATTGTTCAATAAATTAGAGAGGTAATTTAGAACGGAAGGAGACCACCATCGTGAGCGGTTAGGCTGGAGATGGATGGCGGCCTCATTTTGAAAGATTCAGTTTCATTGAATGTGAATTTAACCGATTATTAGCACCCTGTACAGAAACATCGAGATTATGGATGAAGGTGGCTGCATTGCTTTGGTGAGTTTCGAATGAAGTGATTTTTCGGATATCATCTGCATAAATATGATATCGGAAGGAGTGGTGTTGAAGAATACTTTTCAGACCAATTAAATTAAGTAAGAACAGGATAAGCCCTATTAAACTCCACATGCCAGACGCAAAACAGAATATGAAGTATAACTATTTATGAAGACAGAAAGCCATCCATATGTGAATATTCGTATTATATTCCGTCACTACAAATGTACTTACCAGTGTCATGAATAATCATGTGGCAACAAATAGTTTTTTAAAATCAGAACCAACAAAAGCATACAGGCACATTAAACAGTAAACTAAATATGATAAGCGAACATCTTACCTTTGCAAGAAACAGCTCCTATCGATGTATAAAGATCACAGAAACATTCACTGTCGCACGTTTCACATCGCATATTCATCCCATCTGAAAGAAATTAATTACAATTCCTTCAAATAAACTCTATTTCCATCTGTAGTATGTGGGTGTTTGGGATACGAGATCGTAGTTAGTATGGGGTTATTATTATTATGATCATTATTATTATCATTATTGTTATCATTATTTTCATCAGTACTATTATAATAATTCATATTATTATTAGTAGTATCATTATTTGTAGTATTAGTATTATTAAGGGTATCAGTATTACCTGTTTTCTTTGTAATATTAACGTTATTACTGTCATTTTTTTATTATTTTTATTATTACTATTCATTATATACATATATGTATCATCTTTATGCAGCGTAATAAACAAAGAAGTAAAAATATTTGAACCTTGGTCCATAATTGTGTCACTGGCAGGGTGTACAATACATATACAACATGTACAATATAGGAAACATATAAAGCATATGCATAAAACAGTTGTTGTTATTGTATAATCTATGTTTCAATCAGTACTGTTCGGGGTTATTATTACACTTACTGACTGAACAGTCTGTAAAATATGTTGATGTATAATTAGTAACTGACATCGGCCACTCATCTTCCTCTTCGTTGAAATCCAATGCCGTAAGATCACGAGAAGTTCCTGGGAAGTTTAGTTGACTACAAACTAAGCTCGCTAGTTCGAAATTCCAATTGTTTTGACAAACGAGCCCCCATCCGATGTCCTGGTTGAAAACCTCAACGATGCCGGCATTGGGTCGATCTTTAGTGATCAATCTGTAGTCTGCAAATATTATTGAGATTGTTGTATTCATAATGTTGTTTGTGTATTTGTGCGTTTGTATACTGATAATAACAATGATAATATTAATACTGTAATAATAATAATGATACTAATAATAATAGTGGTGATAATACTGCTACTACTTAAAATATCTACATTTATATTGCGCACGTATCCATCCCAAGGGGTGCTCTAAGTAACTAACAAACTAAACAATTAATATTATTACCCTGGCTTTAGCCCAGCTGCCCTAAGGCGCTAAAAGCATTCAAGGTATAAATTTATACCAGTTACCAATTTACTTCACCTGGGTGGAGATTGGCAAATATAGATTAATATCTTGCCAAAGGTCATTTATGCCGCGGGGGTGCTCGAACCACGGACCATTGATCCACAGTCCAGGGACGTATCCACAAGACAGTGACAAATCTCCATCTATCCCACATATTTAAAGGAATGGTGATTTCCAACCATCTCATACGAGAGGTTCCGGGTTTGATACTTGCTTCGTTCTTACGTCCTTAGTGTGTTTTTGCCCACATTCCCTCTCGACCCAGGGGTATTAAATGGCTACCTGGTAATATTGGGGTATTAATAATGGCAGAGCCTCAGGAAGAACATGGCCATCACAAGGTAGTCTCGTGGAATTAGTCATTAACAAGACCGAACAAAGTTTTTTTTTACGGGGTTGCATCCGTTCATTTAATTACATTTTCCTACTAGTCCAGATAATGGAATTCCTGATATAGATAAGTCTAGTTTTCACTCATTTCCGTGACTTCTAAAAATTCATCAATATAAACAGTATCCTTAAAAGGAGATTAAGAAGAGTGGTTACAATATCCAACATCAAACATTCATTTTCATTTGTTCTTGTAACAAGGACAAACATAATAATATGCTACCGATGATAATAATGATAATGATATGCCAAATCAAAAAGCCCCCCCCCCCCCCGTGTTGACCCTCCACGCCCCCAGCCACGACAAAAAACATCGCCGCCCCTGATAATCAACAGAATTTCCGTACCGGATATGCCTAGCTACGTGTAGGCCTTTGTCGCCTCAAGTAAAGGACCGATGAAACACAACTTCTAAACAGCCATTGAACATCGAATGTCATGGATATCTTACTTAAGCACGCTTATAGGAGTAAGGCAAATTTATAGAATTTGTAGAATTTTATTGACTCTTTGACCCCATCTCGGGGTATGAGAGTACAAACAAACATAAAAATATGAATAGCAATGCATGACTTATGAATACAATTCTTATAAATTATACATACATGTAGATGATAAAATATACAAACGATAATAGGTATACAGTGTATGAAAGTACAAACATGAACAATGAACCAACTATTATTAAAACACAAAGTATATATATACATGTACAATGTAGATAGTGACAATAATAAAATGAAAAGGTATAATGCAGTTTATTTACAAGCTAAGTAGTAAACCTCTCTCTCTCCCCTTGAGAAAAAAGAAAACTAAATATTTCCTTCAATACAAAGCATTGAGGATTTACACACCAAACAGTGAGAGCATGCAATAGACATGTACCCTGCACTTCCTTATATCTGCATCCAATGTTATACCAAAGAATCTATTCCTTTATGCTTTGCTGTAAATGCTACAAATTAATATAATTCGATCTGCGAGAAAAAACACATTTTGTACAAACTTACCTGAAATAGTATAGATCGCCAAACAGGGACTGCTTATAACAATAAACAGTAAAGACAGGGTTGAATACAAACTTACGGCCATTTCGGTGTACGTATGTATGTCGGAGTTGAATTCCTATAAGCATTTCTGTTTGCAACCGATATTCGTGAGAGTAGAACCTGCTTTGGAAGAGGAAGTTCTTGAAACACAATATTCCAATGAACACGCAGTGTTATACGTACGTCATCTAATGTGTTTCACATGAATTCATTTGAAGAAAAAAAAATTCCTTTGAAAAAAAATTCGCGGATAAATCCTACGTATTGTTTTGTATTGTCTGGGAAACGGTATTGGATACTTTAATCAAATTAAACATCTGTGTTCAACAAGAGGAAAGTATAAAGACCCGTCGAATGGGCCATTTGCGCAACGCAACCAAATCAAATGCATGCATCTTCGATAACTGCGTCTTTACATACTTAACCTTACGTCAATTCTTTCAGTTCATGTCCATATTTTTGTAATTGTGATTCATTCAATATTATATGAAATAGATTTGCATTATGAAATTTCTTAAATTTCGTTTCTGTTTTTTAGTGTTATGCATTTTGAGCATTTCTTGGGATAGACTTTTCCTGATGGACTTTCTTTTATTTGCCCTGTAATGAGACTAGGATGAAACATGATCAAATATTGCTGTCTACTACAGCCGCTTTGTCTGATGAATGTAGGTATCCATGACAATCAAGTAGAACCCACTCCAGCTGTCTATTGCATCACCTAAAGCGCCAATAATACTCCTTTCTCGCACACCAAAATTAGTGGTCTAGTAAATAACAATGGTCCCAGATAACTATTTCTCCACCATGCCACCATTTTTGATACAGTCTGAAGGGACTTCCCCTGGTTTGCTGGAGCGCCATCTCATGTTAAAAACATTACACTAAAGGGGAGGTTACAAGTAACATCGGGGAGGTGAGACTGTCTCACCTCCCTGGTAACATCGACCCCACCCCTTTTTCTTTCTCAGTCTCTCTCTCTCTCTTTCTCTCTTTCTTTCTCTCTCTCACTCTCTCTCTCTCTTTCACATACCTTCCCTCCTTCTCTTCTCTTTCTCACTTTTCTTCCTCTCTTTCTTTCTTTCTTGTGCTCTCTTGTCTTTTCCCTCCCTTTCTTCCCTCTCTTGCACTTTATCTCTCTTCTCTTTCCACCTTTCTCGCCAATTTATCAATTAAAAAGGGATCACTGGCTATCACATAAATCACAATTTATTGATAACTCTGTTGAAAAAAATGTTTCAGTAGGTAATTGTATATTCTTTTCTTCTTTCTTGTCTTACTCAGTACACATCAGTAACCGTGGAACGATATTCACGAGAGACACAGTTCACTTTCGTAAACTTTCCTGAATATAATAGTATACTTTAAAATAGTGATCAGAGTAGTCACCACTAAGTATGTTCAAATTGAAATGATAAGATACAAGAGGGAAGAAAAGACATGCATACATAACGGCTGAACATGTCTAGTCTTAATGCAAGTGGAAAGGTTTAGTCAACTGCTTTGTGGGGCGCCAAGCATCATATTTGTCATCCCATAAACATATACCAGCTTCCCTTACTCTTTAATTCCTCATTACTTTCATATAATGCTGCTTGTATCATAATGATTATATCTTCCTTGGTACATCTAAATGATATCCTTATTTGTAGGAATATGAGATATGTAATAAATGTGTCATTTTAATTTTGGTTTTTGGAGGGAGGGGGAGGGGGGGGGTTCAGATGTATTTTTACTTTAACAATGTGCAATATTGTGCGTATATGTCAATGTTATGTCTATATCTAAGTTGATTTAGGAGCAACATGTGAGGGCTCACATGCCTCCGGGTAATAGCGTTAAATTTCACTTGTGTGAGCCCTGGCCCACACGTTGCTCCTTCCCGTTTCCTCTTGTATTGTTTATGTATTGCATGATCCGTCAAAATGTAATTGTATTGTGCTTTTATGATTGGCCTAACATATAATAATAATAATAGCCATAATTTTGTGTTTGTAAAAATCATTTCAACACCTCTGTATCAAAATGACAATTGAATAAAAGTTTATTAAGGATGCATAACAAAAGAACTGCTATGTGCATGGACGAAATAAAATGAATGTTCGTAACATTTTATCAACGCCAGTAATGCCAGCTTAGAACTATGATGATTTATTTTTCTATCCCCTGTCCAAAACAGATTACAGTTGCTTATCTAACATTATTTTTAAAGATTTTCAAAAACAATATAACAGCAATTAAATTAGTATCTATAACCTGAGATAATGAACACTTACCATTATCTTAGAATCAAATTTTGCTATCATTCTCCCCCTAAAATATACATGGCTTTACAAAACATATAAATCCTGCCATTTTAAGGCTAAATTGAAAATCTGTGGTCAAAAGGAGGGAAGTATAATACCAGTGGCAAAGGCTATTTTCGTAATGTAATCAAACTTAATGCATTCGTCTTTGTCTTTGATGTCCAATTCTTTCAGTTAATATCTAAACGTTACTTATCTTGATCCATTCAATATTGTATGTAGTAGGTTTGCCTTTTGATATATACTTGTATGCACCTTGGGCATTTCTTTGGATTGATTTTTTTTAGATGTATTCTCTTTTATTTGCCCTGAAATGATATTATGAAGAAACATCAAATATCGCTCTGTACTCCCGCTTTTTTACTGATGAATGTAGATCTCCATTGAAACCAATTGCGACCCATTCCAGCTGTTTAAAATGCATCGCCTTAAGCGCCATTGTTCCCCTTACAAAAACATTGTTCTGTATAACAACGATTGTAAATGATTAGTTTTCAACCATGTCGTCAGGGGCTTCCCCTGATTTTCTGGACACATTTAGAGTTGGCGTCGTAATTACGTCCTTATCATCAATTTCGAGAGTACCTGCTAATAGCTCAAACAATAGTTATCACGAGCGCAATCTCTTGTTCAAAACATAACATTCAAAGGCAGACCAGCACTATTCCTTATATCACCCACTCCCCCTTCCCCTTTTCTTTCTCTCTCTCTCTCTCTCTCTTTCTCTCTTGTTTTCAATAATTTTGCTCGTTCCATCGTTCATTAAATTGTCATTCATACACTTTTTACAGCGTCCACAAATGTGTTAGTACACCCAAAATCAATACATCATCGTCTAGTTTGAAGGGGAAAAACGAACTTCATTCAAATTGATGTGTGATGGCTTGTGTGCGGATTTTGCTCAAGTTCTACTATCTAATCATTTAAGCAATGTATTCATTTTTAGGGACTGTAGTGTTCCTTTTTAG
Source organism: Strongylocentrotus purpuratus (assembly GCF_000002235.5). Classification (NCBI taxonomy): domain Eukaryota; kingdom Metazoa; phylum Echinodermata; class Echinoidea; order Camarodonta; family Strongylocentrotidae; genus Strongylocentrotus; species Strongylocentrotus purpuratus. Next base: position 22,429,145 of record NW_022145598.1, read on the forward strand.
ATACATGCTTTAATATACATTTATCTCTTTCTTTAAATATATATACTAAGGTATTTACTTTTTTCTTTATTTTCTGAATTTCTTTCTTTCTTTCATATTCTTAGCTTTAACAAAATATTTCGTCAAGTCTTTGCATTGTCATTGTCGTGGATAATTGTAAAATTCGGTTCCCTCGGCCAGAAGTTATTGAATGTTCATTACCCTTTGAATTGTAAAAGCCACACATTTTGTTTGAAGTTTTGAATGCAAGGTATCCAGTTAGAACAATGTTTTTAGTAAGTATACTATTCCGAACGCACACCGTTTCTGGTGAGAATCAAGGACTCATATGTATCTAACTTCATATCCAAAACATACCCTTTTAGGAATGTAAGAACATGTGTGAAATTTTCTGTACAACCGAGGACCTATCCCTATCCCGTAAGGCATAAAATTAAAAATATTTGCATTGGTTAAGATACTAAGGACGTTGGGTCTGCTTTATGTCCTCTAAGTGAATGTACAGTTCTCATGTGTGTCCTCGGTTTGGTTTTTAATAGATTACTAGACAAGGGCATACAAACACACACACACACAAACACACACACCCGATACATACATAAACACACAAACGCACACGCAGACCACATAGACACACACGCCCACACACAACATTAGTATGCGAGTTACTCATGAGCTTCATGACTCGTGTTCCATTTCCCTGTTTATTCTGATGTTCATCAGTGTGAATCAGGCGCGTACGCAGGATTTTTTCGAGGGGGGGGGGGGGGTGGTTTTAAATTGAAAATCACGCCGAAAATTTCGCAACGGCTCAGCCAGCCGCTGAATAAGCGGGGGGGGGGGGGGGGGTTGGGTAACAGGACATTTTTTGTGGCTTTTTTGTTGGTCCCAAAATGTTTGCAACGACTCAGCCAGCCGCTGAATAAGCGGGGGGAAGGAGGGTAAGAGCACATTTGTTTGTGTGTGTGTGTGTGTCCCAAAATTTGAAAATTTGGCCAATCGATATTTCGTTTCCTTGGGGGGGGGGGGGTCACCCATTACCACCATTTTTTTTTTTAGTATATATATATATTTTTTTTAATTAAAAAAAAAAGGGGGGGGGGTTCCTCCAAAACACACACATAAAAAAAGTTAAAGGAGGGGATTCACCCCCCCCCTCCAGCGTACGCGCCTGGTGTAAATTATGCAGATGTCTATAATATTTTGTTCCGTTTGGACAGAAGTCCGCCAGTCATCAAAGGCTTCTAAACCTTCTCCTGTTTTGTAACATCTGTTCAGTCTATATACAGAGATTGAATGAAATTGAGGAGATTCAGCTTTCAACTATTTCTCAGAGGAGCTAAATCTTAACTACAACCTAATACTACCCACTTCTCAGAGCCTTTAATTCATCAAAGGTTCTTGTAGTGACGAGGAAATACTACCCAAAAGACAGAATGAAATCGTTGGAGATCAAAATGGACTTATTTTTTTTAAGTTTGATGGTTTTTTGTAATTATTTTTCTATCAGAAAATACCAAGATAAAAACAATAATTACACGACATTTAGGTAAAAAAAATTACAAATGAGGTCCAAAATACAACAGTATGTTTAGTTGGACATTTTTTACTTCCAGTGATTTTTCTCAAGATTCTATTCAATTCAATTCATATCAAATTCATTTACAACAGAAAGATAAACAAATTTATTACATATATTATTACAGAAAGTATGAGACAAATGTATGTACATATTCATTTTTTCTTGGTAACTATACAAATACACTTTATAGATTGTACAGATTGTACAGGGTATTCAAATACAAACATGTATATGAGTTGGAAAAACATAGTATTATGACTTATAAAGGAAAGATGGTGCATGAAGGAATTTGGAATTTTTTAGCATGAATTATTTAAAAGAAACAATCAATTTATAGTGAAAATGGAAGAGATAGAACTACTTTTGAAGGGAAAAGGAGAGAGAGAGAGAGAGAGAGATAAAGATAAGAGGGAAAGAGAAAAGGAGAATGGAGGGTATCGCAAAAATTACTTGCAGTTGAAGTGCACGAAGGCATTGTTTTTTATGAATATTCCAATTTTTTAAATCTTTATCAGGTAATAATACGTTTAATTGTGTATTGATGTTGTTCGGTTAATCAACAGATGTGTTCGAGTTTTTGAGAATTCATGAAATAAAGTTTGACTTTTCATTTTGTCACTATTTTCTTTTCAATTAGATTACTGTTATTACTCATATTCCAATTAAATGGTTCTAAAGAGGTTTATTCATTATTGGTTTGGTTTATTTTGTTTTGGTGTCATTTTCCTTATAAAACATAATATACACACAATTGACAACTTAATTATTCAGACCCTTACCGAACTTTTGTAAGTTTTTAAGTTTGTAACAAATTTATTTGTCCCGGTTCTTGTTTCTTTACAATGTAACAAATCAAAGTTAACATCTAATAGTAATTCAACCAGTCCATCTCTCATTCTTGAGTAACGATAGCAACAAGGGGTATGACTAAATTAGTTCTTAACTGTACATATGAAGAAAAAATACATATTATAATATTACCCCTCCCCCCCAAAAAAAATGTACAAAGGCTTTGTCCTTCTTAGATGACAAGCATCTATTCACAATATCATAAAATTTTCGCGAGAGCTCTATTCAGATATTTCATTTGCATGCATTAGGATCGAGGTATCCATCTCCACCCAGCTCTTCTTCCCCATGCAGTAATGTCACATTTTTTTCCAAATTGGTCCGGGCATTCGGGAGAACATACCCAAAGGCATCAATGTCAGGGTCCCCAAAGTGTCCAATGTTCCTGTCATCACTGCTTGGTGAAATGGTCTCGTAGAAAGTTGTATTAGGAATGGTTTCCGACTCGTTTTCACCTGGTTGTCCTACCGTCTCATACGGATGAGTGCTTGTCAGAGCTGGTGCCAAGGCGCCGCCTATAGATGACGTTACTGACACATTTCCCTCATTTCTATGACTGCTATCTACCATGCCCAGGTATGTGTGGATTATCTGTAAAAAATGTGAATTTCGCCAAATGTATTCTTATCAATATGGTTATTGAAATGACATGAGGGTAATATAAAAACTTTTTATAATACATAGGCATACCAACAAAAGTGTGACAGGATCATCATACCAAATACCTATCGCGCACTAAATAACCTGGCTCCAGAGTAAATGTCATCCCTTGTAACACTCTGGTTTACGTTCCGTTATTTAGTATCATTAGACTTAAGGGAATCCGGAGTAAAGAAAACTGAGGTGGAAGAATTTGCATCGGCAGCTCCATCTCTGTGGAATTAGTTACCCTTTTCTTTTCAAACATCCAATACCCTACAAACTTTCAAAGCCATACTTAAGACTGAACTTATGCTGGATAGTTACAATTAAGTTTCCCTTTCTTAGAGTTCAACTCTTAGTTAATCGTCTTCATATATTTTATCGATTCACCTTAGAGCTTTTAAATTAAAATTGTTTTGCAGGTGGCTTGAGCATATGTAAACATGGATAATGCGCTTCATGAATACTTTCATTATTAGTACTATTATTATCATTTAATGTATATGTTTTGGGAAAAAATATCTCCTAAAAAGATGTATATTATTTTCATATTTTCAACATTTCCATGTTCTCTGGCATTTCCAGATTTCCCTACCTTCTCTATAAAAACAAAATGTTTCTTTTTCTCTGGGTGCCATTTGCCTTCAGGACCATTACTTACCTGTGAATCAGTCCTAGGGTTGCTTGAAAAGCGCTTCCTAATCCGAGGGATGATCCACCTTATCGTCACGGCAAGAAGAAGCAGAAATAAGACCACTGTCGATCCGATCAGTATTGGTAATGCGATGTGTGTACGACTGCCTAGGACTGATACAACAATTATAATTGAACAATAAAAGAACATTTGAATAGTGCTTACAAAATATAGAACACAAGCAATCAAAAATTAGATGTGCTCTAAGCGCTTGATACTGTATTAAACTAGTAAAATCATTGCAACGGTTTTAAATATATTATATTCTTTGTATAATTATATAAACATGAAGGTGTTACACTTTTGGGGTTAAATTATAAACATGACTGATAAACGGATCGATGGAAAACCCATTGACAGATAGATTCTTTTTTCTTTTTTCTTTGACATCACTCTTGAACACGAGATGCAATGCCAAACAACAAAGAAAAAGTATATAAACTTGTTTTCAGTTTCACAAAAAGCTACAAGACTGCTTAATATTTTACTTCGATTGAACAATATTTATGAAAAAACTAGTGAAAGTGTAGTTGAAAACGTCACTGCTTTGAAGATTTTGTAATATGTATGGCTGATATCAAGGTTATGTTTAAAGGAAGTAGACCATAATTATGAAGCCGAAGAGGGGAAACATTTTTTTCGCAAACAGAACTCTCAGTATACCCATTCACATGAGAGCTAGAAAAAGACCACCAGTAACTATGGATGCTTTAGACAAAATATTGCATCGTGAAATATAGATTAGGATATTTTTGGGAATGTGCGGATGAGGTTTACAGTTTCTTTAAAAATGCAGGGTTCCTTTTAGTTTTGTGGTCCGAATCTAAACCAAATCAGTGCAAACATTATTCAAAGGAATCTATAAGCTAAACATCGATTATAACGTGCAATAAAAAGTGAATGATAACAGTGTATCATTAGTTGTTAACTTACGGAATTTCCGTAATACGATAACTACGCATTGATCATTGATCACACACACGCACATGCACACACGCGCACACGCACACACACACACACACATAAGGGATTTTACACGACACACTTTCTTCAAGGGGTAGCATTTATCGTCGCAGTGTTACCAAGTTGAATTATGGCACAATTAAGAATATTTATTAGAAAAAAGAGTTTGGTACCTTCAAAGTTTAAAATGGATTTAAGGTTGCTGAAATTAAAAGATTGTTGCTATGCTGTAGCATTATATTTATTTAAATTTGGGTTGAACTACCCATTTAACATTGTGATCTAATCAAATGCCCGATACATTTTCTCTTTAAAACGGGAAATGCAGCATTCTGCTAACTTCCGCTGATATAGCAATATCATATCCGAACATATTAAAACTGATAAAGATAAGTTTCCTTCATTTCGTCGTTCTCACTTTCGAAAGTGGATTGCGCGGAATGTTAATAAAATGTTAAGGCGTAGGCCTATATATCTCATAGTATTGGTGTGCATAAATTAATAATCAAACTAAATGTCAAATTAGATTAATCATTAATAAATAATAAATAAATAAAAAAATAAAAAATGTCCCCACCCTTCATGGCTCCGAATAGTCTTATTGGACAACGCCCCGTATGTCACCACCTAGGTAGCGAGGGGGGGGGGGGGGGGGGGGAGGAGGGGGGGGGGGGGGGGTGGGGGCTGACCCTTGGGAGGAGAGTCAATCAGACTCTCGGTTTACAATACACCTCTCTGTTAATTATTTACTTTTTATTCATTATTGTTAATTTGTATTTTGTACATTACAATAATTCGTGTTTTCATTGTTTAAATTAGTTGTTGATTTGATTCGATTATTTTGCATATTTTTATGTTTTGTTATCTTTTGTTACTGTATTTTGTTTTGTGATATAATTTGTATATTTTTATTCAGTCACGGACTTTCTGAAAATCAACCGATAGGCTGAGAGAGTGACCGTGCTTAAATAAATAAATGAAATGAAATGAAATGAAATGAAAAATCGTTAGAGTCCAGCAGCCTAACATGTTAGCCTATGGACTTTTACCAAAAAACTCGTTAAAAATCCCTTCTTTTTTTTTAAACGAAAAGCTCTTTCATTGGAACCTTAATGTCCCATTGACTATTGAAAGTTCACCCACCGTAATTTGGTCAAAATAGGTCGCTAGCTCGCCGCTGCCTATATAACACATGTGAAACAAGTCGAACTTTGGACGCAATTTGCCACGCGAATGTAAGGTTATAGGTCACGCACACGAAGGATAACAAGCATGAATTATCATAGATCACTTCTGATTGGTTCATTATGTCCATTTTAGCCAACCCCCCCCCCCTCACCGTAATTTTTCCATTTAGTATTGGCAAGCATTTTTCCTAGGCAAGCATAAACATGAATATTCATGATCGCCATGGACTTTTCGATTATTTACAGAGGGGTGCAATTGTGCACCACATCAAACTCCCCTACATTAAGTCAAGTATTTCATTGTATTATGTAGTTTGGTGGGTTTATTTTACTAACTGTTTAATTATCAGATATCAATGATAGTTTAAAGATATGGAAAAGGTTCTTGTATTTTATATTTAGCAAAGCAATCTCACATACAAAATCATTATCAAGTGCCGTCTGATCCACCGATTGCCGTCTGCTATGTACGTTCAAGGCACATTTATCTGTGGACTGTGATGTAGATCGACAGTTTACTCGTCATTGTAGATTTATGATTAGCCATCTGTCATTATGCTTTAATTGTTGACACACATACAATTACCACACACACGAACACTCTCACTTCCCCCTCCCCAACACACCATTTCCGTACACCCAGTTCACCCAATGGCATACACCATGCAACATAGTGGAACATTCTAGTTTGGTAGTGCCGTCGAACTAGCTACGTCTGTGCTGGGAATGGTCCAGTGAGCGAAAATGAGACAACCGGAGCAATATGTGACGAAATGAGAATATATTTACCTTGATTCTGCTGCTCTGGGTCAGTTGTCTGACTGAATGTCATTGGATAAGTTTGCCCTCCTAACTTGGTAGAGGGTGTAGTCGAACTGAATCCTGAACATCATGGTAAATAAATATGATATACGGGTAAATATACATAGCTAGGTCTATTTGCCAATATAAAAAAATTCCTGAAAACTCATTTGTTCACCAGTAGTTTTAAAATTAGTTGACTTGGTATATGATTTAAATTTTACTTCTGGTATATTGTTCAATTCTATCCCTTTCGTTATCTAGTGACTCGGTCACACTTTTGTGTATTTGACTTGCGTATTGCTGCGTATTTATGGCAAGCCATTTAAACATGTATTCCTATTTCTTGATATCAAGAAATGATTTTCTGTTGTAAAGCAATGGTAGTTCTTGATATGAAGAATTGAATTCTTGATATCAAAAATTCGATTTCTTGATATCAAAAATTCGATTTCTTGATATCAAAAATTCGATTTCTTGATATCAAGAATTCATTTCTTAATAGGAAGAGTTCTATTCTTGATATCAAAAAATAGGAATATATGTTTAAACGGCTTGCCATAAATACTCACCAATACGCAAGCCGAATACGCAAAAGTGTGACTGAGGCGTATTTGGGACCGGGTATAGACTTAAATAGTTGCTAGCAAGTTAAGACCACGTCGGCCTATATGATTCATGGTATTTGAAGTAATCATGAAATACATGTGCTGATATTCATCTGTTTTTGTAATTCTTCATTCTCTTTTTTCACACTTGTTATGATATAACAAAGTAAGTAATCGCTGAAATATTTGTATGGAACCATTTCATTGTAATCGTACATGAATGATGACCTAATGAGAATATATTTACCACTCTGTGGCTCTGAACCAGTTATGTCAGTTGTCTGATCGAATGTCATTGGGGTAGTTAGCCCTCGGCCCTTGGTAGTCGCAGAAGACGGTGTAGTCGAACTGATTCCTGAACATCACGGTACACAAACATGAGACACGGGTCAATAACGATGTTTAAATAGTATGTATTGGCCAATAAAGAATATCAAACATAACTGATAACTTTGTTCACCAGTAGTTTTAAGATTAGGTTACGTGGCATTTCATTTGAATTATATTTTTGGTATATAGTTCAATTCTAGGGTAGGTGCAGGGAATTGGAGACCACCAAGCCTGAACCCATCACTGTCTGTCCGCGTTGGCTCCAATTTTGCTATAGCGCCATTTGTGGCCTTTAACAACACTTCTGCATCTATCCAACTCATTTCGAAGACTACAATGTGCTCTTTCTCCGGGTTGAAGAATACTTTCAGATCAATTAAATAAAAGAAAAAACAGGATGACCGGCCCACAGAGCCCTTTTGAACTCAACATGTCAGAGGTAAAACGATCTAAATTATATCAATTTATTGAAACAGCCAGCCATCCATGATGTAAATATTCGTACTAACCAGTGCCAAGAATAATCATGAGGACAACAAATATTTTGAAAACCAACAACTTTACAAGCGTGCATGCACATTAAAAGGTTAACGTGAAATGATGACAAAACATCGCAACATTCATTGTTACCTTTGCAAGAAACAGCTGCTATCAAGTTGTATTTACAACCACACTCTTCGTTGCATGTATCACATTGCATGTTCATCCCATCTGAAAAAATGATTTTACATAGTTCCATCAAAGAAATTTGATTTTCATCTGTATTTCAATTGGGTAATATCTGGATTCTGACTATTATTATAAGTATCACTATTCATATTATCATTATTATGATCATTACATTATTAATATCATAATTATTATAGTCGTTATAATTATCATTATTGTTATGATCATTATATTATTATTAATATTATTATTATTATCATCATTATTATTACCATTAATATTATTATTATTATCATTATCATTATCATTAGTATTATTATAGATACACAATGATAAAACATCGGAAAGTAGAGCGATCTGATATTGCGAACCTACGACCAAATGACTGAGTATATGAATATCTGGACATCATCTATTGTCTTCTATCCCTAAATTACAAGAAAGATCATCCTACCCGCATTAAGTTGAAATGTTTTGCCCATCCTGAGGCCAAGCATGCTCTAAAATATCATGCTGCATGGATAACCAATTTGAAGGGTAAAGGCCAAATCTCACAAAGGGGTGGTTCGAGGGCACTGGTATTGATTGAACTTGTTTATTGATTAAGAACGCATACTTTCGAAATAGGCGGGCCAAAGGCTAATTCAAATTGAATTTACAAGAGATATTGAAAATACGTTCGACTACAAAACATTGAATATTGGTTCGATTAAAGTAATATGCATAATATTATGTAAAATACATGTAGCAATATAGCACCAAGTAAATCGACAAGGAAATTGATAAAGACAGGAAAATGAAAAGGAAAGACGAGATAAAGCTTGCAAAGATAAGCAGAAGTTGTCCTTAGGAGGGGCAAAATATTTCAACTTATTGTGATGTATACTACTTTCAGGAAGGATGGACCTGCTTCGCGTTACGAGGGGAATAAAGTAATTTATTTGATAATAAATCATACACTTCATGCGACGAACTTGAGTTACTATGAGTTCTAAAACCTTCTTACTACTTCTGAGGCTGCATTTATTTTTTCTTGGGCAGAAATTTATATTTCAAGAGGGCACAATGCCCCCTGCCCCTCCTTCAAATACCCTGGCATGAAAAAAATCAAAAAAGAAAGGTGTCTCACTGATTCCATTATTTTGTTTTTTTAGTATTCTGTTTTTGATGTTGTTGTTGTTTTCGTGATAATGTTTTGCTTTGTTGTTGTTTCCCAAAGACTACGAACCTGGTGAAACCATATGAGAGAATCTATATATTACTGTTGTGATCCTTATTATACATAGGCATTACAAAAAGAGTATTAACAAAAGTAAACAATGTGCATACAACCCGCACCTTATGAGGAACAAAAGCAATGTGTCTGGACATGAACATTGCGTGAGCAAATGCTGTTGCCAACAAGTTCCACAACGACTGTTCAATGTCTGTTCTCCCTTTGGGAACACACATGACACATTAGTCACAACATAATTATGGGGGAAATGTTTTCCTTTGTTCTCAAACAAAATAAGCAAAGGTCCAGCAAAAGAGGGTCCCATTGTTTTCTTTCATGTTAAAAATAGCCTTAAATTGAGTTCTGGTCATGCAATTGCAATGTGAAAGAAATTGATGAGAAGTTGGTAAGAATTTGGCTCAGTCTTATTTGCTAGGATTGAGAAGCATGCACTGTCCACAGAAATGTGTACGTGGGACTCCACAAACATTTTGCATGAAAGTTATGGTCCAATTTGAAGAGTCATCTTTTTCATTGGACATTTTTTGTGATACTCTTCCACACTCATAATAGAATAATGTAGAAGCTAACAAATTATGTTTCCCCTTCCCCAGAGCCCAGCCTTCTCTTTTTTAAATACAGTATTACGAATTTACGGCATGTTTTGCGATCATTTTCTCTCCTCATACGCCCCGTAATATATGATGACAATGTCACTGTATGATTCATTACCATCGAATGATCATATCCCCCTCGACATTCGATGTTCTGCTTGAACTTTGGCAAGCTTTCCAATAAAGAACATAGGAGAAACGGGAATTAGTAAGACTCGTTTTGGAACGGGACCAAGGAACCTTAAGGAAAGACCGGGGTGGAAATGAATCAATTTAAGACGTGGAAGGCCTCTCTGATCAGCAACCTTGGGGTGAAGAATTAAAGTCTTCTAAGAATTAAAGTCTTCTTAATCATGTTAAGGCAGGTGTGTGCAGGGGCGTGGCTAAGAGGGAAGGGTGGGGGCGAAACGCATTCCAAATTTATTACTGCAAGGCCTCCATAGTCAATTAGGACTCTTTACTTATTTCTTCACATTTTCTTCTTTTTCGACAATATTATTTGCTAGTTAACTCCTATCGGCAAATTTAAATTTCTAATAACATTTTGCCTACTTTCAACATGATTTTAATCATTTTTTACAAACATGTCGACAAAATTTGGATTTTTAGACCATAGTAACTCCACACCGACTCCAAATCGAGCGTTTCAATTCTGTATAATATTTTGCTTGCTTTCAACATGATTTCAATCATTTTTTACGAACACGACTGTCGACAACATTTGGATTTTGAGACCAAAGTCACTACGCACCAACTATAAATGGGCTGTCCCCCCCCCCCCCTGCCACTGATTACTTTTTTTTTTGTCAGGTCTGCATTTGTCGGACTTGTTGGTGTGACTGAAGATTGACCCACACACTCCTTCCAATAATTGCTAGGCCATACAACAGATGCACCCCTAGGGTTCAAACTTGAACTATTTAGGGTTCAACACTCAGATATTTCACCATTACAAGTGGGTAATAATTGCACTCACTTTTCGCACCCTTTATATTCGGTTTTGTTAAAGCTGTAGTGCAACGAGTACGAAACTGAACTTTTGAAAGTACAAAATGAGCCTTCTATAAAGCCTGCGGCGGAGGTCAATAACTGGAAATGAAATAGGTCTACCTGTATTAAATTTCGTTTCTTAAGATGTACACATAGGAATATAATATGTTTTGTCTATATGTTGGATAGAAGGTATATGCGACCTGGACGTATAGTAACTGAAACCTTATGAGGTCCATGCATTAGTATAGTATTAATGACTGCTTTGAGAGAAATAGTTGTTTTTATACGCTCAAGGGAAGGTTAGAATTGTGCTATTGCCCGAGGCGTGCCGATTTTGATTTTGATTTTGATTTTGATTTTGATTTTAATTTTGATTTTGATTTTGATTTTGATTTTGATTTTAATTTTGATTTTGATTTTGATTTTGATTTTGATTTTGATTTTTAGTCCCATCATCAACGATGATGGGACTAAAAATCATCGCCTTAGACTGCTCGGCCATCGCGCACTGTTACCAATTCTAGCAGTTTTCTCTGATCTATACATTAAAATGGATTGAAAACGGCTTCGCGTGCTGGATGCTTCGCGACAGCTCCATTAAACGGGCCCTTCTTTTAGTTTTGCAATGCATTGGCACGAACTTAGATCAAGATCTATCGGCAGATGTTGTTTTTGGAAGTTTATTTTCGTCTTCATGTCAACAATGCAAGATAAAATTGTCTGTAAGATCGATCGAGATTCAATTGTATTGAAATTACCGACCAATTCATCGCACACGTACGGTATTCTCGATCGCTCAGACCATGTTTTAACATGTCAACCTATGGGTATTTCACCAAGGCTGAACTATTTTCCCGGTAACCATGGTTACTGGGATTTTAGAACTATTTTTTTTAGAACTTTTACATGGGTTTGGAATTTTACCGGGAATTTTACAGGAATAGTTAAAGTTTATGAATGCAATTTCGACCAATCAGATGGCTGGATTTCTTAAGTGAGGTATATAATATTAAGCTATTTGACATTGAGCACTTGAGTCATCCTTGCTATTCACTATATTTTCTCGTCCCTTAATGTGTATATAATTGACGACTGAGACGAATTAATTATTGAAATAAAGCAGAAGAGTGCCTTCTTTGTATCTATACTGTAGGAGGGAAATTGAATGAATAATTAATACGAGTTATGATTTCTTCCCGTAGCCAACCTAAGCAGTTATCCATCCTCTCCCCTCTCTCCTTCCATGTCATCTTCTCAACGTTCGCATTCGTGAATTTCCTCGCTGTCTCCGTGAATTTGACATGTTCCTCATCATCCTCCGCCTCGTCTCCGGGCGCCTCATCGTCCCTGGTGATCGTATTCTCACCTTGGCTATTGTTGTCGTCGTTCGATCCGATTCCCGAGTCCTTCGAGTTCGACAGATCGCTGGTCGTCGATAAATTTGCGGTGGCTAGCTGCACGAATCAGACGGTACCGCGGTGCAGCGATGCACTTTTCTGCTTTGAAATGTCATTTTTCTTTGCTATATGGTTGGAGTTTGTATTTATTTCTTCTTTAACGGTGTAGATATCGTGATAGAAGGTTGATTTTAGGACAGGTTGGGAGTAACTAAGGGCTAGTTGCCCGCCGAGGCTATTGCACGCTACAGCCGCCATTTGAAAAAAACAAAGTACAAAAGTCACCACTGAAAATCTTGATGAGGACAAATCAAAGCGTAGGAAAAGAAGCGTGTAGATTATCCAGGCAAAACTCGTGAAATGAAAGTAGTCTATTTCCCGGAAGTTCGTTTAAATCCGTACCATCTCCTATGAATGGCGGCTTTCAGAAGTGAAGAGCTGAAGACACATCCGTAAAGACAACAACCATTACAACCACAAATATCGAAATTAATTATATTACTGAAGGTTAGAAAGGGCGAATTTTCAAAACATGCTTTCTTAAGCAAAACTCGCCGTGTCCTTCGTTTAATAAGATTGATAAATCGACTTAACACTATAGTCAAATAGCTAAGGATTGCGTGCGACCTACACTTCGAATGCCTTATAAACTCGTATGTTTAAACGATGATCTGCAAAGCGCTTAGACATAATCGTCGATGAAGCATTAATCTTATTTTTCTGCTTTCATAAAATTTTTAATTAAATTATTACAAGGGTCGGATGGCCCTTTAATGACTGTTAGATATTGTTATTGTGTAGGGGAGTTGCTACATCTGTAAATCGCTTAGACACATCGTTGATGTATTAAAACACGTGATTTTTACCTTCTTTGGGGGTTGGGAAAATAAAGAAAAAAAAGAAAATAGTGCTCATTCCCCCCCCCCCCCCAAAAAAAAAAAAATGAGCGACTTTTCGGCCAGCGCGATTTTCAAATTTTCTGGAGCAAAAAAAAAAGAAAGTTCGGCCCCCTCCCCTAAGAAATCCTGGATCCGCGCCTGGCTAGCTGCGCCATTCGTCAGCGTAGCCTGCAGCCGGTAGCGTAAGCCACAAAGCCATGTCCCATTTAAAAACTACATTCAAGAGTCCCTAATTACCAGTTTTAAAGGTTTTTAACATTTTCAAATTTACAATCCTGTATTTCCCTTTTTTGAAATGACACTACATCCCCAGTTTATTCTTTTCCTGTACGGATACTTTAAGTGCGTGTTCTCCCAGACGAGGATAAAGAGCCTCTTCATATAGACTACGCCATTTGATATGAATATTCATTCGTTATATTCCAATACCATCAATGCATTACATCATCTTTCATACGCCTGCCCGGCATGCATTTCGAGTATCTGCACGTTTCTATTTCGTCTCCATAACAATGCACCAACCTTAGAACACTCCACCTCCAGTCTCATATGTTGTAGTTGAAGCAAAGATTAACAAAATGTCCTCGCCTTCCAAGCTCGTTTCATCTCTCTCGGACACCGATCATGTCGAAACATTATGTTTGATGCAGGGGCGGCTGAGCGACTTCCAAAGTGTGTGTGTGTGGGGGGGAGGGCACCAAGAAAAAGAGCACTTGCTGGCAAATAAAGGGCACCTTCAAAGGGAAATCTCAAAGCGAAAACATAATTTGATAAAGATATTGGGACATGTGATAATGGTTATCAGAGATGATTTCAATATTTTTTTCACTTTATACACCATACAAAATATTGCTTAAGCATCATGTTCAATGTTCAATTTATTTCTCCACAAATGCAAAACATAGGGAGCTACATAGAATAAAATACATACATACATAAAATACAATAATAGAACATGTACATTATATATAAAACGACTCCAGTTGGAGCAATGTATGTTTTAAAAAGAAACAATCAGCAAATGTGGAAGGGGTAGTCAAAAATAAAAAATGATTTGTCGAGGACTACCCCCAATAATTAACCAAAATTATACAATTAAAACTTAAAAGTAAATATAAGGTAAAATTATGAGGTGATACCAATAACGAGAAAGAAGAGGGAGAAAAATATCAAAGACAGGGGGGGGGGGGGGGGGAGTGCATCTACCTATATGTGAATGTTGTAAAGGATGGGTTACTTAACAGGAATAGTCTTAACTTAGCCTTAAATGAGTACAATGAAGAACAATTTTTGATGTCAGGTTGAAGATGACTCCATAACATAGGTCCATTGAAGGGTATTCGTTTTTGTAAAAAAGAAGTCTTAGCTATGGGTATATGGAAACTATTTGCATTTCTTGTAGCATATGAATGAATAGAAGAGTTCAGTATAAAAAGGTCATCGAAGACAGGTGGCAAGTTGTTATGTTTGTACTGGAACATGAATTAACCAAGCTGCATAATATATATAGAATTAACATTTAAAATATTCGTCCGTTTAAATAGGGGTGCAGTATGTGCTCGGTAGGAAGATTTGGTTATCAAGCGTATGGCTTTCTTTTGAAGAACTAAAAATCTATTCAGAAGGGTTACTGAGCAGTTGCCCCAAACAATATTTGCATACGACAAGTAAGGAAGCAGCAATGTATTATAAAGGTTACATAAGATTGGCAAAGGAAATAGTTTATGTACAACATAAAGAATACCTATTGCACTTGAAATCTTGGAGGCAATGTGGTTAACATGTGTCTTCCAGTTTAAGCCTTCATCTACATATATTCCTAAAAATGTTGTTGAACAGACTCTCGATAAATATTCATCATTTAATTGCCCAAATGCTTTGCAGTTGGGTTTGATTGTCTAAAAAATTGTTTGTGGGCGAGCAAATCAGGACAAAATTTTAAGATGTATGTGAGGTCGCAGTCCGAAAATTTACATCTTATAAAGAGGACAAAAAAACAATCCTACTTGGGTTATAAGCACATGCTCATAATGGAAGACTTCCCTCAAAACGAAAGAGCTTGAAAATGTTTTTTGTGGGAAAATAACGACCCGGCAGTGATCGAATCAAATTTAGTGCTAGCAATAATTTTAGTAAATATTTTGATTTTCAGACCCTTGTACCGAATGGTCGTACGTTTTGTGGTGCGCAAAGATTCAATCTGTTTAATTTTGGCCATTACAAGAAGTGGGTTATTGATGTAGACAAATGCTCATGTACCCTTTACAGCTCATTATATGTATGGTATTATCAAAGAAAAAAAAGCCAATCAGTCACTCAATAGTGTCTGACAGTAAAGTCTAGTAAGTAAACGTGTTTCCTTGCATACTATGAATACTAGGACACGGCTAACGTTTAAATTTCACAGGACCAGGCGCGTACACAGGGGGGGGGGGGGGGGGGTGTTTTCTGTCAGTGGCGGATGCAGGGGAAGGGGGGGGGGGGGGGGGGTCGGTGGCCCGGACCCCTCCCTTGGCACATTTTTGTTCAAGGGGGGGGGGGGAATTTTACGGATTGGGCAACAACAATATAAAGAGGTCATTATCCCCCCCCCCAACTGAGCGAAATATCGGTCGGCACGATCTCACATTTAAGGGGAAGGACAAAAAAGGTCAATACCACCCCCCCCCTCCCTCTTACAAATTTACAAGCTACAAAGCTGTTACTGTCTTTCATCCCGTGATGTCATTCTCTCTATTTTCTTCCCGTTCTGCACACTATTTCCTCCTGATTATTCGGAGCAAACTTCACGTTCTTTCTTTACTGAGCCGCGAAGCGATTTTTTATTTTTATTTATTTATTTATTTATTTATTTATTTATTTATTTATTTATTAATTTATTTATTATTATTTTATTTTTTATTTTATTTTTTTTTTTTTTTTTGGGGGGGGGGTGCTATTTTTAACCCCGTAAGTGATGTTTTCCTGGCATCTATTTACATCTACTAATGCTGTGTGGGTCTGGACACATAATGGTGTTTATATTTGCACATCACATTTTCATTTGGCAGCCCAATTATGGGGGGGGGGGAGGTAAACCCCCTAAACCCTCCCCCCGCCCCGTAGATCTGCCCATGTTATACCATAATTATCCTTCCACGACATCTTGGTCTTCCTCTTCTTCTCAATATTTATTTACTGGTCGAAGTTCATTATTTTCTGGTCATTTGAAATCACCATATTTCAGAGGATTCACGCTTTTCACGACGAAAAAGCTCCAGCAGACATGGGGCGGCAAAACTCAATATTGTTAAAGTTATAACAGAAAAGATAATCTTTATTTTATAATTTCACAGGGGCGATTTTTAATTTTGAAATCGCCCCCGTGAGCATTTTTTTCTCCTGATTGACGTGTCATAATATGGAAGGGCAGAAAATGAACTTTCTAAAAAAATGTGATTTTCTCTTTGAAAATTCAGATACCGTCCGCCAAATGACTTGTTGCCGTTTTGCACCCTTCTTCAAATTGATTTTAACCACTCATGCGTGAAATATGCATCATATGATTTGCGTCAAATGAAAGAGGAGGATTTAAAGTTTACGAATATGTGCCATTTATTAATTTCAATCGTGATTAAATTATGATAAAACCCGGGGATAAAATATCGATAATTCTCGGTTTCGTTTTTTCTGGGACGCACTGTATAGTATGCGTACTTTATAAGGGCAGAATTAGTAGCGATAGTAAGGGCCTTAGAGTGGCTTGAAGATTGTAGAGGTTTGTAATTTATTTTTTAAAGCAGATTCATTGTCAGCAATTCAGGCTCTAGAAAGCAGCCAAAACGTTCAAAATACCCTTGTTGCTGATGTTTTGTACAAAATTAAAATACTAAAAATGTCAGAGATAAGCTTTGATTGTATACCTTCCCATTGCGGTGTTCGAGGAAACGAAATAGCAGACAGTCTCGCTCAAAAAGGAGCGCTCAAAGAAAACACAGAACTAGACATTTTATACATAAAGGAAGAGATGACAAACCACATGTCTTCAGTTTATAAAGAGATCTGGCAATTTCAATGGGAGTCCTTATTAAATGGAAGACAATAATGGCGAATTCAGCCAAATGTCACAAAAACAGAAAATATCCAAGGTTTTAATAGAAAGGAGGAAGTAATAACACATCAGTTGAGACTAGAAAAACGCAAACTAAATTATTATCAGCATATTATTAATCAACATAAAGATGGACTATGTATACATTGTAGGTTTCAGAAACTATAGAGCAGTTTTTACTACAATGCAGGAAATATGAAAGAGAAAGAAGGATAATGCAAAGACGATTGAAATGTAATACGTTAGATTTAGTAAAATTATTAGGGAATTTATCGGATTTTAGAGTCCTGCCTCTTAGATTATATTAAAGCTACAAACAGATTTGAAATGTTTGTATAGATCTAGTGCGTTTTCCTATGTGAGTATATTATGATTATGATTAAAATGTGTATCAACATTATAAGGATGACATCCTTATGATTAAATCTTTATGATTAAAATGCACGACTAATGGTGAAGGGAAATTAAATATAATTAATCTTGCACAGTAGCACTTCGCTGAGACATGTGAGCCAACTCTTAACTCGAAAACAGAAGTCTGCAAAGACAGACCCCCCTTCAGTAAAAGTGAGCCATGAGATCAAGTTCGGAAAGATGCACTTGCAAAGAAGGAACGCCGTGGCGCAATTTTCGCAAACTCATTGAAGAGCTCCATCTAAACGGCAAAAAAAAACAAAAAAAAAAACAGCTACCTACGTACTCGCGGCGCATGTCGCACCTGGATATGACTTTTTCATAATGCTTTCATTATTTGTCGCGCGTTTACTTGTTGCAGACGTAAACAACTTTTTCTCTCTGCTTGGACAGCTGTAATTGGATATAATGGAGCTTTTTCCAACGGTACACGTTGCATTTATCACGTCATTATTATTTTCAGGTAAGAACCAAGTACATTAGTGTTTATTGTGTTTTCAGTGAGCAATTTTGGATATCCTATGACAAAATCTAGTGATGATCCGAAAATTATAGTTGACGGTCGAAAATATAAGTTCCCTTGTGAGAACTGTGACAAGCCAGTCAAATGTAATCAACACGGCCTTCTGTGTTCTTATTGTAAAAAATGGTTTTACACTAATTGTCAAGCTATCAGTTTTTCAGAGTACCGCAGGTTATATTATGAATGCCCTGATGAGAAGTGGAATTGTTTAACATGTTGTCTGCCATCTTTTTGTGACTCATTATTTACTGACGATTGTTTAGAGAAAGAAAGCCAAAACGAGGATAGACTAAAAGAAAACTATTTTAAGGTAACGCGCGTTACACCTGAAAAGCAAGCGATAGCAAGAGTAATTCAGCCAAACCTCAGAGATGAAAACACTTCTCTTTATCAAGAATTTGAAAAAAAGTTTAAAATTAAAGGTCTTCATTTTTTACACCTTAATGTGAGGTCTATTCTAAACAAGATATCGGAACTTAGAATTCTTTTTAAAAGAAAAAGGCTGTCTATTATTGCTTTCACTGAAACATGGTTAAACAATTCCATAAATGATGAAGAAATTGAAATAGACGGATATAAAATCATACGCCATGATCGATCCTCTGGCTCTGGAGGTGGTGTATGTTTCCAGATCAGAAATGATATTGCAATTAATATTATGGATGCTATAAGTACTGGAGATACGGAATCCCTGTGGATAAATTTGCTTATACCAAGATCAAAACCAATTGTTGTTGGCGTTCTGTATCGACCTCCGAAAAACTATTTGTTTATCGAGAAATTGTCCAATATTCTTGATACATTAAAGAAGGATGACGAAATAATTCTTTTAGGAGACATGAATATTTGTCTTCTTCGCAAATCGCCACTGGCTAAAAAATATATTGACTTGTTGAGTCTTCATGGGTTTAGTCAACTCATTAAAGAGGCAACACGCATTACACCTACATGTTCTTCTCTATTGGATCATGTTGGTTGTACCAACTAAAATAAAATAAGTCAAAGTGGTGTCATTGATCTAGGTATTAGCGACCATTATTTTACTTTCTGTACACGGAAAAATGTTAGACTGGCTATAGGTCATCACAGGACTAATGATATCAGATCCATGAAAAAATATACAGAAGAGTCTTTCAATCTTTAACTATCTGTTGTTGATTGGTCACGAATAACTGACTGTACAGATGTAAATGAGGCATGGTCAATATTTCAACATGTTTTTATCTCAAATTTGAATATGATAGCGCCACTGAAACGGATAAGAATAAAACAAAGATCAGAAACTTGGGTGACTAAAGATATTCTTTCCCTAATTCAAGAGAGAAATATAGTATGAGATGAGAAGCTCTATAAAAGATACAGAGTATTAAGAAATATGGTCCAAAGAGAGGTGAAAAAGGCTAAACTCGATTACTTACAAAACAAGATAGAAGAAAATAAACAAGATTCGAAAAAAATTGGCAGAATCTAAAAAGCTTAGGATTGAAAAATAAGAAGCGAAAAGAACAAGAATCTGTCATTAAAATTGATGGGGAATTATGTCATGATAAGATGGCCATCGCTGATAAATTCAATTCTCATTTCACAAATGTGGCTGCCAAATTAGTAGACAAACTCCCCCCTTCCAAAGACTTTTTTAGCGCAGACAATGATTGTATTCGTGACTTTTACGAAAGAAAAGGTGTACGTGAAAACAGCTTCGAGTTATTACCAATCAGTGAACAATTTGTTTTCAAAGAGTTACGTAAGTTGAATGTATAAAAAAGTACTGGGTTAGACTTGATTCCAGCTAAATTTCTAAAAGATGGTGCGAAGGTTTTATTTAAGCCTCTAAGTTACTTAATGAACCTATCTATCTTGACGAGTACTTTTCCAGAGGATATGAAAATAGCAAAAGTGACTCCACTTTATAAAAAGAAAGATAAAACTGATGTTAGCAACTATAGACCTATTAGTGTTTTAAGCGTAGCATGAAAGATTCTAGAAAAATCGGTCTGTGTTCAAATTGAAAGATACTTCAAAGAAAATGATATAATTTATGAATTTCAATCTGGTTTTCGACATGATTATTCGACTGAAACATGTCTAATTCATTTGACTGATTATTTGAGGAGAGAAACTTCCCAAGGGCGCTTTGTTGGTATGGTGCTCCTTGATCTGCAAAAAGCTTTTGATACAGTTAATCATTGCGTCTTATTGAAGAAGTTACAACTAATGGGTTTTGATAAGGCAAGTTTAGATTGGTTCAGATCCTACTTATCTAATCGGCACCAAGTAGTGGCCATTCATGATATTCGTTCCAAACTAATGCCTATAACATGCGGTGTTCCTCAGGGAAGCATTTTAGGCCCAATTCTATTTTCAAGTTATATAAATGATATGTGTATTTGTATAAAAGACTTCAAACTATTATTGTACGCAGATGACAGCGTACTACTCTATTCAAATCCTGATCCTAAATATATTGAGGAAAAGCTCAGTGAACAGCTGTCTACGTGTGTCGATTGGATGAATGATAATAAGCTTTCTTTACACTTGGGAAAAACAGAAAGCATTTTATTTTGTTCTAAAAGTAGTTCTAAAAAGCCATTTGAATTCAAAGTGACACACAATAATCAAGCAATCAAGAGAAAAGAGTCTGTGAAGTATTAAGGCATTGAGTTGGCTAGCGCAATTTCATTTTCATCTTTAGTAGAATCAGTTGTACAAAAAGCAAATTCTCGTCTGAAATTTGTGTAAAGATATCAAAGTTGTATGGATTTAAAAGCAAGACGTACACTCTGTTTTGCTCTTATTGAATGTTTATTTGACTATGCTAACCCTGCAAGTCAGATCAAAAGAAGTTGAAGATTATACAGAACAAAATGGTGAGATTTATAAACTGTTCTGGTCCAATAACTCATGTTGGCTACAGCGAACTTTCTAAAGCTGGTTTTCTTGAAGTCGACCAAAGATCAAAACAACTCGTATTGCATCACGTGCATAAAATATATCATACTAGGTCGAATCATTATATTCGATCCTACTTCGATCTTGTTACTGACGTACATGATTATAATACAAGAAATAGACGATTCAACTTTAACTTACCAGAAAGAGTAGGTAGTATTGGAAATTCGTTTTATTACAATGCCATAAAACATTGGAATTCCCTTCCCAATAGTGTAAAAGAAATAGGAAACTATGATTATTTTAAGAGGAAATTAAAGGAATACCTAATACTTGACAGTCAGAGAAGAGAAGTGAATGACATGTTATATGATTGAAATTGTTATTCTTCTGTCGGTTCATACTTTTTCATGTTGTATATACTTGAGTTTTCGTACGTTATAGAAATTCTACAAATTCATCATTATTTTCCTCTTCTTCCTTCTCCTCTTTTTCTTCTTCTCCTTCTTCTTTTTCTTCTTGTACTTAATATCATTTCTATCATCAGTTTAATGTTGTTATTATTATTATTATCTTTAATAAGTAGTTCTTTTAATTTTCTTATCTGTCTGTAAATATTACTATTTTAACTTATTAATTTTATACATGTCTGTAAGGGACCCCACTGGAAATAAGCTCTCGAGCTTTCGTGGGTTATCCTGTTCAAGCTGATTTATTTTTGATCTGTTATTATTGTATATTGTTGTATGTTGGAAGCTTGTCGAATAAAAATCAATCAATCAATCAATATGTGTATTTTGATGCCTGTAATCTCTGAATTGATGCGAGAATCTCGAGCTCGGTCCGATATGTGGCATATTGTGTTGGTAAATATATAGGTCAATCCCCGTGCCGTGGCCGTGTTAGACTTGGAGACAGCACGGCATCCAGAGTGATCGGGTGACGGATAGTGTGGACATTGTTTTCATGCATACATTGGCAATTGGATCTACAATTCTACATTGAGGCTAGATAGCAAATTTTATTTTAAGATGTATTTCATTTGTTATCAATTACTTAATTCTAGTGATTCTTGTGACTTTTGAGTTTTGTGTCTTAATCTTGCTCAATTAATGTCTCAAAATTTATTGTCTCTTTTTGGAATCTGGATCAAACTTAAATTTAATTCGGTTGTTATGTTTTCTTGTGATTTTGTTTGTTTAAAGTTTGTGTGTTTTTTTGTTTGTTTGTTTTCTCTTTTTTTTAAATATGGTCAGATCGAGACTCGGTCTTGGTCAATGCGTAGGCCTATAATTAAGACTTTCCTGTGATTTCTGGCAGCCCATTTATAGCGTTCACTCGCTTTGTTTAAATTTTGTTTACAACTACATTTTTTCACTTTCGGCTTTACAATGTCAGTTCATTCTTGCGATTTACTGTGACGAGTACAAGACAAAAGCCTAAAGGTTTCATTATGTCTGTATTTGTTGTTATTCTTCAAAAATATGAAATTGTCAAGTTAACTCATTTTCCATTGACCAGCAGAAAGTAAAATATATTTATTTAATTTCCCTAACTCATTTTTTTCTTACATATTTACATTTACAATATTTCTTGCAGTGTTTAAGTTGATTATGTGCCAGGATCAAGTCACAACTCCAGGCACAGTCTTTGTCACAGAAGGTGAAAAAGCTACCATATATTGCCGAATTGACCGCTCAGATCTCGTCGCGTTGGATTGGAAGAAGGGAGAGGATGTGAATAGCGCTGTTTCTCTTATCAGATTATTTGGGACACGGTAGGTTATCATTTCTTATCACTTCAGACTTAACAAGTGAACCCTGACGCAACAAAAGTGTCATACATTTTCAGAGGAGACATCAAATTCAATGAAGTTACTACCGGTATTCAAAAGAAGAAAACAGTATCTGTAAAGTTTTTGTTTCCATGTATTTTTATCTATTTAGCTTGTGTATGGATTTATTTTAGTATTGAGACATTTGTACACAAAGCCAGATACCCTGGCAGAGTGCATTAAAATCAAAGAATTAACATGTGTACATGAAGGTTGCCTTCTTTGTCTCTCTGCACAGTCACTGGTTTGCCATGCATGTATTTTTGCACTAAACAATGTCATGTTTTTTGTTCATATGCTTAAGTATACAAGTTTAAAGAAATGATATGTTCGTGGATTGTGAATAAATCAAATTTGAATGAAAGTCTAAGGCAGATAAGGAGAACTGGTAATAAATACATTTTTATTTTAGAGTGCTGAATTCTGGAAAATTGCTTGTATGTTGTACACATGTACATGTAGATAAGGGCTAGTTTCTATTAAAGTTAGTTGACATCCCATACAAACTTGTTTTAATAATGCTATTACGTGTACACAACATGTTTCAAATGGATGTCCAAGAAGTTGGAATTGTGACTGTTTCAAGAAATGGCCCTCCTGCATCTAATGTATGTTAATATTGTATTCAATATATTTGTTTAATTTTGTATCTAACCATATTATGTTCATGAAAATGTATGATGAAAAAAAGAAAAAAGATGCAGAAACCAATAAAATCAAATCAATTCAAATAAAATCATCAAATGAACAAAATTTCCTTCACTTTCTTTTGTCTAACAGCACAATTCATGGCGATGATCATAGGGTTGACATGACAGGTGATTCTTCTTTGACTATTAAAGAAACCACACAAGCAGACAGTGGAGTTTACTGGTGTCAGGTGACATCGAAAGGCGTCTTTGAGTCATCCACAAACCTCAAAGTATTACCAGGTAAGAAGAAATTGGTTTATATTTAGTTCAAAGCTTTAGATACTGGTGGTCAACAAATATTCATCACTTCGTGAACTGGAACGTCCTGCAGAGTATTCGCCCTCTCCTAGCCTTGTGTGCCAGGCTGTAAGCCAAAACACAGTGAAAAATGGATTGTACGGCACACGCTCCGGCAATAATAGCTCTGAAGTCACGGTCTTACACTAAACCAAATTCCTAATTTTGACCCTGGATTAAACACTTCACTGAACAATAACCCTAACCCCTAACAACCTAAAACCCAATCACAACCCTGCCCATATCCCTATCTTTGAGGAAATAAAGCCCAGGGTACTTGTCCATGAAGTGTATGTCAGATCAGAAATAGTAACATGTTGGCTCAAAATCACCAGCAGTATAAAGTCATCGTATTGTAAATGTTGGCATCAAGTTTTTTTTTTCAAAGGGTAGATTATGAGCTTTCTTACTTACATCTACAGTATACATGTAGCTTTTGTAGTTCACTGAACACTTTTTCTTTTCGGAGCCGGAAAGGCGTTTACTCATACAGGAGTGTATACTTTAACAAAGAGTTAACGCTTGTGATGGCTTGCGAATATTACGTATTATAAGAGCAACCAGTTTCTGTCGCTATAATTCAGAGATTGAAACCAACTTTATCAACATCTGATCTGTTCTTTTTTCAGTTCTCGTAAATGCATCGTTATCTTTTTTCAAGCTACTGATTCATTTTATTTCTTTCTACACTCTTTAAGCCAACTTTTTGAAAAGTTAACAATGATGATATTGACAATTATGATGAATGTGCCATTTTTACACATTAAATGTTAAACAAGAGACAGCTTAATAATATTAAACCCATTTGAAATGCATGTTATAGAAAGAAATTAAAATGAAATCCAACAGGTTGATGTTTTGTAGTTTATGCAGGTTTTTCTTTTTCAAGTGATTATTTATTTATCAAGAGAAGAGGAAAATGTATGCTGGAAATTACTTCTGTCACTTCATATAGTGTTTTCTTCATGATTTTAAGTTACTTCCTGTCTTATAATATCATTTTAATTTGTTTTCTATGAGCCATATTAATATTCTTTGTGCATGTACTGTACATGTATGACTGTAAACTGGGACAGGGGCTTAAATATTTACCTTGAACTTCTGCAACTGAAATAATATTTGAATAATAGTACAGATGTTTTTCTTTGTGCATTCATTTGAATAAGGTGGGGGAGAAGAAAGATAGGGGAAAAGGTAAGGAGATAAAGGAGAGGGAGGCACAGAGGACAGGAGAAAGAGAGGGAGATAGATGGAGAGATGGAGATACATATATATATATATATAGAGAGAGAGAGAGAGAGAGAGAAAGAGGGAGATAGATAAAGAGATGGAGATACATACAGAGAGAGAAAGATAGAGAGAGAGAAAGAGAGAGAGATAAATAGAGAGATTGAGATACATATAGAGAGAGAAAGATAGAGAGAAAGAGAGAGAGAGAGAGAAAGAAAGATGGAGGAGGATAAGAAAGAGGGGGAGAGATAGAGAGGAGAAAGAGGAGGAGGGGAGGGAGGGAGGAGAATAGAGAGAGAGAACAAAAATAATTACAACTTATGATGGAATCGACATTGCGCTTTATGTTTACATCGCGCTTATGCCCAGGAGTGACAAGAATGGAAACATCGTAAAGTACAGAAATAATGGAATTAAATCTTACACAAACATAATTAGACCTAAAAAGACTTTTTAAGTGTCAATTACTTTGACCCATTTGGGGCCATGAGATGACGGTCCTAAATATGATAAAACCTAGAAAATTTGAAAACTGAAGTAATGTTCTATTAATTATATTGTATTTCTTAATTTCATAAGACTGAATAACTAAAAGAGAATGAATTGAATTTAAGTGAAAGTGAATTTATATTTTGTGATAAAACTTAGATTCAGCCAAGAGAACTAATTTATAGCAGGTCTGAAAGAAAAATGATGTTTGAAAGGTGGAAATAGTGAAAGAGTTCTAAGGAAATATGGGAGTGACCAAGAAGATGAAACAAGAAAATTGTAGCAGTAACATCATGTCAAAGAGGTGGATCTCGTATTGATATTATCAAAGTTACAATTTAGAGACTATTATGAATGACTGTATGTACTACATACTGTACAACGCTTTAAAACGGTGAACCAGGGCTGTTGTTCAATTCAATACTTGAATATGTCAGAAATGTTAGTATTTTATTCTGGTTTGGCTTCTAGATGAAATACTTAGCCAACTTTGGTATTCAGTTGAAGCTTTTGGCCAAGTATTTTACCCTAAGATTAAGACAGCTCTGGCACTAGCAGGCTAAAACTAACCTGCTATTTTGGAGGTCTCAATTGGCAGAATTATGTTTTCAAAAGCATTCATCATTATTTTTTTTTTCTTGTCCTCTTACCGAGGTGTTTTATTTTACATATTTCACATTTCATATATATTTACATCATTTTACATTTTAACATAAAAAAAAGACAAAGCATTTAAATAATTAGTTATAACTTTAACATTTCTTGAAAAATTTCTTTGTGTTTCGTTAAGAGAAAACTTTGTTTATTTGCTATGTAATATCGTAGTTTTAATTTGAAATCAATGAACAGACTTTTACTATTGTACTCTTTTCCATCACACCGAAGTTTAATATACATTATGTATATTATGTATTGTCCTAAAATTAACAAGAAGTTTATCACAAATTTTTCCTTTTTTTCAATAAAATAACCTATTACTAATGCTTTTTCCTTAATTTTAATTTGTTCGTGAAAATAATTATAATATAAGTTTTCAATAATTTTCCAAAAAACTCTAACCTTGTTACATTTTAACAAGACAAAGCAGTCATCAAGCTGTGCACAATTTTGTTACATATAAGCAGGAATTTAATGTGATGTGTTAATTGTGCATTATTTTGGAATTACAATGTGACGTGCAGGCTTATGAAAAGTATTTCAATTTAAATCTGCTTGCCAAAGTAAAATGTTTGGATGTCATGTGAATACGATTGAAAACATAGTACCAAGTAAATTGCTAATTAAAATACTGATGATGTTCTGAATAGAATAGGCCCCTCGAAGAAGAGGAAGCCTTTGTGAGATTCTACTGAATACTTTCTCCTACACCTATCTCTGTTTGCGTTGTTGGAGGGTACAGCTACATGTTTATGCACATAGACAGGTTATGTAATCATATTGGACAAAAGGGAAACAACAGCTTATACAGCATTTCCTTTGGTTAAAGCTATGGTTACAAATCAGAGCAGCGACCGACCGATCAGTAGCCTGTTCGGTCGCTGCTGGAATTGGGCATCGCCCAGCGAGTGAAAAGTGAGCAGGCGCCGCCCAAATTTTAACTCCGCGCTAAAACTTCAGCGGCGACCGAGCGATGCCCTAAAAACGAGCGGTGCCTGGGCGGCCGCCTCTCGGTGGCCGGGCAGCCGCCTGGCAGAATTGGTTAAAAACTCGCCGCTCGGCCGCCGAGCAGGCAACTTTTGGGTAATGTGACCATAGCATAAGGCGTGTGCTTTTTACGAAACTCGCGTTTAACATGGAGATTTAAAGGTTTCTGTTTGTCTAAAAGAGTTGAGCATTCGTGGAAAGTCATTTGAAAGACAAAATAATTACCAGTATCAATCCCAATTCCTCCAATCAATTGCAAGTTTGCAGTCTCCTTTCTCGTATAGTTGCGATTGATACCAACTCTTTGTAAGACGGGGCCCTGATGTATCAATGTTATTTACATGTAAAAGCCCATATTCAGCCTGAAAAGAAAAGATTGTGGGCATGGGATATGTTCTGCAGCATTTAAACATACAAGTACACAGTCAGACCGCAGCGTGGGCGATAATGAGGCTGTACGCTGATTTTTATTCAGCGTCCCTTTGGTAATCTCGTACATTCACGTGCGCTGAAATTCACGAGATTTTCAGTGAGATTTGTAAGGGTGTACATGCAGCTGCTTTTGTGGTCGATAACTTTAGTCAACAAGGCAGCACGCAACGGTAATTACTCTAGAGATCTTCAGCTTCAGTTTGATATGAAACTTGCCATATTTCACAAATTTGAAACAATCCTTTTCACCACTTCAATTGTCGTTATTTTTGTAACATTTCAACAGCTATTTTGTACCCGGAATTTCGCTTTTGGTTCCTGACTTTGGTACATAATTAATTTGTTTACTTTGAGATTCGTTAGAAAGATGAAAAGTCACTGATCAAAATAATGTCAAAACCTAATTGACGCAAAATCATGTTCTCTTTATAATCATAGTAATTAAGACCCTAAAAACCCGGAAATTACCAATTTGTTCTTTCTATAAAGGGCGCGAAATTGTGTGATTTCATACTCGCGCACGCTCGCTGTCTGAACAATGGCAATGCATAACTGATTATTAAACTCCAGGGAGCTCCGCCGCACCACCGACTGGCCGAAAAAAAATAAGAAAAATGATTTAAAAAAAAAAAATCGTAGAAAATAATTATCTAGAAGGCAGGTTATATATTTGATTCAGGGTCCTTGGATTGTTGTCATGACTCCTTACGCGCACGTGGATTACCGGCGCACGCCACAAGGCAAGCTTCCTAGATTTCGGATTCAGAATGTTAATGAACCAAAGCGGAACATATGTGACGTAGTTGACGTATTTGACCAATCAGAACTGTCTATTACCACATCGGCAAAGTTGACTACTTTTTTTAATTATTCATGAACATTCGCGTGATTTTTCTTGGTTCCTGACTTTGGTACAGCGTAAAATATAATAATTTTGATATCATTGTAAAGTGAAATATTTATGCTTTATGCTGATTATAACATCTTCTTGACGCAAGCATGATTTCTATGTGAAAATCAGCCCTACTCTTAATAGATAGATTTATCGTCGAAAAACCCCATTTTCAAGGCGAAATATCTGTTTCCAAAATATATTTAACATGATTGTCATATAAGTATATAGAGAGTGCAACTTCTTATCTTTAAAATAAGAGCCATTTCATGAGAAATGAACAATTATAAAGGCAAAAACTGCCGATCAGGAAGACCGTCTGCACTACTCATTACGTATGCAAGACACGTAAATTCTTGCATACGTGCTGAAAAAAATAGAGGATTTTCGCACCGGCTGCGGTCTGACTGAAGTGGGGGAAAATGAGCCTGCCCGTGAGAAATTCCCGGTGGAGCCCTGCGCGGCCGGCCGCAGGAGGTACGGAAAATTTCTTTTAAATCAACCGTTGGCCGGTAGGAGATCGCCCGGGAATCGGTGGGTCATCAGTCGGTCACTGCCGGGACGCCGCGCGGAAAAGCACCCAAATTTCGCCTAGTTTTGACAATGTACCGACCACCCATCGCTGGGGCTCTACAGCCTGCTCAACTTATCTAAAAAAAAATCCCGGTGCGATGCCTAAATTCCAGCGGCGACCAACCATGCTACAAATCGGTCAGTCGCCGCTCTGAGTTGTGACCATAGCTTTATACAGCACAATTCCTTCCTAAAACTCTTTCACACCGGATTTGCGTAGGGTTGCGTAGTACGTGTGGCGTACCGAATACGCCGATATTAGGCTGCGTATTCATGGCATACGATGGCGTATGGTTACGTACCCTATTGGCGTATAGGTTGCTTAGGGTTACGTACGGTTGCTTACTGTGTCCGCAAGCTTTTACTGATTCTCTATTGCGTAGGCTTGGCATACTATAGCGTAGTGTTGCGTAGACTTGCGTACAAAATACGTACTTTTTGCTTATAGTGTCTAACGCCGAAAGTACCCGCGTACCCCTGTGCGTCCCTCAGCGTATAGTTACGTAGGCCTGCGTAGGGCAGCGTACGCTCGGCGTAGTCGATACGCAACACTAAGCAACTCTACGCATGGCCCTGTGTGAAAGGGGCTTAAGACATTAGCCTACATAAATTACATAATTGAGACCCTAGCTTAAGCTAGGCGGATTAGGTTCCGTCCCGCCCCACTAGGGCGCTTTAGTAACGAGACGGTACGCACAGGAGACGGAGTGTTTAACCAACTGTGACGGGTCTCCGTCGTGATGTTTAAGCGCTTTCGCTGTCTGCTAAAGGCGACGGGGACGCAAAGCCGCGCTGAACTGCACACCTGCTGCATTCTGGTGCTAGTGCTCTTGGGCCTCGAGGCTTGGCCGGAGCGCCGGGGCAATAGACCCGGCGGCGGGCTGTAGTGCGCAGCGTGCAGACATGTCATGCATAACGATGAAAAAGGGCCCCCAAAGTAGGCCTAAACGGCCAACCATCAATTTATTGCAGATTGAGGTATAGATACCGAACAGACATTGGAAACACTAGTAGATTCCCTGTTTTTATCTTCAGTAGGGCCCTGCATTGTTAGATCTAGATACAAATTATTTGTCAGCTCTCTCTCTTACGTCGTGTTTAGGGAACGAACGCTATGTTGGCCGAGTACCGTTCCGAAAATCGACGGGACGGAGATAATTCAGAATCGCGCATGCGCAGTTTGTTTTTTTTTCGCTCGCATTACCGTCTCCTGTGCGTACCGTCTCGTTACTAAAGCGCCCTACTGTTATTTAGGGTACGGGTATGCATGTTCCCTCCCTTAGAAAGCACTCCCCTAAGTCCGGTGTGTAAAGTCAACACGGGCCGAATTTTTGTGTGTATTACGAGTCGGACTTTTTTGCGTGAAAAGTACCCCTTTACAGGAGGTTTTGGGGACATGAATGCGGTCTCTCCGTGGGTTCCGTACACACCGTTTTATGTCATTCTTTATTATCTTCATACTCTTCAACCGTTTAAAATAGAATGTATAGAATGCCTGGTAAACCTGTTAAAGGTACTATGTCCCATTTGCAGGCGGACAAATGATAAGGTTAAAATTTGATGAGCTTTCGGTCTCTTTTGTTGGTGTTGATTGGCCAATATAAATTTGTTTACCCTTGCATCATCTTTATTTACCACGATGTTCAGGATTCACTTCGACTGTTCCCTCTTCTGTGATTTCCACAGGCAGAGGTCTAACTAACCCAATGACAGTCATTCAGACTACTGACCCAGTGCAGGAGAGTGGTAAATAGATTCTTATTACGTCACAATTCGTGTACGATTATGATAATATGGATGCAAATGAAACTGTTACATGCAAATATTTCAGAGATTATTCACGATTTTATCGTAAAAAGTGTGAAAAAGAGAATGATGAATGACAGTGAAGTCTAGCAAGTATAATTAGGTGGTCTGTCAACGACAGATCACCTATTGATTTCGCTAGAATTTTCTTTCTTTCTTTCTTTCTTTCTTTCTTTATTTTTATTTCTTCCGTACACTTTTTTGTGCACACGTTTACTCGAAATCGACATGGTCAATTTCCTTTGAATTTCTGTCAGTCATCAAGCCCTATGATTTCAAGTCTAATTAACTTTTTCAAGTTCATGGGGTCATCGTGACGTCATCCAGGCGCCATTTTGTAAAAATCAGGTCATTATCATATCTCGATAACGAGTTATCAAAAATCAACCATATTTGGTATACATCAACTTCAGGTCAAAGGTCAACGAAAAATGTCAAAAAATTCTGAGCGCGCACCTCGACGCGCACGTACGCGCGCATTAAAATTTAAAAATGGTCAAATTCGTTCCATATTAATTTTGCATACGTTTCAGGCCATTTTAAGCATTTTCAAAATTTGCGCGCGCGTAATTATGCGCGCGCGTTTCCGCGCGTATCCGCGCGTCCTGGCATTTTGCAACATAGAATCGCCAAATTTTTTCTGTTATCATATTTATTACATTTTTCCAAGCATTTTGATACCTTGTTTACCTGTTTCCGACCAGTAATACCGCAATTAGCGGCTGTCAAAGTTGAACGCACGCGCCGACCTGCGCTATCTGTATCCACAATACATGGGCAAAAACATGCCTATACAAAATTCATTTTAACTCTTCAGAATTGATAGATAACCCCCAATTTCTTTCATATTTAAATAGATTATGAGTTGGAGGTATGATTTCATGTCTCATTTGACCCTCAATTAACTCATGACGTCATCATAATGGCCTCCGAACTCAAAATTTCAATTTGCATATTATGACGTCAGCAGATTTTTGGAAAATTGATTGTATCTCTGTAAATATTAATCAATTTTGTTTCAAATTTTGATATGTTCTACCTGAGAATATTCTCTACAAATACAGTCACCACGAATTTTCATTTTGACAATGGTATCATGGCGTATTTTTGCGATTAAAGGAGGCATGTCAATTTTTTACATTTTGCGTGTATTCTCTATGGGACATGACTTTTTCTCAAAACTGGATTCTACATTCTCGTCTTTTGCGAGCAATATCTCCGTCGTTGTATTTTTGTTTACGCTGAGCTTTGAGTATGTTGTAGCTGAGACAAAAAGCTATCACAAATGTGCCCTTTATTTTTAGATCAGATGCCGGGATCATGCTCATATTTCACTTACAAAGTGGGATTTGAGAATTCAGTTTTCAGTTTACGTGTAATCTCTATTGGAAATGTTTTGGTATATCGGTAACGCACTTGACTTCCGACCTCGAGGTCCCTGGTTCGAGTCCGGGCGTTTCCAACAATTTTTTTTCTTCACTTTTTTTTCTTTTTGACCTTTCACTGTACCATCTCCTTTGAATATTAAAACACGTACAATCGCAAATAATGTAATAAACAACCATATTTACTTTAATATTACCCTATTATCACTTGATCCATTACTTTTGGCGTGTAATCCTTATGGGAGATGACTTTTTCTCAAATCTGGATTCTACATTCTTGTCTTTTGCGAGCAATATCGCCGTTATTTCGGCTTGATTTTTGTTGATTTTGGAGTATGTTGTAGCTGAGACTATATACTATCTAAATGTTCTCTCATTTTTTTCAGTCTGATGTCATCGTGGTCTGTTGATGATAATCATCAACATCATCATGATCATCATCATCATCATCGTCATCCCCATTACTATCAAGATCATCATCATCATGATCATCATGATGATCATCATTGTTTACATGTCTATATAACTTCTCCCTTTCTCAATATAGTAAATATTATAATCTATCATAAGACTTGAAGACAGACCACCTTAATCGTCCTCGTGACGATTTAAATTCTAGTTTGAGTATTAGGATTTAGGACGCTGTTATTAAACGGCAAAATTCCTGCAAAGTTCTACAGAATGTGATGTTAGCTGCAAAAGGGACATTTGATGAGCTTTCGGTCTCTTTTGTTGTTGTTGATTGGCCAATATAAACTATACGGTATATACACATTTTTGTTTACCCTTGCATCATGTTTATTTACCACGATGTTCAGGATTCACTTCGACTATTCCCTCTTCTGTGATTTCCACGGGCGGAGGTCTAACTAACCCAATGACAGTCATTCAGACTACTGACCCAGTGCAGGAGAGTGGTAAATAGATTCTTATTACGTCACAATTCGTGTACGATTATGATAATACGGATGCAAATGAAACTATTACATGCAAATATTTCAGCGATTATTCACGATTTTATCGTAAAAAGTGTGAAAAAGAGAATGATGTATGACAGTGAAGTCTAGCAAGTATAATTTGAGTATTAGGATTTAGGACGCTGTTATTTAACGGCAAAATTCCTGCAAAGTTCTACAGAATGTGATGTTAGCTGCAAAAGGGACATTTGATGAGCTTTCGGTCTCTTTTGTTGTTGTTGATTGGCCAATATAAACTATACGGTATAAACACATTTTTGTTTACCCTTGCATCATGTTTATTTACCACGATGTTCAGGATTCACTTCGACTGTTCCCTCTTCTGTGATTTCCACGGGTGGAGGTCTAACTAACCCAATGACAGTCATTCAGACTACTGACCCAGTGCAGGAGAGTGGTAAATAGATTCTTATTACGTCACAATTCGTGTACGATTATGATAATATGGATGCAAATGAAACTGTTACATGCAAATATTTCAGCGATTATTCACGATTTTATCGTAAAAAGTGTGAAAAAGAGAATGATGTCTGACAGTGAAGTCTAGCAAGTATAATTTGAGTATTAGGATTTAGGACGCTGTTATTAAACGGCAAAATTCCTGCAAAGTTCTACAGAATGTGATGTTAGCTGCAAAAGGGACATTTGATGAGCTTTCGGTCTCTTTTGTTGTTGTTGATTGGCCAATATAAACTATACGGTATAAACACATTTTTGTTTACCCTTGCATCATGTTTATTTACCACGATGTTCAGGATTCACTTCGACTGTTCCCTCTTCTGTGATTTCCACGGGTGGAGGTCTAACTAACCCAATGACAGTCATTCAGACTACTGACCCAGTGCAGGAGAGTAGTAAATAGATTCTTATTACGTCACAATTCGTGTACGATTATGATAATATGGATGCAAATGAAACCGTTGCATGCAAATATTTCAGCGATTATTCACGATTTTATCGTAAAAAGTGTGAAAAAGAGAATGATGTATGATAGTGAAGTCTAGCAAGTATAATTTGAGTATTAGGATTTAGGACGCTGTTATTAAACGGCAAAATTCCTGCAAAGTTCTACAGAATGTGATGTTAGCTGCAAAAGGGACATTTGATGAGCTTTCGGTCTCTTTTGTTGTTGTTGATTGGCCAATATAAACTATACGGTATATACACATTTTTGTTTACCCTTGCATCATGTTTATTTACCACGATGTTCAGGATTCACTTCGACTATTCCCTCTTCTGTGATTTCCACGGGCGGAGGTCTAACTAACCAAATGACAGTCATTCAGACTACTGACCCAGTGCAGGAGAGTGGTAAATAGATTCTTATTACGTCACAATTCGTGTACGATTATGATAATATGCGAATATTTCAGCGATTATTCACGATTTTATAGTAAAAAGTGTGAAAAAGAGAATGATGAATGACAGTGAAGTCTAGCAAGTATAATTTAAGTATTAGGATTTAGGACGCTGTTATTAAACGGCAAATTCCTGCAAAGTTCTACAGAATGTGATGTTAGCTGCAAAAGGGACATTTGATGAGCTTTCGGTCTCTTTTGTTGTTGTTGATTGGCCAATATAAACTATACGGTATATACAAATTTTGTTTACCCTTGCATCATGTTTATTTACCACGATGTTCAGGATTCACTTCGACTATTCCCACTTCTGTGATTTCCACGGGCGGAGGTCTAACTAACTCAATGACAGTCATTCAGACTACTGACCCAGTGCAGGAGAGTGGTAAATAGATTCTTATTACGTCACAATTCGTGTACGAATATGATAATATGGATGCAAATGAAACTGTTACATGCAAATATTTCAGCGATTATTCACGATTTTATCGTAAAAAGTGTGAAAAAGAGAATGATGAATGAACATAAAAATGAATATCATATTTTGTTAATGATGACCCACAAATACCGTAAATTATATAAGCCTACGTAGAGTTAAGTTACTAACAACTAGTAGAGTCTGTTCCCGGTTTATCTGTTTATACTAGTGTGTAAAACAGAGTATTGTAAGCTAGAAAGGAAAGGGTTTTGTCTCCAAATCTGACAACGTAACTCATGAAAATGTGTCATAATAAAAGACAGACACACATACCTACCACCAATACGACCAGTGACCAATGCTACTAGAGGTTGTAGTCAGATCAGGGGCGCCGCTATAATTATATAGAGCGACACCCCACCTATCACAATAATGTCGGTAAAATTGCGCTGCCGTCGGAAATAATAAGAAAAGGGAGAGTGGAAAAAAGGGAGGGAAAGAAAAAGAAAAGAAAAAAAGAAGGAAAAAAAAAAAAAAAAAGAAAGGAAAGAGAAGAGAAGAAAGAAAGAGAAAAAAGAAAAATAGAAAGGAGAGGGAAAAAGGGAAAGAAAAGAACAGAATGAAAAGAAAATAAAGAAAGAAAAGAAAGAAAAGGAGTAAAGGATAAAAAAGGGGAAAAAAGAGCAAACTATACATTTTTGGAATCCTCATGACCAGACGAGTAATTTGATATGCATATCGACACGATTGGAATATATTTGAATTTCTACCCCTGTTTGACCTTTGTTGACCCCTCACGAAAATGCCTGGGATTTTCAAGGGGGCAGCCAAAGTCTAAATTGTTTGGTATTCATCAGGGAACACAAAAACACTTTCAAACCTTTGTTTTCAGAGATTGGTCACGGGACCTACAGACTGGTCTCCTACTAAAAGTGCAAAAAAGAACACAGTCCTCAAGGAAAGAAGATGAGGTGTGGGATTCTGTTCATCTTGTTTTGGTGTTTTCCACATTTCCTTTTATGTCCTTTTCCTTCAATTTTTGTCATTTCACCTCCCCCCCTGCGCTTCGATTGGGAGGGGGGGGGGGGGTACCCCTAGAAGCATCAACATCAACCCTAGCAGTTGTAACTAATTGCCATTTAGAAAGTTTATGTGCCTCATACCAGCTAGATATTACAGAAATTCATGTCAGTCTTCCTTCCACGTACTCTGAAATACAAACAAATTGTATTAACGTATAAAACTTCCCCGTTTTGTCGTGTTCGTAATTGCAAAAGACATAAAAGGTGAACCAATAATTATGATGTCTCATAATAGTCTTCAATGCTGTACACGTGTTTACGCTGCGTGGTGTGCTCCACTTATAGCCTATACCTAAGCTAAACTATTCTTAACTGTAACCCTGTGCCAAAATAATATATCCATGCTCTATAAAAACAAATATAGTAAACCTAATCTTTAAAAAGAAATAAAAAATTCCTGTTTTCATATTTTCTAAAACTCCAGTTTGAATTTCCGATCCAAAAGGCCGTATTTATATTTAATTTGCTTGTGAGAGATTCTTTTGTTTTTAAATCATCACGTGTAGAAATTTGATTGAAAAAAGAAGAATTATATCTTATTCTTCATGCCCCTCCTCCCCCTTTTACAAGAAAAATCCAGAATCATCCACTGAGTTTGTGATAATTGCAACCATACGATGCAGATACCTCGTCAGTAGTTATAGCAGTGAGTACCGGGACGGCCATAGGTTTCGTACACGAATTTTTTCGTACTTATACTATTTCTAATTGACTCGTGTACATTAACTTTGACATAGTCTATTTTCGAGAAAAAACGGACTTATAACACGCGTGTCAATGGGATTGTGACTTTATGAATTTTACTTAGTGATTTTCTCTGTTTTCAAGCAAAAAATGAATTACAACACGTGTTTCTATGTGAATTTTGACATTTTGAATTTTACTTAAAGATCTTTAGGAATTATTGACGTTTTGAATAGTGGATAGGTATTTTATTTGTGGAACTGACTTTTAACACGAGTGTCTATGTAATTTTGACTTTTTGACTTTCTTTCTACCGGTATAATTTGTGTTTTACTTTCTAAGGAACGTTTACAACGCCATTGTAGGTTGGATCAATATCTATTGTTCGATCAACTAAATAAAGGAACGTGTATTTACCCATACACACTAAGAAAAAATGGTGCAACTGTGCACCTTTAGGGGTTCAAACCGATGCAACAATAGCAGCACCTTTAGGGGTTAAATCCTGCACCCTTTTTAAAGGTGCAATCCTGCACCCTTCAAAAGGGTGCCAGATTGAACCTTTTTGGGGAAATGTTAGTACCCTTTATGGTTCAATCCTGCACCTTTAGGGGTGCAAACCGATGCAACAATAGCAGCACCTTTAGAGGTTAAATCCTGCACCCTTTAGGAGGGTGCCAGAATGCACCTTTTAGGAGACTTGTTAGTTCCCTTAATGGTTCAATCCTGCTCCTTTAGGGGTGCAAACCGATGCAATAGCAGCACATTAAGGGGTTCAATCCTGCACCCTTTAAAAGGTGCAATCCTGCACCCATCATCGAGGAATACTCGTGACATTTGCTCGTACACAAATACATATTAAACATGCATGATGTTTCTTGGTTAGTAATCATATAATCAATATATATTATTGCTAAAACGTGAATGTAATTGTAACATGATCAGACAAAATAATCTATTGGTTAATGATTGCCGAAGGAAAATACAAATCACAAAATTGATGTGCATTGTCATAATTTGCTTAACAAATCATATGATAAATGTATTTTTATGTGAACACGTGGAAAGTAATCATGAATATGCATGCAATATGCAAATTTTTATTTTGCACCTTTTTGGGTCGTTAGGGTTCATTTTTGTGGGAAGGGTGCAAAATCTTATATTGCACCCTTTTTGAACCCCTTTTCCTTCAATAGGGTTCATTTTTATGTAAAGGGTGCAAACTCTTATTTTGCACCCTTTTTTGCACCCTTTTTTCTTAGAGTGTACTGTGATCCTCGCATGGCAACACGGGGAAGCGTATGGCAGTCTATGTGTATAAAAGGTACTAACTTTGTATAGGTCTAGTTTCTTTTGTATTTGAATTACCTCTTTTCAACAATAGAACTGTCGTTTCTTATTGATCGTGTATTGAGTTTATGAACCTCTCAACAGCCTTTCGATAAATGAAGCTCGTTTTATTTCGCCCTGTTCGTACCGTCGAGTTCTTTGGACTTTCACACAACACTTTGATACTTATAGTTCAGGGCTATGTTTGGACTCTCTCAAAACATCATCAAAACATATTTGAATACACAGATAACAATTGCTATTTAGTCATGTTACTAGAGAACAGAGATAAAATATACAAAACATTTTTAACTAGAGAAATAGAACCCAAGTCAGATTATTGTATTACTTCATCGTGAATATGTAAAAACTGTTAACACAATTGTACAACAAACAATTAGTGTTTATAAATAAATATCTTTAAAACATAAAACACAATAGAAAGTGTTTTTTTCTCAGAAAGGTTGATTGATGTACAACATGTTGAAATAGATGTTTACGGAAATAGCCTTGAAAGTTCAAAGAAAGAAAAATGAAAGTTTTAAGATTACGTAGAATTTTAATTTAAGATGTTGGTTTTGTTTAAGCAGGGAGTTTTCATGGTTGTGGCTTCCTGGTTAAAGTGAATGATTACAGTCCACGAGACAGATAATGTCGGTCTCACGGGTTCTTGGAAGTTATTAGAGGCTTCGCGAGACCGAGGGCCATCTACTGATCTAGGGATTATGGTGCCCGGGTCAAACAATGAAATTACCCCCCTTCCCCTTCCAAAAGTTATCTACGTAATTTACAAGCAAGAGAGCAAAGCGGACTAACAGTAGGATTACGCCTTTAAAACAAATGCATTCTACCTAAGGCACGAATCTAAAAGGGAATACTGAAATCGAAGTGTATGTTTTTGTTAAATTTTGAACCATATATGGCTTATAAGCGATTTGGGCCTTCCGCTTTTCATTTTCCCGAATGGAGCGCAAAGGAACGAAATCTCGGGGGATATCTTGTATAGTAAGCCACCGACAGTTAAGATTTCTTTCAAATGTTGAACCTTTGTAAATGCACAGAGTTAATCGGGGAGGCGGAACGTCTTTGAAAGTGGGCCGGGGCACCAACAAAAAAGGGCACTTTCTGGGGGGGGGGGAGGGGCACCTACGAAGTTTACCTTAAATTAAAGGAAATACAATTATGCTATTGATATAGTTTCTCTTTACGTGGACAAGATACTGAGTGAGCATCATATTTTGCAGTTGTGTGTGTGATGGTCTGAAGATACATGTATGATAAATGTATGATGTATAGATGTATGGGGTCGCATTGCGACAGATTAGTTCTTATTGATAGAAAAAAAAACCGTCATGCTCTCGTTTTTAATACGTATAATCTCTTAACGAAAGAATGAATAAGACCCTTATAAAATTACATTATTATATAAACTAAAATGCAAATGAGCGTAGCGGGCGAGCTGTTTGAGAAATTGGAGGGGAAAATGCCCTCATTCGCTTTAGATTACGGAGCACATAATATTAGGAAGGCTATGCGAATTCTGTTGTTTCAGGGGA
Organism: Strongylocentrotus purpuratus; assembly: GCF_000002235.5. Taxonomy (NCBI): domain Eukaryota; kingdom Metazoa; phylum Echinodermata; class Echinoidea; order Camarodonta; family Strongylocentrotidae; genus Strongylocentrotus; species Strongylocentrotus purpuratus. Next base: position 22,469,183 of record NW_022145598.1, read on the forward strand.
GACGGGTCGGGGTGGGGGTGTGACAAAAATATATTGTCTTTTCCCACTTAAAAGGGGGCATTTGGGGGAAACTTTTAAAAAATGGGGGCACTTTGCCCCCTTGCTCCCCCCCCCCGAGCGCCGCGCCTTTGCTATTTTATCCGAAGATTAAAAAACAGCTGATGAAACTTATACATTATAAAGTGAAATCTTTCATAAACAATGATTGTTATGATTTAAATGAAACTAACATCCAATGACGGACTGTGCTTATTTGCGAGTTTGAGTCTGTCTCCTCAACAAAGGCCCGACAATGAAATTAGGATGTAAGATTTAATTTATGCATCTTCTGTAACTTTTCTAATCAGCTGATCGTCTATGTCATTGTATGTATAATGGACCCTCATCCATGATCCAAAATTATGTTTTTCTTCACATTCTATTTTTGTTGTCATGCTGAAGTAAAATTTGTTTTCTTGTACTGTAATTTGTTTTGAAATAGAAATTGCCTTTAAGTTATATCTACGGTGCCATGTCAAAATATAATAAATATCCGCTCTCTGGTACATTCATCTCAGTTGATTTTGTAACTGAGCAGCGGAAAACGTTGATTTTGTGAAAAACAAATACCAGAAGCGGTTAGAGTATGTAATTACATGAGGAAATAAAATGTTAAAGAAAATAAAGTGTCAGTAGTTATAGCAGTGAGTACCGGGACGGCTATAGGTTTTGTACACGAATTTTTTCGTACTTATACTATTTCTAATTGACTCGTGTACATTAACTTTGACATATAACACGTTCAACTCGATAGGTTAAATGCACGGTTAAACTACCTGATCATGCTGAAGGAAAGAATGGAAAAGAAGAAGAAGTAAGTCACATTTGCTTTATAGCAACAGGAATAAAGACATAATTATCTACTCACGTGTAATACCGTAAAATCTCTATTACACAATTATTCTCGAAGTTTTCTTTTTTCTTCTCGGAGGAGGAGGAAGGTGTATACAGGGGAGATGCAATAGACTGGATGTTCTAAAAAAGATAATGATTGATCATGAAGCTGAGATGAATAATAGTTAATAATAGAATGTTAGACCACAAATAGAGAGTGGGTGCTCTAGAAAAGTTGGTGATGAAGCATAAAGCTGAATGATCCGTCAAATGCGTTGTGTAGAATACGATACGGCGTTGTGGCGTTACATTGCGGCGTTATGGAATGTTACGGCGCTAAACTGCGGATTTACGGCGTTACATTACGGATTTACGACGTTATCTACGGCGTTACGTATCAAATAACAAAATATATCAAATGAAAAACTATAATTATAAAGATTCAATTTCCTTTGAATCAAATCCGAGTTAAACATCAACGAGTCAACACGAACACTTTCGATATGTCCAAGCGTTACGCTTGTTCACTATGCGATAAGACCTATAGTCGCAAGTTCGACATGAAGAGGCACGCACATAATGTACATCCTGATATGAAAGATCATGGGTACGAGACTGAAAATTCCAACGCTGGTGAAGAAACTAGTGAAGATGATTACTCCGAACCACCCTCTAAAAAGCAAAGAGTTGTAGAATCTAGCGAAGAATCTGAAAAAAGTGATTCAGAAAGTGAAGGAGAGGATGAATCGTCAAAGTCAGAGACACCTGACATGAAAGAACCCGAGGACAACCCTGCTTATCAGGAATGGTTAGAACAGGCCATGACAAACACCGAGGACCTCAGGGACGAAAAATATCAAAAATATATCTCCGATGGTATGGATGAAGAAGAAGCTAAAGAAAAGGCTCACGTGAAAGTTCTATGGGCTGTCAAACGCAGCTTTTTCGATCTTTACTCCAACTTCTTGCAGCAGAATGTGTACCTTGGAAGCGCTGACATCAATGATGAAATTATGTCTGATCTCACGGAAAAAGTAGAAAATGGCATGAATCTTCGGAAAGCCGTGAAAAGAGTCTTAGCAAGACACGGTGCACGATTCGAGGGGTTATTCCAGTATCAGGATGAGAATGACGATGATAGTGAAGAAGAGACGGAGACGGAGGGTGCAGATGGAAGCGACAACTAAGGCTTGACATCAACCTGAAAAAGAACACTTCGTAGACAACCCTAGTAATAGATAACAAATTTACTCTATTTCAACATGTTGTACATCAATCAACCTTTCTGAGAAAAAAACACTTTCTATTGTGTTTTATGTTTTAAAGATATTTATTTATAAACACTAATTGTTTGTTGTACAATTGTGTTAACAGTTTTTACATATTCACGATGAAGTAATACAATAATCTGACTTGGGTTCTATTTCTCTAGTTAAAATGTTTTGTATATTTTATCTCTGTTCCCTAGTAACATGACTAAATAGCAATTCTTATCTTTGTATTCAAATCTGGTTTTGCATAAAGTTGTCCACATTGAAACGGAAACAAAATATATAGTAAAATAAAGTAAAATATAATTATGTACTACATAGTGTTTTATTTCATGGATGTGTGTATTCTACGTCACAATAGTCGTACAACATACAAAGTATGTCCAGAATGAATAGAGTCGAGATGTTGAAAGTATGAAATAGAGTCGAGATGGTGAAATTATGAAATAGAGTCGAGATGGTGAAAGTATGAAATAGAGTCGAGATGTTGAAAGTATGGAAATAGAGTCGAGATTAATGAAAGTATGGAATAAAGTCGAGATGGTGAACGTGTGAAATAGAGTCGAAATGGTGAAAGTGTGAAATAGAGTCGAGATGTTGAAAGTATGGAAATAGAGTCGAGATGGTGAAAGTATGAAATAGAGTTACGGAGTTAATAATAGAGTGTTAAACCTCAACAAGAGAGTGGGTGCTCTAGAAAACTTGGTGATTTAGCATAGAGATGAATGATCCGTCAAATGCGTTGTGAATATAACGATACGGCGTTACGGCATGTTACGACGCTAAACTACGGATTTACGGCGTGTATGTTTGCTGTACAATTGTGTTAACTTTTTGTTTACCGATGAAAAAATACAATAATGTGACTTGGGTTCTATTTCTCTAGTTAAAAATGTTTTGTATATTTTATCTCTGTTCTCTAGTAACATGACTAAATAGCAATTGTTATCTGTGTATTCAAATATGTTTTGATGATGTTTTGAGAGAGTCCAAACATAGTCACGGACTTATAACACGCGTGTCAATGGGATTGTGACTTTATGAATTTTACTTAGTGATTTTCTCTGTTGGACTTAGTTTTTTTTTCAAGCAAAAAGTGAATTACAACACGTGTTTCTATGTGAATTTTGACATTTTGAATTTTACTTAAAGATCTTTAGGAATTATTGACGTTTTGAATAGTGGATAGGTATTTTATTTGTGGAACTGACTTTTAACACGAGTGTCTATGTAATTTTGACTTTTTGACTTTCTTTCTACCGGTATAATTTGTGTTTTACTTTCTAAGGAACGTTTACAACGCCGTTGTAGGTTGGATCAATATCTATTGTTCGATCAACTAAATAAAGGAACGTGTATTTACCCATACTGTGATCCTCGCATGGCAACACGGGGAGGCGTATTGCAGTCTATGTGTATAAAAGGTATTAACTTTGTATAGGTCTAGTTTCTTTTGTATTTGAATTACCTCTTTTCAACAATAGAACCGTCGTTTCTTATTGATCGTGTATTGAGTTTATGAACCTCTCAACAGCCTTTCGATATTAAAGCTCGTTTTATTCCGCCCTGTTCGCACCGTCGAGTTCTTTGGACTTTCACACAACACTTTGATACTTATAGTTCAGGGCTATGTTTGGACTCTCTCAAAACATCATCAAAACATATTTGAATACACAGATAACAATTGCTATTTAGTCATGTTACTAGAGAACAGAGATAAAATATACAAAACATTTTTAACTAGAGAAATAGAACCCAAGTCACATTATTGTATTTTTTCATCGGTAAACAAAAAGTTAACACAATTGTACAGCAAACATACACGCCGTAAATCCGTAGTTTAGCGTCGTAACATGCCGTAACGCCGTATCGTTATATTCACAACGCATTTGACGGATCATTCATCTCTATGCTAAATCACCAAGTTTTCTAGAGCACCCACTCTCTTGTTGAGGTTTAACACTCTATTATTAACTCCGTAACTCTATTTCATACTTTCACCATCTCGACTCTATTTCCATACTTTCAACATCTCGACTCTATTTCACACTTTCACCATTTCGACTCTATTTCACACGTTCACCATCTCGACTTTATTCCATACTTTCATTAATCTCGACTCTATTTCCATACTTTCAACATCTCGACTCTATTTCATACTTTCACCATCTCGACTCTATTTCATAATTTCACCATCTCGACTCTATTTCATACTTTCAACATCTCGACTCTATTCATTCTGGACATACTTTGTATGTTGTACGACTATTGTGACGTAGAATACACACATCCATGAAATAAAACACTATGTAGTACATAATTATATTTTACTTTATTTTACTATATATTTTGTTTCCGTTTCAATGTGGACAACTTTATGCAAAACCAGATTTGAATACAAAGATAAGAATTGCTATTTAGTCATGTTACTAGGGAACAGAGATAAAATATACAAAACATTTTTAACTAGAGAAATAGAACCCAAGTCAGATTATTGTATTACTTCATCGTGAATATGTAAAAACTGTTAACACAATTCGTCCCTGTTTTCACGAAGTGACGGTAGTGAGGAAAATCGCACATATTTTCACTTTTGATTTTTTTGCATTTTTGGACATCATTCACTTATACCTTGAACCTCACAAAATTTCAGATCATAATAATGTCTAATTATGTCACTATGACGATGACGTAAACAAGAAAATACCTAGCAAAAGGATTTTCTGTTTTCACGAAGTGACGGCCAAGTACGCGCTTAACAGCCGTCAATTCGTGAAAACATCGTTTGCTCTTTTCCTGCTTTTAATGTTTTCACGAAGTGACGGTAGTGAAAATTTCGCAGTTTGGAACAGTCACAGACCATGAAAAGGTGAGTTTTTAAATATTTTTTTTAGGTAAATTAATATGGTACACTCTTTTGATTCATTCTGATTCTTTGTAAGCCATAAAAATATGTCCATGAGCACAGAAATGTGTGAAAAATACACCGCCGTTCCACATATCGCCCCATATACTTGTTTTCATGTAAGTGAATAAGGGAGTGAAGTATCATGTGATCCAAAACTAAAAAGATCAACTTATGTCTTAACAAATATACATCTAGACTAAATAAATTAGGTGGAGAGTCTTTCTTATTTAGCTCCACACCAAATATTAATGCTATAGATCTCTCCGGAGATCTCTAAGGTTCTTTTTATACTCTATCTGCTTAAGTTATAAATTTGAACAAAGTTTTAGAGAAAGTTAGAAAGTAGAATCTAGAGACCAGAGTTTTACTTTTATTTTTTCAGTAATTTACTATTTAGCTAATTATAAATTTGATTTAGAGTCTAGAAGTCTAGTTACTCTAGATCATCATTTTATAATTATCAGTTTATGTCGGCCACTACTCATCAATCTAGAATCTAGAGATGAGTAGATCAGGATCTAGACCAGACTGAGACCTTTCTTGTAAGGCGTGCCTGGGGTTTAAGAAACTTCAGGGCTCCAAGCCCAAGGCCAACATCAACATTGCCAAGGGCAAAGGGAGTTTCGAAAATTATCATCATGCTGAGCTGAGATGACCTGGGATGTAGCCCCTCCTGGTTAACTGAAGGGAATTCAATGATTTGCCTTTCATGCAAAGAAGGACATGAATGAACATTTAATTAAAAATTGAAAATTAGATGCGGTCCTGCCCTGAAAATGAATAAATGGCACCATCCGAAAAAGGAATACTTTTGTTTTGAGACTGAAGTAATCATGAGTAGTCTACCCAGGGTATGTGAGTTAAAAACACCTCCCTGGTCTACCTTTTGGAGAACAATGTCCACATGTTTAGCTTAGTTTCTCTCATTATCTGTACTCTGTGTCTGTTATATTCAAAGGCAGCACTTTAGTACCCTTGGTCCCTCACCCTATACAAAAATTTGTTCAAACAATTGTTCTTGATACCAGCAAATGTTGCCCAACTCCACTTCATATTTTAAAGAATTTTCCAAGCAAGCACCATACCATACCATACCAGATAGTGTACATGTCTCACTACCTACACTTCAGTGGTAATGAAATTATGATGATGTTTTTGCTTTCACTTAGTTTCAGATGCAGTAGATACAATTTTCACTTGTATGAAGGAAGCACTGGGAAAGTACATCTACTTTTCAAGAATGCCACAGGCCAGAAAAAAATCCAGGTGAGAATAGTTTCATGATCTGTTCAAGAAAATCACACTTTAGCAGCATAGTACTAAGCACACTCACTGCGTATGTGCATTGGGGTGGTTGTGTTTGGTAGGGACAATTGGAAAATTCTATTTTGGGGTAATAGGGGCAATTGAAAACTTCTGTTTGGGGTCAGTTATGCCTAGTAATTAATTTGATGTACAAAAGATAATATTGGATTCATTTCCTTACCTCTGCTTGCAAATAAATGAAAGAAAATAACTTGTAATTATTTCTTTCGTTCTACAAAATTAGATTGGATACGGGGACCGACATGCTGGTAAGATGGGTCCTTGATAATTCACTGAACACAGAGCTGCAGAATGTGACTTGGCATAGTGACCTAAGAGTGGGAGCGGTATGGAACCGTTGAAGCAATTCACCGAACACGTACAGTCAGAGCTGCATGTGTGACTTGGTATGGTGACCCTTAAAGTCTCCTGACGGCTCCGATTGCGATTCTGATGATGACCCATTGTCTATGCTTCTGAGCGAGTCAAAAGGTATCTTCTCTCCTTCTTGATTGTTTCCCAATAGTTAAAATTTTAGATATTCTTAATTGCTTTTAATGCTTAGGTCCCTTAGTTAAGGGAATGAGTGGTCCTATCGAGGTTAGCATCAATTTTTTTTTAATCCTTAACAAAAATTGCAAATACTAAGGTGATACCAAATTAAGTATTTAATTCATTAAGAGCCTCTCTAAAAGTTGGTACCAAAACTACACAAAATAATTTCGCCCAATCATAATGCACTGTAAAGTTTCACTTTCATAATTGAAATTCTGATAATGGTTTTCTATTGATTGTTCTTTCTCTTATTTCCTTTTGCTTTCACGCAGTCTAGATAAAGGATCTTCGCTGCTTCAACCACTATTGCTTGGGTGACATACGTGTGAAGAAATTTGAAGAACTGTTGTTGAAGAGCATGCTTGAGAAACTAGAATCAATTACATGATCGTTTTGACAATGCTTCAATGTTTCAATACCTCAATCTCTCTTTTATACTGTTTTATTTTAAACATTTTAAATATCATAAACAAAGCAAACTCCACTCATAATTGTAATTGTGTGTTGTAATCGCAATGAAATGGATTGATTATAAAAATCAATGAATTGATTTAAAGCAAACTGGTAACATTGTCCATGATTTCTGAAACAATGAACTGAATAGTTGTACAGGTGTCAGTTTTCTGTTACAGTATTGCAATGAACTCCTGCACACATAAATCTTTATTATTCAAATGTATAGCTCAGAACAGCTATTTATCAGGTATACCTACCTCAATCAGTAATACATATTAGAGTTTTCGGTTCCATGAATCCTCATATCGTATCTTTGTATTGAAGAATTTGTTCATCTATTTTCTTTAAATTTTTGTATTCACAGGGGTTGATGCCTTCATTAGAACATGAATATAAGTTACATTTCCACAATTGATTTTTCTTTCAAAACACAATGTTACTAGTTCACATTTAATGTTTTTATTTTTTACTTCTATAGTCATTCTCATCATAATTGTATTTGGTACTTCAAACTATCTTATAATCATACAATATAATGTTGTTGTTTTGAATTTTATCTGTTTGATGAGAAATGAAATTGTTTAGTCAAATTGATATTTCCATGTTTATCATGCATTGTTCAGCTTATAATTGTTTAGTCAAAGATTACGTGTTTGCCTGGGTGAAGACAACCTTTTAGCATGGGTAAACTTTGTAGCGTTTGAGACTGTTTACTAAATGTTATTGAAATACCCTAGATGGAGATTGTGTAAACTGACTTGCTTCTGAAACTCTACTCACAAGATATTAATGAAAAACAGTAATGAACAAAAAAGTAATGATGATTATATTAGTCATATTTCCCATTGAAAAAATTGTGCCATCTTTTTTTCAAGAACTGTCTCGTTTTGTTACGATCAACATGTAAACCTTTCAGCCAGAACAGGATAACCATGGCGTGCAAGAAAGAGACTATACCACACAGTACTGTTTTGAACTTTTCGTCAGGTAAAAAAATCTGTGCAGATGACCCTTTAAAAAAAAGAGTTAATTTAGCAACCAGTACATTTCAGCATGCTAATGATGTAAAATTTCTTATTCATTTTGTTTTGGAATGGTATTTTGAATATAGATTTATTTCTTTGTTGACTTCATCATTCATGTAGTACATGTATGTCAAGCATTTTGTATGTCACATGTGGCATTTATTTGCTATGATTGCTGAATAAACATGATAACCAGGACATGTATGAAGAATAAGTTAAAGACATTTTAGCATATTTATTACTGTATAATGTGCTAAATAACCTTTGTATTCCGTGGCTGTATACCTGATGAGTCTTTTCCACAAATCCCTAAATGTACATTTCAAAATGCAATATAGTATTGGTGATAATTGATGATGATATGTTTGGTATGAATTATTTAATATTTTTAATTTATTCTCCATTTGCCACTTGCTGTTCTGGTTCCAAATGTTTGAATTAAAACTGCTCAGTCGAAATTCATTTTCTGTGTTTATATTGCAGAGTTGAGTAGTTAACTACAGATTATGGTCAATGATCAATACTGAATCTTTTTCCTTCATTCAAAAATATTTCTTAACATATTTGCTTTATTTCCTATGTGAAAAAATATATTTAGCTAGGCCCCTCTCTAAAATTTTAGAAATTCCTCATAGTAATAGAGTAGCAAAAGCCCTAATAGCACCCGCATGAATTTCAACAAGAAATGGCAGAATTTGTGTGATATTAAGAGGAGATGGAGGGGGTAAAGAGAGAGAGAGAGAGAAAGAGAGACTACTTGAACGTGTTCTTAAGTGGAAAGTATATAGTAACTTTAGTGCAATCTTTAGTTCCTACTACATACAATATACCTGATAATTAAACCTCAAAGAATATTAAATACATATCCATTTTTAGCTTAAGATTAAAGAGAATAGCTTATTAATCATTTTAAAAGCACTTTGTGCCAATATCCATCTGTGCTATTGATAGTTAATTTATTGTGAGCCGTAGCTTCGTGAACAAAAAATGACATCATACATCTAACATCATAATTATACCAAGAAGAAAAGGTGCTCTTATTTTATCCATACATCTATTAAACAAGTAATTTTACCGTATTTCAGTATCGATCTCATGAAATTGCTTCACACAATAAAAATCCCATATGTTTTATACGCGCTCGGCTACGAGCCGTCACTTCGTGAAAACAAAATACAAGCGTTCTATGTGATTTGTGTTTTCACGAAATGACGGTTAAGTTAAAAGTTCATACAGAGACATTCAGTTTATTCTTATCAATAAAAAAAACAGCTACCAAACGAGGAAAATGTACTCTATCTCTCAGTTCGCATTATTTTATCTGTACATCAATTAAACAAAACATAATGCCGTTTTTAGTGTCCATTTCGAGAATTCCATCCACAAGGGAAAAGTCCAATACGTTTTACGCGCGCGGCTACGTACCGTCACTTCGTGAAAACAAAATCAAAGCGTTCTATGCAATTTGTGTTTTCACGAAATGACGGATGTGTTAACAGTCCACACAGAGAAATGAAAAAGCAGCTACAGAAAGAGGAAAATGTACTCTTTCTCACAGTTCGAATTATTTTATCTGTACATCAATTAAACAAAACGTTTTGCCGTATTTAGTGTCCATTTCGAGAATTCCATCCACGAGAGAAAAATCCCATATGTTTTACGCGCGCGGCTACGTACCGTCACTTCGTGAAAACAAAATCACAGCGCGTCCTTGAATTTCGTGTTTTCACGAAGTGACGGTAATGTTTACAGCTCATTTCCTCAAAAAATATAAGAAATTATGGAAATATTTAAAGATAGAACTAAACATTGAGATATTTTCAATCCCAGGATATAAAATTTATTTGCCTTTGATAAATTAAAGAGGTTGAGATTATGGCTCGAACCTTTGAAAGCGATTTATTCAAAACTAACTTTCTTTTAGTTGCGCGCTCTACCGTCACTTCGTGAAAACAGGGACGAATTGTACAACAAACAATTAGTGTTTATAAATAAATATCTTTAAAACATAAAACACAATAGAAAGTGTTTTTTTCTCAGAAAGGTTGATTGATGTACAACATGTTGAAATAGAGTAAATTTGTTATCTATTACTAGGGTTGTCTACGAAGTGTTCTTTTTCAGGTTGATGTCAAGCCTTAGTTGTCGCTTCCATCTGCACCCTCCGTCTCCGTCTCTTCTTCACTATCATCGTCATTCTCATCCTGATACTGGAATAACCCCTCGAATTGTGCACCGTGTCTTGCTAAGACTCTTTTCACGGCTTTCCGAAGATTCATGCCATTTTCTACTTTTTCCGTGAGATCAGACATAATTTCATCATTGATGTCAGCGCTTCCAAGGTACACATTCTGCTGCAAGAAGTTGGAGTAAAGATCGAAAAAGCTGCGTTTGACAGCCCATAGAACTTTCACGTGAGCCTTTTCTTTAGCTTCTTCTTCATTCATACCATCGGAGATATATATTTGATATTTTTCGTCCCTGAGGTCCCCGGTGTTTGTCATGGCCTGTTCTAACCATTCTTGATAAGCAGGGTTGTCCTCAGGTTCTTTCATGTCAGGTGTCTCTGACTTTGACGATTCATCCTCTCCTTCACTTTCTAAATCACTTTTTTCAGATTCATCGCTAGATTCTACAACTCTTTGCTTTTTAGAGGGTGGTTCGGAGTAATCATCTTCACTAGTTTCTTCACCAGCGTTGGAATTTTCAGTCTCGTACCCATGATCTTTCATATCAGGATGTACATTATGTGCGTGCCTCTTCATGTCGAACTTGCGACTATAGGTCTTATCGCATAGTGAACAAGCGTAACGCTTGGACATATCGAAAGTGTTCGTGTTGACTCGTTGATGTTTAACTCGGATTTGATTCAAAGGAAATTGAATCTTTATAATTATAGTTTTTCATTTGATATATTTTGTTATTTGATACGTAACGCCGTAGATAACGTCGTAAATCCGTAATGTAACGCCGTAAATCCGCAGTTTAGCGCCGTAACATTCCATAACGCCGCAATGTAACGCCACAACGCCGTATCGTATTATACACAACGCATTTGACGGATCATTCAGCTTTATGCTTCATCACCAACTTTTCTAGAGCACCCACTCTCTATTTGTGGTCTAACATTCTATTATTAACTATTATTCATCTCAGCTTCATGATCAATCATTATCTTTTTTTTAGAACATCCAGTCTATTGCATCTCCCCTGTATACACCTTCCTCCTCCTCCGAGAAGAAAAAAGAAAACTTCGAGAATAATTGTGTAATAGAGATTTTACGGTATTACACGTGAGTAGATAATTATGTCTTTATTCCTGTTGCTATAAAGCAAATGTGACTTACTTCTTCTTCTTTTCCATTCTTTCCTTCAGCATGATCAGGTAGTTTAACCGTGCATTTAACCTATCGAGTTGAACGTGTTATATGTCAAAGTTAATGTACACGAGTCAATTAGAAATAGTATAAGTACGAAAAAATTCGTGTACAAAACCTATAGCCGTCCCGGTACTCACTGCTATAACTACTGACACTTTATTTTCTTTAACATTTTATTTCCTCATGTAATTACATACTCTAACCACTTCTGGTATTTGTTTTTCACAAAATCAACTTTTTCCGCTGCTCAGTTACAAAATCAACTGAGATGAATGTACCAGAGAGCGGATATTTATTATATTTTGACATGGCACCGTAGATATAACTTAAAGGCAATTTCTATTTCAAAACAAATTACAGTACAAGAAAACAAATTTTACTTCAGCATGACAACAAAAATAGAATGTGAAGAAAAACATAATTTTGGATCATGGATGAGGGTCCATTATACATACAATGACATAGACGATCAGCTGATTAGAAAAGTTACAGAAGATGCATAAATTAAATCTTACATCCTAATTTCATTGTCGGGCCTTTGTTGAGGAGACAGACTCAAACTCGCAAATAAGCACAGTCCGTCATTGGATGTTAGTTTCATTTAAATCATAACAATCATTGTTTATGAAAGCTTTCACTTTATAATGTATAAGTTTCATCAGCTGTTTTTTAATCTTCGGATAAAATAGCAAAGGCGCGGCGCTCGGGGGGGGGGGGGGGGGGGGGGGAGCAAGGGGGCAAAGTGCCCCCATTTTTTAAAAGTTTCCCCCAAATGCCCCCTTTTAAGTGGGAAAAGACAATATATTTTTGTCACACCCCCACCCCGACCCGTCTCCCCTGAAACAACAGAATTCGCATAGCCTTCCTAATATTATGTGCTCCGTAATCTAAAGCGAATGAGGGCATTTTCCCCTCCAATTTCTCAAACAGCTCGCCCGCTACGCTCATTTGCATTTTAGTTTATATAATAATGTAATTTTATAAGGGTCTTATTCATTCTTTCGTTAAGAGATTATACGTATTAAAAACGAGAGCATGACGGTTTTTTTTTCTATCAATAATAACTAATCTGTCGCAATGCGACCTCATACATCTATACATCATACATTTATCATACATGTATCTTCAGACCATCACACACACAACTGCAAAATATGATGCTCACTCAGTATCTTGTCCACGTAAAGAGAAACTATATCAATAGCATAATTGTATTTCCTTTAATTTAAGGTAAACTTCGTAGGTGCCCCTCCCCCCCCCCAGAAAGTGCCCTTTTTTGTTGGTGCCCCGGCCCACTTTGAAAGACGTTCCGCCTCCCCGATTAACTATGTGCATTTACAAAGGTTCAACATTTGAAAGAAATCTTAACTGTCGGTGGCTTACTATACAAGATATCCCCCGAGTTTTCGTTCCTTTGCGCTCCATTCGGGAAAAATGAAAAGCGGAAGGCCCAAATCGCTTATAAGCCATATATGGTTCAAAATTTAACAAAAACATACACTTCGATTTCAGTATTCCCTTTTAGATTCGTGCCTTAGGTAGAATGCATTTGTTTTAAAGGCGTAATCCTACTGTCAGTCCGCTTTGCTCTCTCGCTTGTAAATTACGTAGATAACTTTTGGAAGGGGAAGGGGGGTAATTTCATTGTTTGACCCGGGCACCATAATCCCTAGATCAGTAGATGGCCCTCGGTCTCGCGAAGCCTCTAATAACTTCCAAGAACCCGTGAGACCGACATTATCTGTCTCGTGGACTGTAATCATTCACTTTAACCAGGAAGCCACAACCATGAAAACTCCCTGCTTAAACAAAACCAACATCTTAAATTAAAATTCTACGTAATCTTAAAACTTTCATTTTTCTTTCTTTGAACTTTCAAGGCTATTTTCGTAAACATCTATTTCAACATGTTGTACATCAATCAACCTTTCTGAGAAAAAAACACTTTCTATTGTGTTTTATGTTTTAAAGATATTTATTTATAAACACTAATTGTTTGTTGTACAATTGTGTTAACAGTTTTTACATATTCACGATGAAGTAATACAATAATCTGACTTGGGTTCTATTTCTCTAGTTAAAAATGTTTTGTATATTTTATCTCTGTTCTCTAGTAACATGACTAAATAGCAATTGTTATCTGTGTATTCAAATATGTTTTGATGATGTTTTGAGAGAGTCCAAACATAGCCCTGAACTATAAGTATCAAAGTGTTGTGTGAAAGTCCAAATAACTCGACGGTACGAACAGGGCGAAATAAAACGAGCTTCATTTATCGAAAGGCTGTTGAAAGGTTCATAAACTCAATACACGATCAATAAGAAACGACGGTTCTATTGTTGAAAAGAGGTAATTCAAATACAAAAGAAACTAGACCTATACAAAGTTAGTACCTTTTATACACATAGACTGCAATACGCTTCCCCGTGTTGCCATGCGAGGATCACAGTATGGGTAAATACACGTTCCTTTATTTAGTTGATCGACCAATAGATATTGATCCAACCTACAATGGCGTTGTAAACGTTCCTTAGAAAGTAAAACACAAATTATACCGGTAGAAAGAAAGTCAAAAAGTCAAAATTACATAGACACTCGTGTTAAAAGTCAGTTCCACAAATAAAATACCTATCCACTATTCAAAACGTCAATAATTCCTAAAGATCTTTAAGTAAAATTCAAAATGTCAAAATTCACATAGAAACACGTGTTGTAATTCACTTTTTGCTTGAAAAAAAAACTAAGTCCAACAGAGAAAATCACTAAGTAAAATTCATAAAGTCACAATCCCATTGACACGCGTGTTATAAGTCCGTTTTTTCTCGAAAATAGACTATGTCAAAGTTAATGTACACGAGTCAATTAGAAATAGTATAAGTACGAAAAAATTCGTGTACAAAACCTATGGCCGTCCCGGTACTCACTGCTATAACTACTCTCGTCTGTCTGTCATTTGATATATTGGTGTAGAATATCAAATTGGAGAAACATTAATTAATAGCTTGTTCGTTCATCGCTTTTTATTAGGTTTCAATGAGTTAAAATTATAATGTGAATTTCCGCCGTTAATTGTACGAGACGACAGTTTCATTGATTGAAACAGTAACACATTATAATGTACCAGGAAAGCACAGGCCTGGCCGGGCACAAGGGAGCCATGCCCTCTACATCCGTTTAAAAAAGTGAAGAAGGACATAAAAGAAGAAGAAGAAGCAGAGGAAGCAGAAGATGAAAATGAAGAATTAGAAGAAGAGGAAGAAGAAGAAGTAGTAGAATAATAATACTTTTATATAAGATGAAGTATAATAATAAGAAGAACTTGAGAAGAAGTAGAAGAAGTAGAAGAAGTAGAAGGAGAAGAAGAAGAAGAAGAAGAAGAAGAAGAAGAAGAAGAAGTAGCATAATATTAGTTATAAGAAGGAGTATAATAATAAGAAGAACTTGAGAAGAAGTAGAAGAATAATAAGAAGAAGAAGAACAAGAAGGAGAAGAAGAGGAAGACGAAGGAGAAGAAAAAGAAGAAGAACAAGATGAAGCAGAAGAAGAAGAAGAAGAAGAAGAAGAAGAAGAAGAAGAAGCAGCAGAATAATAATAATAATAAGAAGAATAAGTAGAATAAAAGAAGAAGAAGAAGAAAAAGAAGAAGGATTTTACATAAAACGGATCGAAGGGAAAAATCAAATCGAATTAAATCTAATCAAATGAAATTAAGCCCAGATAACTTGTCGCTGGAGAAGTGCCTCTTTGAGAATAAAACTCCATTTTAGGCAAATATATGGTGCCCATCAAGCACCGTCAAAATTGTATGCATATTAATATGTCGTCACATCAAAGCTTCTAAAAAATGTACGTGTATTATTAGTTCCAGTACTTTCGACATCACCCTGACCATTTAAATCAAGTTTAACACACTCAAACACTTTAGTTGTTTTTCTGTTTTTCCTGTTTTTGATTAATGCCGGCGAAATGATTCACGGTCGTTGCCGTCAGAAGTCAGTTGGCTAGAATTTACGGTGAAAGTTATTTATGCATGTCAGAAATGTTTCCTTGTTAGACATTTCCTCGATTTATTGGTCATAGTTTAAAGCAGCTTGTAGGTGCTCATCGTAACGATGATACATTTATGATAATTCATCTTGACATGTAAAGATCAGGAGTTTGTAAAGTTGTACACCATTGCTTTGGTGGCTTTTGAAATTGATATGTCGCTAACATGTATGATCCTCGTAAAATATTCATATCAAACATAATCGCTCCACGAAAAGAATGTAAAAAAACCCCTTGACATCGCTTATTCTTTAAACTGTTGGTTCAAGTGTATTTAATTTACAATGTAAGTGGACTGCGCAGTGTTGGTAAACGCCAATTATTCATGGTATATCGAGAAAAAGGTCCTTTTTGGTACATCTTAAGTCAGGTCGCCTGATATCAGATTAATATCTTGTTTTATTTAAAGTGAAAATTTCTTTTCCCAATTTCCTCTATAATTTATTCTTTCTTCCTTTTCCCTTCTCCTTCTTCTTCTTCTCCCTCTTCTTCTCATCCTGCTGATTTTGTTTTCCTTCTCCCCCTTTTTTTTCCTTCTTCTTCTCTTCTTAATATGGTAACATGAAATCCTAATTAGACAAAGCAAATTAAAAAAAAAAAAAAATCTTTAGAGTAATGCTCCCAATACTATTTTATTTAAGTGTCGAAAGTGGAAGTAATTGAAACCTATCTTTATCTGTTTTAATATCTTCGGATAAAATATTGCTTTGTCAGCGGAAGTTAGCCGGATGCTGCAGTGCATTTCCTGTTTTAAACAGTTGCTTTAAAAAAAAAAGTATCGGGAAATTGGTTCGATCACAATGTTAAAGGGATATTCACCAAAAATTTAAATGAATATAATGTCATAGCATGACAACAATATCGTATTTTCAGAAGCCTTGAATTCATCTTGAATTCGAAGGTACCCACATATATTTCTAACAGATATTCTTAATTCAATTTTTGTAAAATCCCTTGTGTGTGTGTGTGTGTGTGTGCGCGCGCGCGTGCGTGTGCGTATGTGCGCTTGTTTGTGTGTGATCCTTTGTGCGTGGATCTTGTTTGTTTCTGCGGCCATTTGGCCCTTCATTTAATAAAGTACTAAATGTTCATTCTTGTTTATATTGATCAAAGTTCTCTGCATTGTACGGAAGCTTCAACGTGCAGAGAGAAGGCGAGCTGTTTAACTTGCCAATGCGCCTTGCAAGGGCCCAGAAGGCAAAAAATCGAGTTGTTAAGGTCGCCAAGGCCTCATGCTTAAAGTGAGAATGCTAAAAGGCCCGTACTAGATAAAATTCATGAGAGCGCTTTCAGGCCGAGAAGACAAGAATGCGAGTTGCTAAAAGTAGCCAAGGCAAGGAGACGTCTCTCTGCTAAAGGCGCCTTGGCGATTTGTTCATACACGTATCTCGCTTTCTCTACTTAAATTATGGCGCCTTGGATAGTTAAACAAGTCGCCATCTCGCTGCACATTTAACTATCCCTAGCATTTGGCACATCTTTGAAAAAAACAATACCTGCACCATGTGCAGCAATTCACTTTAAAAGTAGATACACAAAGTAACATGGAATTATCATTTGTTAAGGAGATTTTATTTTCAATACTTTTTATTCAAGCTATTTGCCAGAATATCTCATGGATATCTCCTCGGTTTGAAAAAGTCGAATTTCCGGTGGGTGAGAACGGAACATGGGCAAATTCAACAGGAATGTGTCCATTCAACACTACTCAAGGTTGGTTTTGATGGTTTTTCATTCATTTTTAATTTGAGAATGTAGACGGGGGATTAGGTAGGATAGCACGATCAATAATCCGCCGCCAAATAAAAAAAACAGCCGCGTTTTCTTTTCTGTAACGTGTTAATGAATGGCAACTGCGCGATCGAGAACGGCTCATTTACTCGCAATATCATTTCCAAAATAGCCTTGATATCATGATGTTCAACAGATGTAGTGTGTTTTCACTTCATTATTGAACACTAGCGGATCTAGATAGGAGCTTGGAGTCTAAAAGCACCTCCCTATAGATATCCGAGCCCCCAAACTGTTTTCATGAATAAAAATGAATTTAAGCGAGGGACACGTAGAAAATAAATGCAGGAACCCCAAGCTCCCAGCCCTCGGACCTAAGTTGATATTCTAGATCTGCGCGTGTTGTTGAACGTATTGAATAGTTCTACAGTGCGTCCCCAACAAACTATACACTTTTGAAATGGCTGCCGAATAAAAAAATATATGATTCTGGGGGAAAAGTTTTATATGTATGGAAAGCTCATAAACTCAACTTTCATATGACACCAAAAAGTCTGAAAATAATTCATGCTTGGGTGAGCATTGCTCACTTTTGTACAGGGTATGAAAATTAGGTTGCGCAGGAATTAGCCTTCCAATTTGTGGAGGTAAATCCTTTGGTGCTTACAAAATCGAGGGTGATATGATACACTCATGATTTGCTGAGTGAATTACATGGTTTATAAAACCAAACTTTTATGCATGAATGAACAGGAATTTCATTTTTTATTGTAGCATTGTAACTTTCCCTGGTAGACTCGGTGGTGTGTTCATGGGAATCAGGATGGGGTGATGGTACATGTTGTAATTTCCATCATACAAACTGTTATTTTTTTACATCTGTGACTTTGAATAAAAACCTTCACCCCGCATTTCAATTATTGTAAGATTAGTTGAACATCCTCATTGATTTACTTAATAACCAGATGGGGATTATGTAAATTGATTATTCAAATATGGTTTGTTGAAAAGAGGAATATCAAAGATGTTGGCTACTTATTCTTCCGGTTACCCATTTACCATTTACAGAAACTCAAGTGCTAAAATGACTGGTTGGTTGGTTGATAGATTGAGTGATTGACTGAGTTATTGATTAATTATGATTGAATGATTAAATTGATTGAAATACTGAATGGTGATTGAATGCTTGATTGATTAATTGATTGACTGATTGGCTGATACAGCACATTTTCGATTAAGTGATTGATAGCTGAATGTAATGGATTGTCCAGATATGCACAAGCACACCCAGGCAGAGAGAGAGAGAGAGAGAGAGCGAGAAAGAGAGAGAGAGAAAGAGAGGGGGAGGGGCATACATGTCCTCTTGACCCTTATCCCATCTACCAAACAAAGTCCTACCCTACATTTCACCTCCCCCTGCACCATGTACCATCACCCCGTCCTGACTCCCATGAACACTCCACTGAGTCTACCATGGAAAGTTACATTGCTATACGGTAATAACAAATGTAATTCCTGTTCACTCATGCATAAAATGTTAATCCCATAAACCACAAATTTCACCCAGCAAACCCAAACTCATCACAATTGATCATAAATTGGTCATATCATCCTCAATTCCGTAAGCTCCAAAGGATTTACCTCTCACAATTTGGAAGGCTAATTCCTGCGCAACCTAATATTCATACCCTTTACAAAAGTGAGCAGTGCTCACCCAAGCATGATTTATTTTCGGACTTTTTGGTGTCATACGAAAGCTGAGCTTATGAGCTTTCCACACATATAAAGCTTTTCCCCTATAATCATATATTTTTCTATTCGGCAGCCGTTTCAAAAGTGTATAGTTTTTTTCGGGACGCACTGTAGAGTCATGAATAGCTTGAGAAAATTTCAATCATATACGATACATTTTTACTTTATTTACGTCTCCTCCTTTCTTCGTATGTGGTAATAATTGTTTGCCAGTGTTCTGTTGATATAATATAAACATGTATGTTTCTTTTTTTTAAAATACCGAACAGCCAATGAACCTATTGGACGGGCTCTGTGTATCGGCGATGGTATTACCAAGAGCCAGTGGCAGCCAATGGATAATTGCGGACCATTTAGAAATGTCACAGACATTCTCACCGAAATTGCACAGGTTTTTGAAATTTTCTTTTCAAATTTCGATCATTGAAAAGAGGCTTATTAATAACTTTCATATGTATTAAATGCAATTGTGTTTAGTATATTGTAGATACCACTGATCATTACAACCTGAAAAAAAGTTTGATATTTTTTTTAAAAAGAAGATAAGAATAAAATGATCTATCATTCAGTAGATTTCAACCAGTTTAGTACATTATTTTGCCAACTTTTGTGTAAAATTTTACACAAAAAATGTACAAGTTCCTTACTTACAAAACTTCTTATTTTAAATGTATCGTTACTTAACATTTAAACATATAAAATCATGCGTAACAGGTAATGATTAGCCCATGGTCGATCAATTCTACTGATTGTTTAAATGTCATTCCATTCACAAATGCATTGGACGATTTTGAGTTGTGAAATGACATATTATGGGACACATTTCTTTTAGTTCTTATAATGAAGATGGTACAGTATATGGAAACAGGAACCTACTTATGTGTCATAGCAATATTGTAAGGAAGTCATGTTCCCTTTTTTATGCTACCTTAATTATAGAGGGAAAGTCGTATCACTCAACGTTTACATGCTGTAATGATATTTCCCCTCAAATTTTAGGTAGTCGTAGGTGAAAAAAACGCAGGTAAAGTGAGCAAGCAAGTATCATCTGTCACTTCCAACATCGAAGGTATCACATCAAATGACATCAAGCTTGTGGCAGAGATAACATCTAACATTGTGCAGCAAAATCTGACTAGTGAAGAGGTATTCTGCACGATACCAGAACAATCCTATTGAACATAAAGTTGCGATAGGAAGAATTTTTATGTCCCGATAATTATGTTTTGGGGGAAAAAATGAAGTCTTCCCTCCGATACATGTATGAAATTGTAATAGATGTGAATGAGGTAAATCCCATAACCGGTTTCAACAAACATTGGACACCTGAAACATAAACTAGTTGTGAATTAAGAAGTTACAAGAGCCTAACGTATCAGGTTTTTTTTTGGTGATTTTTTGGTATAATATTGTATTTGTTCCAATAGAGATTTAGGTCTGTCACTGTCCTTTCATATCTTGTTGACCTTAAAGCGGCTACTTCTTCCAGAAGTTGTGTAACAGCTTTAAAATAATAGCTGTGCTAAGGCTATCATGTTATTCAATACCCTATCGCCATTCAGTTTGATTTCCGAGATTTGGCAACTTTCCCCTATTATATTTTAAATCATCTTCTTTTGTGTTTGAATTGACAGGTAACAGAGTCTATAACGAGTATTGTGAGCAATATAGCTCAGGTACAAACGGAGGAACTTGAAACCGCAGAGGAAGAAGGTGGGGCAATAAGTAAATTTGTCCAGGCTTTTGAGGAACAAATCAATCGTGTTGAGGTTGCCGATGGCGGGTTGCTCAACATTCAGCAGCCAAGTGTAGCCGTAAAGGTGATTTTAGATTTATGTCATAGGCTATGAAAAAACAATTTGATTTCAACCAGTATACTAAAATAAAAAATTTCATGTTCAAGTTATATAATTGTTTGCATGGATATTCAAAATAACAGAACTAAAAAAAAAAACTGACACTGCCGTTCATCCATTGTGGTTTCAATCAATCTGGTGTGTCCAACAAGGCGCGACACTTCCACCATTTTTCTTTATAGTTTAAAAGAGATCGACCAAACAACATAATTATTTGTGCATTTATGTGTGCGGGATACATCACATTTTGAATTTGAGGAATGCCTTACTTAAACGTCTGTGCATGGTGCTAATTGCCTCATTTTCAATCCTCATCATGCTAATGATAGTAATGATAACAATGATGATGATGATGATAATGATAATAACAATAAGAATAATAACAAGATTGAAGTTCTAATTCACAAAACAGATTCAGAGTGTACTTGCTGATGATGTAATGAGCGGTCTCGTGCTTTCGCTAGCTGGATCCAGTCCTTCAGACCTGACCAAATCCAATATTACAATCAGTGTCCCGACCAAAGATGACCACGATAACGTCATTGATACCAGACCAGACATCATCGCTCTGGTCAACATTCCACCTTCAGTGTCATCCGTCGTTTCGTCCACGGCCCCATCCTCAGGATCGCCGTCGAATGGCAGTAGTGAATACGTCCGGATCAACTTCAATGTATTTTCAACTTCAGCCCTGTTCATTTCTAAGTCATTGCGCACAATCAGTGCAGATAATGAAGACTTCAATCGATCGGCTAACTCGCCCGTAATTTCTCTCAGTATTGGTCAAGGGAAAGTAGCAGCCCTGACAGAGTTCATCAATTTTACCTTCACTTCAATAATGGTAAAACCTTTAACAATAAAATGGCAGAATAATGGGTTTTCATATATTAAACGTATCTTTAATGCCTTTAGCAGTATTTATAGATGATTAAATTTGTAGACATAGACTACATAATTTGTATGTAGGTTAAAATTGAAACATCATGTGTATTTCAATCTATTTTTTTCCTTTTTGAATCCTGTGTTTGATTCCACTTATAAATGGGCTTCTTAACTAAACCAATCAAACTTATTATTCATTCTTCTTTCATGCTTTATTTAACAAATTTTATTATGGGTCCATGCATTTCTTGCTTTTTTTTGTTGTTCTTGTGTAGTCTGGATACGTGAATCCCATGTGTTCATTCTGGGATGAGGAGGAGGAAGATTGGTCCCAAGATGGGTGTGTTCTTGTTTCTGGTATCACATCATCTGATGAGCGCCATGAGGAGAGCGTGCGCTGTTCGTGTGATCATCTTACCAGCTTTGCTGTTATAATGGTCAGTGAAAAGCAATTAGGTATTATTATATTCATTATCACCGTTCAACTACTCCCCGGACAACTAAAACCCGACTATCTAAAACAAAATATTTAAAAAAGATTTTTGTTTTGAATTTTTTAAATTGAAATTTGGAAAATTTATTGTTTTTAAATGACAGATTTTATTAAAAAAAATAAAAATAAAAACATGTTATTGAACAAAGATTCGAAAACAAAATCAAAACAAATTTAAATCCCAAATAGTACTCCCAAATAGTACTTTTTCCGGGCAACCTTAAAATAGTTGAAATATTTCTGGTCATGTGACGAGGTCTCAACCAATCAAAAGCTAAAATTGTTTAATGGAGAATATAATATGGTCTATGTATAGACTTTATGAGAGCTCATGGGCAAATAATCAGTTTCATTTGTGCCTTCGAAGAAGTTTTAGTTTGGGCTAATGTTTTTCTTCATTTCACAGGATATCCATAGACAGGAGGATTCATTTATCAAGGCATACAACATCCTGACTTACATTGGATGCTGTATTTCTATCTTCAGTCTTCTTGTCACATTGGCAACTTACCTGTGGAACAAGTGAGCTCAATGGAAAAAACACTGATGTAATTGTTAATGTAATACAAAGAAGACATTTTATTTTTGATTTTGTTTGGTAACTTTTGAAAGAAGAATAGTCACATTAACTGTGAAAGAGATGCATTTATAGAATTTAGTAAATAATCATGTAAATGTAAATACCCTCCCCCTCTTTTGATAAAATTATTTCGTAATCAAATGATTTGTAAAGTACGTGTAAACCTGCAGCACACAACTTCTATCAACAATGTAAAGTTCATGATAAAAAGGGAAAAAGGAGGGGGAGGAGGAGGAGAGAAAGAAGAAGAAGAGAAACTGCCGGTATATTATTAGTCGCTTTGCGATGCATGGTGGTGTGACGAGGTTCATAGATAGGTTACAATATTAATTTGTTTATATCATATCGATATCATATATTGATATTCTATCAACTTCGTAGATCAAATCCTCTGCCTCATGGTGTTAAGTTTGCATAGAATAGGAAGCGTATTTATTTCGAACATTTTTCCTTACAAATATTTTTCATTTGACATCATCGTGAATAGTTGCACCCGGACTAGTTTTATTCAACACGCGTCACAATTCTTATTTTTTCCGCACTAATAGAAGAGATAAATAAATAAATTACAATCACGTAATTTCCTTCTTTTCTTTGTTGCTGCTGTTGTTTGACATTTATATTATTCTGTGTTGCTTATGAAGTGATGGCAAGCCTGTAAATGCATGGTAAACTTTAGCTTCGACGCTTTTGCTTTCCTAAACTCATTTCAATGTTACAATCTTGATAGGGATTTGGATTTGAGGACCAAACAGACTAGCCAGATCTTCATCTGTCTGTGCCTGACCTTGCTGTGTCTCTACACAACATTTGTCGTCATGATCTCTCTGGATTCTATCAGAGATTATCGTGAGGTCCGAGCTGGACCCTGTGGGTTACTGACGGCTCTAGTTCACTATTTCGTTTTGTCTTCCATTGCCTGGATGGGTGTGGAAGGGTTCAATACCTACCTCATGATTGTGAAGATCTTTAACACCTACATCCAGAATTTCATGATCAAGGCTTTCTTCGCTGCGTGGGGTAAGATATTTCTTTCCGTTCCAATAAATTATCAATAAGTTATTGCACCCCCTGGTCCCTAACAGGAAAAAAATCCTCTGCACGGCCATGCATTATGGTTTAAGGCATGGGCACACAGAGGATTTTTGTTTCTGTTGGGGACCGTGGGGAAATGCGATGAATTATTGATAATTTATGGCAATTCTTTAAAAAAATATTATTTGTGGGGGTTTCCCCCTACCCTAGCCCCTGTAGCGTACATTCATGATTCAGTGGCAAAGTAATGGCCTCGTTACTGTGAGTCCCCAGGATCAAAACTGTGTCGATGTGCTATATTAGTGCCCTTTTGTGAGGCATTAATCCTCTTTACTGTTATTTATGACTTAAGGACGTAGGTCCCCTAGTTGATAAGCATAGTATCACACACATGCTTTATATAGCAGTCACGCAAAAAAAAAAACACTCGCAAAATGTTATTCAATGAAATCCAAGATTTTATATATTGTTATCTAGATCTATTAGGAATAAATCATTGTCAAAATGATTCCATAAATTGGGGTAAACAAAATTATTCCACCATTATGACCAACAGGGTAGATGTAGGTACTGACAGTATTAGCATAACAATGAGTTTGGCAAGGTGTGGCAACCTGCTATGCTGCGACCAACTCTCAGCAATAAAAAAAATAATGAATGGGCGATCAAACGCACTTCTTTAACTATTAATTTAACACAGGAAATATTTATTTTCTCTGTTTTCTAATGAATAAAATAATTCAAAAACTGTGGTAGTGTATTATGGTCAATTAACCATGCTAGCCAATAGTTATGGAAAGATCATTTTAAGAAGGATTATAGTCTGAAAGGAATTATCTAACAATGCACATGAATTCGTCATTGTTGCCATTTATGTATAATTTCTTCATTGTAATGATTAATATTAAATGGTACTCTGCATTTTATGTGATTTGTACAAAGAAGACCCTAAACCCCAGAGAGTATAAACATCAGGATATCTAATTCATTTTACAAATAATAATGGCGTCGCCATAACCGAAGTAATAACTTGTGAGCTGGACAGCACAGCGATAACATGAGTAGGTCTATCAGAGAAACGGAGAAATGAATGAGCTAGGCACATGTCCAGTTAGGTGTATTGTGAATGACTATAAACATTGTATTCCTTAAACACATATGTCATTTCAGGAATTCCTGCACTTATCGTGGTTCTTACTGGAGCTATTGCCAGAGACTCTTACGCCCATGATGATCTGTAAGTGATAACGATTGAAAGTCAAGCTGGAACATTGGATTGCCTAGCCTAGGGTATACCTAATGATCTTCAAAATTCGGATTCGGGAAGATCAAGTTTCTGTACTCTATTCTAGTGTTTAGGCTTTGGGTATATTGGTATCTCATGAGTATTACAATCTCAGATGTTATTGGTAACTTATGGATGACAAAGCTTGGACTTGTCAGAATAAATAATGGGAAATCATTTACAATGGCGAGTTAAATGTTTCAAGGACCATAGACATTTTGTATAACTATGGCTAGGATAGTCAGTACTGATTGACTTTATAATTCAGTCACTTTACAAAATGCATATTTACTATCAACAGATGCTTTCTACAATCATGGGCTCAAGTCGGTGGTCTCCTGGTTCCCATGGCCATCATCCTCCTCATCAACATTGTCATCTTCATCCTGGTGGTTCGACAACTGATCCGATCTGCCAACATCGCTGGTCGGGTGAAAGGAGAGGCTAAGGTAGAACGCCAAGAGGCTATCGAACGCGTCCAGAATGCAATCTGCATCTTGCTCCTGCTCGGTCTGACCTGGGTCACCGGATATCTGCTTTTGATCCCGTTATTCAGTCAGGTAAAGCCAACTAGCTTCAAGAATAAGTCATTGCGGTATCTATCTCTTCTAAGAAGTATCTTGAGAACTCAGTTATGATAACTACACACAATAGCATTACCTCTTTAGATGTTTAGTATCTTTTGAACATGACAGAGAATGCCATATACCTAATTATTATTTCTGAAACATTTGCGTTTAACAGGTGGCTCAGCCAATCTTCGTCGTCCTGAACTCCTTCCAAGGATTTTTCATCTTTCTACTCTACTGCGTCCGGAAGCCTCACATCCGTAAGAAATGGGGGCTAACTTGTTAATGATGATCAGGTTGATTACACCAACAATGATGTTGCCGCCAGTCTCCCTAAGGATGCAGAGGATGACACCAAACACAATGAGAGGAATGATGTAGATGCTAGTTGCACCACCAATTTTTCAAAGGCCAATGGCACAGTTGAGGTTTTAACTATAGCTAAGCACTCATTCTTACTTGTTTTTTTTTTAAATGTAAACGAGTTTTTATTCACTTATTTTTAAGCAAGAAGAAGATCTTATTAAGAGAACCTGATGTTACATTGGCACACTAGGCAGGGGAGGAGTGGCCTTGGTGTAGGTTGAACCCCCCATCCCTGTTCTCCGAGTATTTCGCAATTACCAATATTCCGTCACCACATAGGGGCAAACAAGTGATTGTTATTGGTTATCATCTTTATCATATTCAATGACGAAATTATATATGTACATTTGTATGCACCTTATCGAATTATTTATGATTAGATGATTACAAAAAAAATACTTTGTGGTGTATTTCTCAGAGAATAGGTCTTTTCATTGTTAGAAAAAGTATGATGATGATGGTTCGATGGGTGTTTTTCAATTCATTTTAATCATTTTTAGTCATGACATGATATGTATAATGTAAATAGCGAATGGAAATTCAATATTAATGGTTGCGTTACTTAAATGCAAGGTCCCCATTGCTATCCTCTTATTTAATTTCTTTGCAAAGGTTGAACAAAATTGTCTCCCCCGAGAATCGAACCGTGTCACTGGCAGAGAACGACAATGCCTTTACCACTAGATTACTGAGACGGGCCAGTGGCTTCGGTGATACCAGATTGAATTGACCGACAGATTTGGCAAATCTTACATGTGCCATGGTTGACGAAAAGAGACAAGTGAAGAATAAATAATGTAAAAATAATAGGAGATACGACATATACTAATTTTTGGCTTTTAATAACCCTTTGTGATGATAATGAAAAATGCACGTGTTCTCGAAGTAAACTTGTTGTTCCATGATTATACTGTCTACTTAGTTTTACGTGCTTCTTAATTTAAAGTATCTTGGCCAAAATTGATATCACCATATTTTACTCAGAAAAATTTACTTTATTATAGATTATTTACCGATTTTGTTAAAGCAAAAACTTCATTGTTCATGATGTCCCTGAAAAGGACACCCACGTTTATCGTTAAATTACTCACTGATCCTGAATTAATTTTGGTTAATGTGCACATAAAAGAGAAGCTAATAAACAAAAATATAATTTACCTTCACACAGCGCTCAAAGTTAATTGTCTCTAAACCCTATACATGATTAACTTACACGAACTAATGAAGAAATGTTATGTAATAAACATGACAGGAATGTACGTATAGAAATACGAATGGAAGACAAAAATATATAGGTGCACATGTTCGCAGACACATTTACAAGTGACGAAATTAATAACCGCAGGAGAAATACTGTTTTAATTAACTGTGTGAAAGTTAGGTATTACGGCTAGCCTTAAAATCATTTACATGGATGAAGAGAAAAGCAGACTTTACATGATGAGTTTCAATAGTTAATATTCCCAAATCATTTGTCTTTCAAAACAACTATTATTGAATCTTTTGTTTTTTCTGTCAGAGCCAATTCAGACTTAAATCAGTCATATGTGATTTAATAATCATATTCTTGTTGTCATATCATAAAGAGAAAATAAGCTTTTCAAGGATGTATACATTTAAAGGTACTATGTCCCATTTGCAGGCCAAAACAAATGAAAAAGTTAAATTCCAACTGCATTTGGAAGATAATACTAATTTAGAACTTCCCTAAAAAAGGTGGGGCTTGAAAATGTCTTCAAGTGGGGGAAATAACCACTTTTAGTTGTCAAATCGACTTTAGGGCTATAGAGCCAAAAAAGAATAGTCTTGATTTTTAGACAATTGTACCGAATGGTCATACATTTTATGCTGCGCAAAGATTCAATCAGTTTAATCTTGGCCATCACAAGAAGTGGGTTATTGATGTAGACAAATGCTAGTGTACCCTTTACAACTCTTTTCATGTATGTTATTACCAAAGAAGAAAAAAAGCCAGTCAGTCACTCAATAGTGTCTGACAGTGAAGTCTAGCAAGTAAACGGGTTTCCTTGCATAATTTGAATATGAGGACACTGCTAACGTTTAAATTTCACAGATAGGACATACATGACATATTCATAATTCCTGCAAAGTTCTACAGCATTTGAGGTTGGCTGCAAAATTGACATAGTACCTTTAATGATAAAAATAATTTTGGAATATTAAGTAATTTACAAATATAAGCTTGGGTTTCTTTGTTCAGGGACAACCTGCATTGTATAGCTCGTTTCAATGTTGGATTGCTTAATTAATATCTGATACTGCTAAAACAAAGCATGACAAATTATAACATTACTGTAACTATCAATTTCATTATCGTGCGCAACAAGAAAAGTATAAAGCAAGCTTAGTAATAAAGTAAGTCATGGAGCTGGCGTTCAAACAGTTTGAATTAATCGTTTTAAATCAATTATTTCATATTCATATGTCCGATAAACGTGTACAATATTAATTATTCTTTACAAAGCTGTCAAAGCTAGTAAAATATGAAATAACAAGAAAACCTACTAAACCCACGAGATTGATAGCATAATCTAAAACTAATCACAACACATTCATTGTCGTGTGCAAGCATAGAATAAAAATAAGAATATCATCAATGATAGGAAAGGTCCAGGAAAGGTCCAGGGGAATTTTTTTGCGCATGCGCAGAATGTAATCACGAACTCACTTATATATATTGAAATGAATTGTTGGGGAAGTATAAGGAATTCGAAACATGCAAAATACGGAATGTATCCTATATGCGTGCGTTACTTGGTTTGGGGTTTCGAGCACTATTTCTTTGTATACGACCATTAATGAAATTTCACATAATGACGTCATGTTGTCGTCACGATGCCCTGGCTTCGCTGAAAAGTCACGCAGTTCTAACTTGGAATAGGATCTATCTTTAGGCAAAATTTCATGAGAATGGTTTTATCCGAAAAAAAATTCATGGAAGAATAAAAAAAAAGTCTTGACGAAATCAACAGGTGATACGTGCCGGATGTACGTATCACCTAATAAAAACTACTTTCTATAATCAATCAATGAATACCAACCAATAACCTAAAAGATGGCATTATTCCACCATCGCTTGAAGCTCTAAAAAGCATCTCCCGTCTTACAAACACACTTATTTTACACAAGTTAAATTGATGGACGGCGCTAAAATTACAACCCAAACGGGTACAGGGGAAACCAAACAATTTAGCGCCCACTGCGGCGGAAATTTGAATCTCTTCATTTTTTTGTCAATCTCTGTATAATGACAGAACTGGTATTAACAAACAGAAGAGGGTGTAGAAAAATTTGATCACTGGCGGAGTTCTGTTAGAATGTGTAATTCACAATGTTGAAAATCGGTAGAGAAAAAATGAATAAAAAGATGTTGAATTATCAATAGGAAATAATAGCAGACTGGAAATTTATTATTCAAAATGAACTGAAAATTATTTCATCAGAAATTAATTATCAAAAATAAGGAATAGACAGGGAAATGGAACGCGAGTCATTAAGCACATAAGTAACTCCTATACAATTGTCGTGAGTGGGAGTGTATTATGTGGGTGTGTGTGTGTGTGTGCGTGCGTGCGTGTGTAAATCCCGTCTAGGAATCAATTAAACAAATTTGGAGAAAGATGTCTAGGGTACCAAACCGAGGACACACACGAGAACTGTACATTCACTTAGAGGACACAAAACAAACCCAAGTAAAACACATATGAGTCTTCGTTTCTCACCAGAAATGGTGTGCGTTCGAAATAGTATGCCAACTAAAAACAATATTCTAACCGGATACCTAACATTCAAAACTTCAAACAAAATGTGTGACTTTTACAATTCAAGGGTATTGAACATTCAATAACTTCTGGCCGAGGGGACCGAATGTTCAAAATGTCCACGACACTGACAATGCAATGAATTGACGACAGATTTTGTTAAAAGATAAGAATATGAAAGAATGATAGAAAGAGAATTGAGGAAATATAGTAAGAGGGAAAAAAGTAATTTAGTATATACCTTTAGAGAAACATATAAATGTAAAAGCATAAAGGTAAGGCACAGCTTAAAGTCAACTTAATATGACACACGTCTATTTCCATTCTCGTTTATTTTCTTCTTTGAAAATGAATACATTGCTTATGATTAAATAGTATAATTCGAACAAAAATCCGCACCCAAGCCATCACACATCTTTTCGAATGAAGCTAATTTGGCCCCTTCATACTGAACAATCATAAATTAATTAAAACAAGAGATAGAGAGAGAGAGAGGGAGAGAGGATACATTTTAAAGCTAACTATGGAGATTTGACCCTAGAAATATATCACAGAAAATTCAGTTTTTCATGTAAGGGGTATAAAAGCAAGGGCGCATTAAACTTAAAGAGGGAAGCACTTATTATATTGCAGTAGGGGCGTTCGATCACAAGGAGGGGCACCTTTTCACAGGTATACCGGTGATAAGAGCGGAGAGAAAGGAGAACAGTATGTGAAAGATTGAAGAAAAAAAGGGGAAGGGTGGCGTGTGTGGGAGAGAGAGAGAGGGAGAGAGAAGGGGGGGGGGGTGATTTAAAGAAATAGCGCTAGGTGATCGAACATTTGCTTGTGCAGCCCCCAAAACTCTGGAATAACTTACCATTTGAAGTCAGGAATTCACCATCTGTAAATATCTTTAAATCAAAACTGAAAGCACATCTTTTCAATTAACTGTAAATCTAAGCATATTAGGAGCTCTTGTAGCGCAGTAGAATATATACTTAATGTCGGATAGTTTCTGCGCTCTATAAATGTATTATTATTATTAGGTGATACGTACGTAGACGTATCACCTTTTGATTTCGTCAAGATTTTTATTATTTATTTATTTATTTATTTATTTATTATTATTCTTCCTCGAATTTGTTCGCAGGATATCTCAAGACTGAATAAAGCCATTATCATGAAACTTGCCATGATGATAGATCTTAGTCTAACTTAGAACTGCGTGACTTTTCAAAGACTCAAAATTATCGTGACGTCATCCAGGCGCCATTTTGTGAAAATAAACTTATGATCATATCTTCATAACGGAAAGGAATTTTTCATTCATATTTATCAGGAAGAAGATCAATATCCATCCGGTCAATTTCAGATCAATAAACGTGCGCAAATGCGCGCGTGCGCGTTCGTACGCGCGTTTACGCGCGCGAAAAAAATTAAAATGCTCCAAATCATCCCAAATTTTTTTTGCATACGTTTCAGGCCATATGGAGCATTTGACAAAAAATCACGCAAACGCGCATGCGCGCGCGTTTTTTGCGCGTACTAGCATTTTGCAACATAGAATCGCCGAATGTTCTCTATCATCATATTTGGTACATCTTTCCAAGCATTTTGATAACTTGTTCACCTTTTAATAACGCAATGAGCGTCCGTCAAAGTTGACAGCGCGCGCGGACCTGCGTTATCTTTATCCACAATACATGAGCAAAAACATGTCTATACAAAATTCTTTGTAACTCTTCAGAATAGATAGAAACTCCCAATATTTTTTCATATTTAGATAGGTTATAAGTTGGAGATATGATTTCATGTCTCATTTGACCCTCAATTAACTCATAACGTCATCATAATGGCCTCCAAACTCAAAATTTCAATTTGCATATTATGACGTCAGCATAATTTTGGAAAATTGATTGTATCTCTGTAAATATTGATTGATTTTCTTTTAAATTTTGATATGTTCTACCTGAGACAATTCTCTACAAATAAATAATCCACAATTTTCCATTTTGACAAAGGCATCATGGCGTATTTTTGCAATTAAAGAAGGCATGTCAATTTTTCACATTTTACGTGTATTCTCTATGGGACATGACTTTTTCTCAAAACTGGATTCTACACTCCTGTCTTTCGCGAGCAAAATCTCTGTTGTTTTAGCTTCGTTTTCGCTGAACTTCGGATATGTTGTAGCTGAGACAATGAGCTATCACAAGTGCGCCCTTTATTTTTCGATTAGATGCCGGGATCATGCTCATATTTCACTTGCAAAGTAGGATTTCAGAATTCCATTTCCCGTTTACGTGTAATCGCTATGGGAAATGTTTTGGTATATCGGTAACGCACTTGACTTCCAATCTCGAGATCCCTGGTTCGAGTCCGGGTGTCTCCAACAATTTTTTTCTTCACTTTTTTTTCCTTTTGACCTTCACTGTACCATCTCCTTTGATTATTAAAACACGTAGAATCGCAAATAATGTCACAAACAACCCTTTTTACTTTATTATTACCCTATTTTCACTTAATCCATTACTTTTTGTGTGTAATCTCTATGGGAGATGACTTTTTCTCAAATCTGGAGTCTACATTCCTGTCTTTTGCGAGCAATATCGCCGTTATTTCTGCTTGGATTTTGTTGACTTTTGAGTAAGTTGTAGCTGAGACTATATGCTATCTAAATCAACCCTCATTTTTTCAATAAGATGTCATGATCGCGCTCATGATCATGATCATTATCATCATGATCATCATTATCATAATGATGATAATCATTTATCAATTACATTTTCATTTCTTTGAATAAGATAAAATCGTCAAAAGGTGTTCTTCATGATGTAAATTAGAGTCAAATGTGTAACTGGTTACTGCACAGGGTCAAAGGTCATATATTGTTTCAATCTATCTTCCCTAGATCCATGATGATCAAGGAGACACAATTTAATCTTGACATATGAATAGATCATAATGGGAGAAGCATATAAATGGGAGAAGCATTTTACAAAATAATATATCGTGTAATGCATTATTCGTTATGTAAACCATTATCATACGTATCACCTAATTCGTCTAAGTGACGAATTAAAGTCTAGTTAGGTGATACGTACGTAGACGTATCACCTTTTGATTTCGTCAAGATTTTTATTATTTATTTATTTATTTATTATTATTCTTCCTCGAATTTGTTCGCAGGATATCTCAAGACTGAATAAAGCCATTATCATGAAACTTGCTATGATGATAGATCTTAGTCTAACTTAGAACTGCATGACTTTTTAGAGAGTCAAAATTATCGTGACGTCATCCAGGCGCCATTTTGAGAAAATCAACTAATGATCATATCTTCATGACGGAAAAGTATTTCTCATTCATAATTATCACGATTAAGATAAATATCCGTCCGGTCAAGTTGAGGTCAATAAAAGTGCGCAAATGCGCGCGTGCGCGTTCGTCCGCGCGTTTACGCGCGCGCAAAAATTTAAAATGCTCTAAATCATCCCAAATTTTTTTTGCATACGTTTCAGGCCATATGGAGCATTTGATAAAAAAATTACGCACACGCGCATGCGCGCGCGTTTTCGCGCGTACTGGCATTTTGCAACATAGAATCGCCGATTTTTTTCTGTCATCATATTCGGTACATTTTTCCAAGCATTTTGATAATTTGTTCACCTTTTATTTACGCAACGAGCGTCCGTCAAAGTTGACAGCACGCGCGGATTTACGTTATCTTTATCCACAATACATGGGCAAAAACATGCCTACATAAAATTCATTGTAACTCTTTAGAATAGATAGAAACTCCTAATATTTTTTCATATTTGGATAGATTATGAGTCGGAGATATGATTTCATGTCTCATTTTATCCTCAATTAACTCATGACGTCATCATAATGGCCTCCAAACTCAAAAATTCAATTTGCATATTATGACGTCAGCATATTTTTGGAAAATTGATTGTATCTCTGTAAATGTGGATCAATTTTCTTTTTAATTTTGATATGTTCTAGCTGAGACAATTTTCTACAAATGTAATATTCACAATTTTTATTTTTGACAAAAGTATCAGGGTGTATTTTTGCGATTGAAGGAGGCATGTCAATTTTTCGCATTTTGCGTGTATTCTTTATGGGACATGACTTTTTCTCAAAACTGGATCCTACACTCCTGTCTTTCGCGAGCAAAATCTCCGTTGTTTTAGCTTTGTTTTCGCTGAGCTTTGGATATGTTGTAGCTGAGACAATGAGCTATCAAAAGTGTGCCTTTTATTTTTCGATTAGATGCCAGGATCAAGCTCATATTTCACTTGCAAAGTAGGATTTCTGAATTCCATTTCCCGTTTACGTGTAATCGCTATGGGAGATGTTTTGGTATATCGGTAACGCACTTGACTTCCAACCTCGAGATCCCTGGTTCGAGTCCGGGTGTCTCCAACACTTTTTTTTCCTCACTTTTTTTTCCTTTTGACCTTCACTGTACCATCTCCTTTGATTATTTAAACACGTAGATTCGCAAATAATGTCATAAATAACTCTTTTTACTTTATTATTACCCTATTTTCACTTAATCCATTACTTTTTGCGTGTAATCCCTATGGGAGATGACTTTTTCTAAAATCTGGAGTCTACATTCCTGTCTTTTGCGAGCAATATCGCCGTTATTTCGGCTTGGATTTTGTTGATTTTTTAGTATGTTGTAGCTGAGACTATATGCTATCTAAATCAACCCTCATTTTTTCAATAAGCTGTCATGATCGCGCTCATGATCATGATCATGATCATCATGATCATCATTATCATAATGATGATAATCATTTATCAATTACATTTTCATTTCTTTGAATAAGATAAAAATCGTCAAAAGGTGTTCTTCATGATGTAAATTAGAGTCAAATGTGTAACTGGTTACTGCACAGGGTCGAAGGTCATATATTGTTTCAATCTATCTTCCCTAGATCCATGATGATCAAGGAGACACAATTTAATCTTGACATATGAATAGATCATAATGGGAGAAGCATATGAATGGGAAAAGCAGTTTACAAAATAATATATCGTGTAATGCATTATTCGTTATGTAGACCATTATCATACGTATCACCTAATTCGTCTAAGTGACGAATTAAAGTCTAGTATTTATTTTGTGTCTGTATAGAAGAAATTATTATTATTCTTCCTCAATTTTGTTCGCAGGATATCTCAAGAATGGCTAAAGCCATTATCATGAAACTTGCCATGATAATAGATCTTAGTCTAACTTAGAACTGCGTGACTTTTCAAAAACTCAAAGTCATCGTGACGTCATCCAGGCGCCATTTTGTGAAAATCAACTTATGATCATATCTTCATAACGGAAAAGTATTTCTCATTCATAATTATCATGATTAAGATCAATATCCTACCGGTCAGTTCCAGGTCAATGAACGTGCGCAAATGCGCGCGTGCGCGTTCATCCACGCGTTTACGCGCGCGCAAAAATTTAAAATGCTCAAAATCATCCCAAATTTTTTTTTGCATACGTTTTAGGCCATATGGAGCATTTGACAAAAAATTATGCTCACGCGCATGCGCGCGCGTTTTTTGCGCGTACAAGCATTTTGCAACATAGAATCGCAGAATTTTCTCTATCATCATATTTGGTACAATTTTCCAAGCATTTTGATAATTTGTTCACCTTTTATTAACGCAATGAGCGTCCGTCAAAGTTGACAGCACGCGCGGATTTGCGTTATCTTTATCCCCAATACATTGGCAAAAACATGTCTATACAAAATTCTTTGTAACTCTTCAGAATAGATAGAAACTCCCAATATTTTTTCATATTTAGATAGGTTATAAGTTGGAGATATGATTTCATGTCTCATTTGACCCTCAATTAACTCATAACGTCATCATAATGGCCTCCAAACTCAAAATTTCAATTTGCATATTATGACGTCAGCATAATTTTGGAAAATTGATTGTATCTCTGTAAATATTGATTGATTTTCTTTTAAATTTTGATATGTTCTACCTGAGACAATTTTCTACAAATAAATAATCCACAATTTTCCATTTTGACAAAGGCATCATGGCGTAT
The DNA here is from genome assembly GCF_000002235.5 of Strongylocentrotus purpuratus. Classification (NCBI taxonomy): domain Eukaryota; kingdom Metazoa; phylum Echinodermata; class Echinoidea; order Camarodonta; family Strongylocentrotidae; genus Strongylocentrotus; species Strongylocentrotus purpuratus. The sequence goes on from NW_022145598.1 coordinate 22,505,393, forward strand.
TTTTGCAATTAAAGAAGGCATGTCAATTTTTCACATTTTACGTGTATTCTCTATGGGACATGACTTTTTCTCAAAACTGGATTCTACACTCCTGTCTTTCGCGAGCAAAATCTCTGTTGTTTTAGCTTCGTTTTCGCTGAACTTCGGATATGTTGTAGCTGAGACAATGAGCTATCACAAGTGCGCCCTTTATTTTTCGATTAGATGCCGGGATCATGCTCATATTTCACTTGCAAAGTAGGATTTCAGAATTCCATTTCCCGTTTACGTGTAATCGCTATGGGAAATGTTTTGGTATATCGGTAACGCACTTGACTTCCAATCTCGAGATCCCTGGTTCGAGTCCGGGTGTCTCCAACAATTTTTTTCTTCACTTTTTTTTCCTTTTGACCTTCACTGTACCATCTCCTTTGATTATTAAAACACGTAGAATCGCAAATAATGTCACAAACAACCCTTTTTACTTTATTATTACCCTATTTTCACTTAATCCATTACTTTTTGTGTGTAATCTCTATGGGAGATGACTTTTTCTCAAATCTGGAGTCTACATTCCTGTCTTTTGCGAGCAATATCGCCGTTATTTCTGCTTGGATTTTGTTGACTTTTGAGTAAGTTGTAGCTGAGACTATATGCTATCTAAATCAACCCTCATTTTTTCAATAAGATGTCATGATCGCGCTCATGATCATGATCATTATCATCATGATCATCATTATCATAATGATGATAATCATTTATCAATTACATTTTCATTTCTTTGAATAAGATAAAATCGTCAAAAGGTGTTCTTCATGATGTAAATTAGAGTCAAATGTGTAACTGGTTACTGCACAGGGTCAAAGGTCATATATTGTTTCAATCTATCTTCCCTAGATCCATGATGATCAAGGAGACACAATTTAATCTTGACATATGAATAGATCATAATGGGAGAAGCATATAAATGGGAGAAGCATTTTACAAAATAATATATCGTGTAATGCATTATTCGTTATGTAAACCATTATCATACGTATCACCTAATTCGTCTAAGTGACGAATTAAAGTCTAGTTAGGTGATACGTACGTAGACGTATCACCTTTTGATTTCGTCAAGATTTTTATTATTTATTTATTTATTATTATTCTTCCTCGAATTTGTTCGCAGGATATCTCAAGACTGAATAAAGCCATTATCATGAAACTTACCATGATGATAGATCTTAGTCTAACTTAGAACTGCGTGACTTTTTAGAGAGTCAAAATTATCGTGACGTCATCCAGGCGCCATTTTGTGAAAATCAACTAATGATCATATCTTCATAACGAAAAAGTATTTCTCATTCATAATTATCACGATTAAGATAAATATCCGTCCGGTCAAGTTGAGGTCAATAAAAGTGCGCAAATGCGCGCGTGCGCGTTCGTCCGCGCGTTTACGCGCGCGCAAAAATTTAAAATGCTCCAAATCATCCCAAATTTTTTTTGCATACGTTTCAGGCCATATGGAGCATTTGATAAAACAATTACGCACACGCGCATGCGCGCGCGTTTTCGCGCGTACTGGCATTTTGCAACATAGAATCGCCGATTTTTTTCTGTCATCATATTCGGTACATTTTTCCAAGCATTTTGATAATTTGTTCACCTTTTATTAAGGCAATGAGCGTCCGTCAAAGTTGACAGCACGCGCGGATTTGCGTTATCTTTATCCACAATGCATGGGCAAAAACATGCCTATATAAAATTCATTGTAACTCTTTAGAATAGATGGAAACTCCTAATATTTTTTCATATTTGGATAGATTATGAGTCGGAGATATGATTTCATGACTCATTTTATCCTCAATTAACTCATGACGTCATCATAATGGCCTCCAAACTCAAAATTTTAATTTGCATATTATTACGTCAGCATATTTTTGGAAAATTGATTGTATCTCTGTAAATATGGATCAATTTTCTTTTTAATTTTGATATGTTCTAGCTGAGACAATTTTCTACAAATGTAGTATTCACAATTTTTATTTTTGACAAAAGTATCATGGTGTGTTTTTGCGATTAAAGGAGGCATGTCAATTTTTCGCATTTTGCGTGTATTCTCTACGGGACATGACTTTTTCTCAAAACTGGATTCTACGCTCCTGTCTTTCGCGAGCAAAATCTCCGTTGTTTTAGCTTCGCTTTCGCTGAGCTTTGGATATGTTGTAGCTGAGACAATGAGCTATCAAAAGTGTGCTATTATTTTTCGATTAGATGCCGGGATCATGCTCATATTTCACTTGCAAAGTAGGATTTCTGAATTCCATTTCCCGTTTACGTGTAATCGCTATGGGAGATGTTTTGGTATATCGGTAACGCACTTGACTTCCAACCTCGAGATCCCTGGTTTGAGTCCGGGTGTCTCCAACACTTTTTTTTCCACTTTTTTTTCCTTTTGACCTTCACTGTACCATCTCCTTTGAATATTTAAACACGTAGATTCGCAAATAATGTCATAAATAACCCTTTTTACTTTATTATTACCCTATTTTCACTTAATCCATTACTTTTTGCGTGTAATCCCTATGGGAGATGACTTTTTCTAAAATCTGGAGTCTACATTCCTGTCTTTTGCGAGCAATATCGCCGTTATTTCGGCTTGGATTTTGTTGATTTTTGAGTATGTTGTAGCTGAGACTATATGCTATCTAAATCAACCCTCATTTTTTCAATAAGATGTCATGATCGCGCTCATGATCATGATCATGATGATCATGATCATCATTATCTTAATGATGATAATCATTTATCAATTACATTTTCATTTCTTTGAATAAGATAAAAATCGTCAAAAGGTGTTCTTCATGATGTAAATTAGAGTCAAATGTGTAACTGGTTACTGCACAGGGTCAAAGGTCATATATTGTTTCAATCTATCTTCCCTAGATCCATGATGATCAAGGAGACACAATTTAATCTTGACATATGAATAGATCATAATGGGAGAAGCATATGAATGGGAGAAGCATTTTACAAAATAATATATCGTGTAATGCATTATTCGTTATGTAGACCATTATCATACGTATCACCTAATTCGTCTAAGTGACGAATTAAAGTCTAGTTAGGTGATACGTACGTAGACGTATCACCTTTTGATTTCGTCAAGATTTTTATTATTTATTTATTTATTATTATTCTTCCTCGAATTTGTTCGCAGGATATCTCAAGACTGAATAATGCCATTATCATGAAACTTGCCATGATGATAGATCTTAGTCTAACTTAGAACTGCGTGACTTTTTAGAGAGTCAAATTGATCGTGACGTCATCCATGCGCCATTTTGTGAAAATCAACTTATGATCATATCTTCGTAACGGAAAGTTATTTCCTATTCATAATTATCATGATTAAGATCAATATCCGTCCGGTCAAGTTGAGGTCAATAAAAGTGCGCAAATGAGCGCGTGCGCGTTCGTCCGCGCGTTTACGCGCGCGCAAAAATTTAAAATGCTCCGAATCATCCCAAATTTTTTTTGCATACGTTTCAGGCCATTTAAAGCATTTCGCAAAAAAATCGCGCAAACGCGCATGCGTGCGCGTTTCCGCGCGTACTGGCATTTTGCAACGTAGAATCGCCGAATTTTCTCTGTCATCATATGTGGCACATTTTTCCAAGCATATTGATAATTTGTTCACATTTTATTAACGCAATGAGCGTCCGTCAAAGTTGACAGCACGCGCGGATTTGCGTTATCTTTATCCACAATACATGGGCAAAAACATGCCTATATAAATTTCATTTTAACTCTTTAGAATAGATAGAAACTCCTAATATTTTTTCATATTTGGATAGATTATGAAATGGAGATATGATTTCATGTCTCATTTGACCCTCAATTAAGTCATAATGTCATCATAATGGCCTCCAAACTCAAAATTTAAATTTGCATATTATGACGTTTGCATATTTTTGGGAAATTGATTGTATTTCTGTAAATATAGATTGTTTTTCTCTTTAATTTCGATATTTTCTAGCTGAGATAATTTTCTACAAATGCAGTGACCACACCTTTCCAGTTTGACAAAGGTATCATGGCGTATTTTTGCGATTAAAGGAGGCATGTCAGTTTTTCACATTTTGCGTGTATTGTCTATGGGACATGACTATTTCTCAAAACTGGATTCCACATTTCCCTCTTTCGCGAGCAATATCTCTGTTGTTTTATCTTTGTTTACGCTGAGCTTCGAGTATGTTGTAGCGGAGACAATAAGCTATCTCAAATGTGTCTTTTATTTTTTGATCAGATGCCGGGATCATGCTCATATTGCACTTGCAAAGTGGGATTTGAGAATCCCATTTTCCGTTTACGTGTAATCGCTATGTGAATTCTCGCTACCCCAAATAGCGATTCTGCCGAGATCCGGGGAAAATCCTGAAAACGCGCATTGCATTATGGGATAGCTTTTCGACATTACAGCTTCCTGTGCAGGCACTATATTACTAGGCGCGATAGCGCAAACGTAAAACGCCGTCGCCACACAACGTGTATGCACCGAATATGTCGTCTGCTCGGTTTTGTTTTTTTTTTCGCAAATATTTCAACGTTTATTTGAACATTTCGTTCGTTGTTTTTTGCGTCTTTTAACATCAGTGACGATGGTTTTCTTTTGTGAGGCTGCACAGTGCTGGGCTCATGATTCCAAGCGTAAGAACCCTGAAAAATGGGGGTGGATGAAGGCCGTGACTTGGGATGGGACTCTATACCGGAAGTTGTAGTGACGACCCGAGAGAGTGAAAATTACCTCGTCTCGCGAATTTCGAGATTTTCGTACCTATTTAGGGTAGCGAGAATTGTTTTGGTATATCGTTAACGCACTTGAATTCTATCCTCGAGGTCCCTGGTTCGAGTCTGGGCGTCTCCAACCACTTTTTTTCCTTTACTTTTTTTTTTCTTTTTGACCTTTCACTGTACCATCTCCTTTGATTATTAAAACACGTACATCTGCGAATAAACTATTTGCTTTATTATTACCCTATTTTCACTTAAACGATTACTTTTTGTGTCTAATCCCTATGGGAGATGACTTTTCCTCAAATCTGGATTCTACATTTCTGTCTTTTGCGAGCAATATCGCCGTTATTCCTGCTTGGATTTTGTTGATATTTAAGGATGTTGTAGCTGAGACTATATGCTATCTAAATCACCCCTCATTTTTTCAATAAGATATCAGGATCACGCTCATGATCATGATCATCTTCATTATCATTTATCAATTACATTTTCATTTCTTTGAATAAGATAAAATCGTCAAAAGGTGTTCTTCATGATGTAAATTAGAGTCAAATGTGTAACTGGTTACTGCACAGGGTCAAAGGTCATATATTGTTTCAATCTATCTTCCCTAGATCCATGATGATCAAGGAGACACAATTTAATCTTGATATATGGATAGATCATAATGGGAGAAGTATATAAATGGGAGAAGCATTTCATAACATAATATATCGTGTAATGCATTATTTGTTATGTAAACCATTATCATACGTATCACCTAATTCGTCTAAGTGACGAATTAAAGTCTAGTTAGGTGATACGTACGTAGACGTATCACCTTTTGATTTCGTCAAGATTTTTATTATTTATTTATTTATTTATTTATTTATTATTATTCTTCCTCGAATTTGTTCGCAGGATATCTCAAGACTGAATAAAGCCATTATCATGAAACTTGCCATGATGATAGATCTTAGTCTAACTTAGAACTGCGTGACTTTTTAGAGAGTCAAAATTATCGTGACGTCATCCAGGCGCCATTTTGTGAAAATCAACTAATGATCATATCTTCATAACGGAAAAGTATTTCTCATTCATAATTATCACGATTAAGATAAATATCCGTCCGGTTAAGTTGAGGTCAATAAAAGTGCGCAAATGCGCGCGTGCGCGTTCGTCCGCGCGTTTACGCGCGCGCAAAAATTTAAAATGCTCCAAATCATTCCAAATTTTTTTTGCATACGTTTCAGGCCATATGGAGCATTTGATAAAAAAATTACGCACACGCGCATGCGCGCGCGTTTTCGCGCGTACTGGTATTTTGCAACATAGAATCGCCGATTTTTTTCTGTCATCATATTCGGTACATTTTTCCAAGCATTTTGATAATTTGTTCACCTTTTATTAACGCAATGAGCGTCCGTCAAAGTTGACAGCACGCGCGGATTTGCGATATCTTTATCCACAATACATGGGCAAAAACATGCCTATATAAAATTCATTGTAACTCTTTAGAATAGATAGAAACTCCTAATATTTTTTCATATTTGGATAGATTATGAGTCGGAGATATGATTTCATGTCTCATTTTATCCTCAATTAACTCATGACGTCATCATAATGGCCTCCAAACTCAAAAATTCAATTTGCATATTATGACGTCAGCATATTTTTGGAAAATTGATTGTATCTCTGTAAATATGGATCAATTTTCTTTTTAATTTTGATATGTTCTAGCTGAGACAATTTTCTACAAATGTAGTGTTCATAATTTTTATTTTTGACAAAAGTATCATGGTGTATTTTTGCGATTAAAGGAGGCATGTCAATTTTTCGCATTTTGCGTGTATTCTCTATGGGACATGACTTTTTCTCAAAACTGGATTCTACACTCCTGTCTTTCGCGAGCAAAATCTCCGTTGTTTTAGCTTTGTTTTCGCTGAGCTTTGGATATGTTGTAGCTGAGACAATGAGCTATCAAAAGTGTGCCTTTTATTTTTCGATTAGATGCCGGGATCATGCTCATATTTCACTTGCAAAGTAGGATTTCTGAATTCCATTTCCCGTTTACGTGTAATCGCTATGGGAGATGTTTTGGTATATCGGTAACGCACTTGACTTCCAACCTCGAGATCCCTGGTTTGAGTCCGGGTGTCTCCAACACTTTTTTTTTCTCACTTTTTTTTCCTTTTGACCTTCACTCTACCATCTCCTTTGATTATTTAAACACGTAGATTCGCAAATAATGTCATAAATAACCCTTTTTACTTTATTATTACCCTATTTTCACTTAATCCATTACTTTTTGCGTGTAATCCCTATGGGAGATGACTTTTTCTAAAATCTGGAGTCTACATTCCTGTCTTTTGCGAGCAATATCGCCGTTATTTCGGCTTGGATTTTGTTGATTTTTGAGTATGTTGTAGCTGAGACTATATGCTATCTAAATCAACCCTCATTTTTTCAATAAGATGTCATGATCGGGCTCATGATCATGATCATCATGATCATTATCTTAATGATGATAATCATTTATCAATTACATTTTCATTTCTTTGAATAAGATAAAAATCGTCAAAAGGTGTTCTTCATGATGTAAATTAGAGTCAAATGTGTAACTGGTTACTGCACAGGGTCAAAGTTCATATATTGTCTCAATCTATCTTCCCTAGATCCATGATGATCAAGGAGACACAATTTAATCTTGTTATATGAATAGATCATAATGGGAGAAGCATATGAATGGGAGAAGCATTTTACAAAATAATATATCGTGTAATGCATTATTCGTTATGTAGACCATTATCATACGTATCACCTAATTCGTCTAAGTGACGAATTAAAGTCTAGTTAGGTGATACGTACGTAGACGTATCACCTTTTGATTTCGTCAAGATTTTTATTATTATTTATTTATTTATTTATTATTATTCTTCCTCGAATTTGTTCGCAGGATATCTCAAGACTGAATAAAGCCATTATCATGAAACTTACCATGATGATAGATCTTAGTCTAACTTAGAACTGCGTGACTTTTTAGAGAGTCAAAATTATCGTGACGTCATCCAGGCGCCATTTTGTGAAAATCAACTAATGATCATATCTTCATAACGGAAAAGTATTTCTCATTCATAATTATCACGATTAAGATAAATATCCGTCCGGTCAAGTTGAGGTCAATAAAAGTGCGCAAATGCGCGCGTGCGCGTTCGTCCGCGCGTTTACGCGCGCGCAAAAATTTAAAATGCTCCAAATCATCCCAAATTTTTTTGCATACGTTTCAGGCCATATGGAGCATTTGATAAAACAATTACGCACACGCGCATGCGCGCGCGTTTTCGCGCGTACTGGCATTTTGCAACATAGAATCGCCGATTTTTTTCTGTCATCATATTCGGTACATTTTTCCAAGCATTTTGATAATTTGTTCACCTTTTATTAACGCAATGAGCGTCCGTCAAAGTTGACAGCACGCGCGGAATTGCGTTATCTATATCCACAATGCATGGGCAAAAACATGCCTATATAAAATTCATTGTAACTCTTTAGAATAGATGGAAACTCCTAATATTTTTTCATATTTGGATAGATTATGAGTCGGAGATATGATTTCATGACTCATTTTATCCTCAATTAACTCATGACGTCATCATAATGGCCTCCAAACTCAAAATTTTAATTTGCATATTATGACGTCAGCATATTTTTGGAAAATTGATTGTATCTCTGTAAATATGGATCAATTTTCTTTTTAATTTTGATATGTTCTAGCTGAGACAATTTTCTACAAATGTAGTATTCACAATTTTTATTTTTGACAAAAGTATCATGGTGTGTTTTTGCGATTAAAGGAGGCATGTCAATTTTTCGCATTTTGCGTGTATTCTCTATGGGACATGACTTTTTCTCAAAACTGGATTCTACGCTCCTGTCTTTCGCGAGCAAAATCTCCGTTGTTTTAGCTTCGCTTTCGCTGAGCTTTGGATATGCTGTAGCTGAGACAATGAGCTATCAAAAGTGTGACTATTATTTTTCGATTAGATGCCGGGATCATGCTCATATTTCACTTGCAAAGTAGGATTTCTGAATTCCATTTCCCGTTTACGTGTAATCGCTATGGGAGATGTTTTGGTATATCGGTAACGCACTTGACTTCCAACCTCGAGATCCCTGGTTTGAGTCCGGGTGTCTCCAACACTTTTTTTTCCACTTTTTTTTCCTTTTGACCTTCACTGTACCATCTCCTTTGAATATTTAAACACGTAGATTCGCAAATAATGTCATAAATAACCCTTTTTACTTTATTATTACCCTATTTTCACTTAATCCATTACTTTTTGCGTGTAATCCCTATGGGAGATGACTTTTTCTAAAATCTGGAGTCTACATTCCTGTCTTTTGCGAGCAATATCGCCGTTATTTCGGCTTGGATTTTGTTAATTTTTGAGTATGTTGTAGCTGAGACTATATGCTATCTAAATCAACCCTCATTTTTTCAATAAGATGTCATGATCGCGCTCATGATCATGATCATGATGATCATGATCATCATTATCTTAATGATGATAATCATTTATCAATTACATTTTCATTTCTTTGAATAAGATAAAAATCGTCAAAAGGTGTTCTTCATGATGTAAATTAGAGTCAAATGTGTAACTGGTTACTGCACAGGGTCAAAGGTCATATATTGTTTCAATCTATCTTCCCTAGATCCATGATGATCAAGGAGACACAATTTAATCTTGACATATGAATAGATCATAATGGGAGAAGCATATGAATGGGAGAAGCATTTTACAAAATAATATATCGTGTAATGCATTATTCGTTATGTAGACCATTATCATACGTATCACCTAATTCGTCTAAGTGACGAATTAAAGTCTAGTTAGGTGATACGTAACGAAGTCAACGTATCACCTTTTGATTTCGTCAAGATTTTTATTATTATTTATTTATTATTATTCTTCCTCGAATTTGTTCGCAGGATATCTCAAGACTGAATGAAGCCATTGTTATGAATATTTCAATGATGATAGATCTTAGTCTAACTTAGAACTGCGTGACTTTTCAAAGACTCAAAGTCATCGTGACGTCATCCAGGCGCCATTTTGTAAAAATCAACTTATGATCATATCTTCATAACGGAAAGTAATTTTACATTCATATTTATCAAGATTAAGATCAATATCCGTCGGGTCAATTTGAGGTCAATAAATGCGCGCAAAAATGCGCGTACGCGTAGGCGCGCGCGTTAATGCGCGCGTAAAATTTTAAATTGCTCAAAATCGTCTTAAATTTTTTTTGCATACGTTTCAGGCCATTATAAGCATTTCATAAAAAATCACGCAAAACACGCATTTTTGCACGTTTTCGTTCGTCACGGCCGAACGAAAAATAATTTCTCCGCAAAAGCTTTTGACCGAATATTCCTCATATTTTTCCGGAAAATTTGATACCATGTTTAGCTCTTTATCACTATTAAAAACGGAATGAGCGTCCGTTCAAGATAACCGTCCGTACGCGCGATTTTTGTAATACATTGCATATATGGGCAAAAACATGCCTATGAAAAGTCCATTGGGATGAATAGGGATTGCCAATTTTTTTTTCATATTTAGATAGAGTATGAGTCGGAGGTATGATTTCATATCTCATTTGGCCATTAAGTACATCTTTACGTCATCATAATGGCCTTGGAAGTCAAAAATACAAAATTGCATATTATGACGTCATTGTATTTATGGAAAATGTAGTGTATTTCTCTCAATATTCATCGATTCTCTTTGAAATGTCGATATGTTGTAGATAAGGCAATTCTCTACAAGATCACTTTTCACTAAGTTTCATTTTAATGAGGTCATCATAGTACAAAATTCAATTAAAGGCCACATGTCAGAATTTTCGTCATTTGCGTGTTATGTCTATGGAAGGTGAATTTCGTTCACATCATGAATCTACATGGCATTCATCTATGAGCACTATCTATCTTATGTGTGCTCTGTTTTCTCCCAAATTGGGGTATGTTATAGCTGAGACCATGGGCTATAAAAACGGTGCTTTTAGTTTTTTCATCAGATGATGAGATCATGTCACAATTTTCAGTTGAATGTTGAAATGATGAATATGTCACGTATGTCCTATTTGTGAAACTTAAACGTTAGCAGTGTCCTCGTATTGAAATTATGTAAGGAAACCCTTTTACTTTCTAGACTTTACTCTCAGACACTATTGAGTGACTGACTGACATCTTTTTTTCTCTGGTAATAAAATACATAAATGAGCGTTATAGAGAAGATGAGCATTCGGCTACATTAATAACCCACTCTGTTCTCATTGTTCATTTCCTATTCAAGACTTGAATAATGACGAACTTCATTCAATATTTGGTAGTAATACTACATATACTTATACTGATATCAATGATTTAAACTATTTATCCGAAAAAGAATATGAGTTTCATTTCAGTAGGTTTCTGAACTGTAAATATTATATTGATGAGGATTTTACGACTGAATTCAGTAACATTAACTATCATTTTAGTATTTTACATTTTAATTCGCGTAGTTTAAACATACATTGTAATGCTTTATCCAATTTCATCTGTACTTATGTATAGAAACTTGGGTTAATGATAGTACGCCACTATTATTCAATGTGTCTGGTCATTCATTTATACATTTTAATCGCCAAGTAGAAAAGAGTAGAGGTGTTGGTCTATTGGTCGCTGACAATTTTGAATATGAAATACGCAATGATATATTTATATTATACCCATCATACAACTATGAATCACTGTTTATTGAAAGCAATTTGCCGAGACATAATAATATTATTGTAGGTGTCATATATAGGAAACCCCAATCAAATATCAATCATTTCATCCCTGTCTTTGAAAATGTTTTACAAAAAACACATACTGAACATAAACAGGTTTATATAATGGGAGATTTTAACATTGATCCTGTGAAATTTACTGGCAATGCTGTATGTAATTTCTTGAGCGAAATACATTCAAATCTTTGTATTTCTTTGATTGACAAGCCTTCAAGAAAGACTGACGGATCAATATCCCTCTAATCCACATTCCTTATACAGCGACAGTATATATCCATCCGATATTTAAAGATTTTATTTTCAAGCAACTAGTGAATCTCACGTCGACAACTCAAAATGATCGTTAATGTATTCTCACATTTATTTTGACTTTTCATTTACGCCGGGACATCGTGACGTCATACACTATTCATTTTTAATTATTCAGGCATAAGCTCTTATTTATCAATTACATTTTCATTTCTATGAATAAGATAAAAATCGTCAAAATGCGTTCTTCATGATGTAAATTAGAGTCAAAGGTGTAACTGGTTACTGCACAGAGTCAATGGTCATATATTGTCTCAATCTATCTTCCCTAGATCCATAATGATCAAGGGATCGACATAATTTAAACTTGACATATGGATAGATCATTATGGGAGGAGCATTTTATAAAATAATATGATATCGTGTAATGCATTCTTTGTTATGTAAACCAATATCATACGTATCACCTAATTCGTCTAAGTGACGAATTAAAGTCTAGTATTTATTTTGTGTCTGTATAGAAGAAATTATTATTATTCTTCCTCAATTTTGTTCGCAGGATATCTCAAGAATGGCTGAAGCCATTGTTATGAAACTTTCTCTGATGATAGATGTTAGTCTAACTTAGAACTGCGTGACTTTTCAAAGACTCAAAGTCATCATGACGTCATCTAGGCGCCATTTTGTGAAAATCAACTTATGATCATATCTTCATAACATAAAAGTATTTCTCATTCATAATTATCACGATTAAGATCAATATCCGTCCGGTCAATTTCAGGTCAATAAACGTGCGCAAATGCGCGCGTGCGCGTTCGTCCGCTCGTTTACGCGCGCGCAAAAATTAAAAATGCTCTAAACCATCCCAAATTTTTTTGCATACGTTTCAGGCCATATGGAGCATTTGACACAAAATTATGCTCACGCGCATGCGCGCGCGTTTTTTGCGCGTACTAGCGTTTTGCAACATAGATTCGCCGAAATTTCTCTATCATCATATTTGGCACATTTTTCCAAGCATTTTGATAACTTGTTAACCCTTTAATAACGCAATGAGCGTCTGTCAAAGTTGACAGCGCGCGCGGACCTGCGTTATCTTTATCCACAATACATGAGCAAAAACATGCCTATACAAAAATCTTTGTAACTCTTCAGAATAGATATGAACTCCCAATATTTTTTCATATTTAGATAGATTATGAGTCGGAAATATTATTTCATGTCTCATTTGACCCTCAATTAACTAATGACGTCATCATAACGGTCTCCGAACTCAAAATTTTAATTTGCATATTATGACGTTTGCATATTTTTGGAAAATTGATTGTATCTCTGTAAATATTGATTGATTTTCTTTCAAATCTTGAAATGTTTTAGCTGAGACAATTTTATACAAATATAGTGTCCACAATTTTTCATTTTGACAAAGGCATCATGGCGTATTTTTGCGATTAAAGGAGGCATGTCAATTTTTCACATTTTGCGTGTATTCTCTATGGGACATGACTTTTTCTCAAAACTGGATTCGACACTCCTGTCTTTCGCGAGCAAAATCTCCGTTGTTTTAACTTCGTTTTCGCTGAGCTTCGGATATGTTGTAGCTGAGACGATAAGCTATCACCAATGTGCCTTTTATTTTTCGATCAGATGCCGGGATTATGCTCATATTTCACTTGCAAAGTAGGATTTGAGAATTCCATTTCCCGTTTACGTGTACTCGCTATGGGAAATGTTTTGGTATATTGGTAACGCACTTGACTTCCAACGTCGAGATCCCTGGTTCGAGTCCGGGTGTCTCCAAAAATATTTGTCTTCATTTTTTTTTGACCTTTCACTGTACCATCTCCTTTGAGTATTAAAACACGTAGAATCGCAAATAATGTAATAAATAACCCTATTTTCTTTATTATTACCCTATTTTCACTTAATCCATTATCATATATAACAATCCTCAATCGGAAACCTGAATGGGGCGCTATACCACTTTCAATCATGGTCATCTGGAAGGCATTGTTCTTAATTGCATCTCTCTCTCTCTCCTCTCTCTTGCTCTTTTACTTCTCCTCTCATGTTCTGCCCTCTCCTTTTTGGTCTGTCTCTGCATCTATCTATCTCTCTTCTCTTTCACCCTCTCCCTCTCTCTCTCTCTCTTGCCTTGCGTCCCTCTTATTCTCTTGGTCTGTTTCCCTCTGCCCTACAGTTGAAACTTAACTCATGGATAGACCATAATGGGAGTAGTAAACGAAATATGAAATCGTAAAAATGCGTTCTTTATTATGTTACACATGAGCATACGTATCACCTAATTCGTCAAAGTGACGAATTAAAGTCTAGTTAGGTGATACGTACGTAGACGTATCACCTTTTGATTTCGTCAAGATTTTTATTATTATTTATTTATTTATTTATTATTATTCTTCCTCGAATTTGTTCGCAGGATATCTCAAGACTGAATAAAGCCATTATCATGAAACTTGCAATGATGATAGATCTTAGTCTAACTTAGAACTGCGTGACTTTTCAAAGACTCAAAGTCATTATGACGTCATCTAGGCGCCATTTTGTGAAAATCAACTTATGATCATATCTTCATAACGGAAAGTAATTTTTCATTCATATTTATCATGAATAAGATCAATATTCGTCCGGTCAATTTCAGGTCAATAAACGTGCGCAAATGCGCGCGGGCGCGTTCGTCCGCGCGTTTACGCGCGCGCAAAAATTTAAAATGCTCTAAATCATCTCAAATTTTTTTTGCATACGTTTCAGGCCATATGGAGCATTTGACAAAAAATCATGCACACGCGCATGCGCGCGCGTTTTTTGTGCGCACTAGCATTTTGTAACATAGAATTGCCAAATGTTCTATTTCAGCGTATTCGGTACATTTTTCCAAGCATTTTGATAATTTGTTCACCTTTTATTAACGCAATGAGCGTCCGTCAAAGTTGACAGCACGCGCGGATTTGCATCATCTTTATCCACAATACATGGGCAAAAACATGCCTATATAAAATTCATTGTAACTCTTTAGAATAGATAGAAACTCCTAATATTTTGTCATATTTGGATAGATTATGAGTCGGAAATATGATTTCATGTCTCATTTGATCCTCAATTAACTCATGACGTCATCATAATGGCCTCCAAACTCAAAATTGTAATTTGCATAATATGACGTCAGCATATTTTTGGAAAATTGATTGTATCTCTGTAAATATGGATCAATTTTCTTTTAAATTTTGATATGTTCTAGCTGAGACAATTTTCTACAAATGTAATGTTCACAATTTTTATTTTTGACAAAAGTATCATGGTGTATTTTTGCGATTAAAGGAGGCATGTCAATTTTTCGCATTTTGCGTGTATTCTCTATGGGACATGACTTTTTCTCAAAACTGGATTCTACACTCTTGTCTTTCGCGAGCAAAATCTCCGTTGTTTTAGCTTCGTTTTCGCTGAGCTTCGGATATGTTGTAGCTGAGACAATAAGCTATCACAAATGTGCCCTTTATTTTTCGATTAGATGCCAATATCATGCTCATATTTCACTTGCAAAGTAGGATTTCTGAAATCCATTTCCTGTTTACGTGTAATCGCTATGGGAGATGTTTTGGTATATCGGTAACGCACTTGACTTCCAACCTCGAGATCCCTGGTTCGAGTCCGGGTGTCTCCAACACTTTTTTTTCCACTTTTTTTTCCTTTTGACCTTCACTGTACCATCTCCTTTGATTATTTAAACACGTAGATTCGCAAATAATGTCATAAATAACCCTTTTTACTTTATTATTACCCTATTTTCACTTAATCCATTACTTTTTGCGTGTAATCCCTATGGGAAATGACTTTTTCTCAAATCTGGAGTCTACATTCCTGTCTTTTGCGAGCAATATCGCCGTTATTTCGGCTTGGATTTTGTTGATTTTTGAGTATGTTGTAGCTGAGATTATATGCTATCTAAATCAACCCTCATTTTTTCAATAAGATGTCATGATCGCGCTCATGATCATGATCATGATCATCACGATCATCATTATCATAATGATGCTAATCATTTATCAATTACATTTTCATTTCTTTGAATAAGATAAAATCGTCAAAAGGTGTTCTTCATGATGTAAATTAGAGTCAAATGTGTAACTGGTTACTGCACAGGGTCAAAGGTCATATATTGTTTCAATCTATCTTCCCTAGATCCATGATGATCAAGGAGACACAATTTAATCTTAACATTTGAATAGATCATAATGGGAGAAGCATATGAATGGGAGAAGCAAAATAATATATCGTGTAATGCATTATTCGTTATGTAAACCATTATCATACGTATCACCTAATTCGTCTAAGTGACGAATTAAAGTCTAGTTAGGTGATACGTAACGAAGTCAACGTATCACCTATTGATTTCGTCAAGATTTTTATTTTTTTTTTTTTTATTTATTATTCTTCCTCGAATTTGTTCGCAGGATATCTCAAGACTGAATAAAGCCATTGTCATGAATCTTTCAATGATGATAGATGTTAGTCTAACTTAGAACTGCGTGACTTTTCAAAGACTCAAAATTATCGTGACGTCATCCAGGCGCCATTTTGTGAAAATCAACTTATGATCATATCTCCATAACGTAAAGAAATTTTTCATTCATATTTATCAAGATTAAGATCAATATCCGTCGGATCAATATGAGGTCAATAAATGCGCGCAAAAATGCGCGTACGCGTAGGCGCGCGCGTCAATGCGCGCGTAAAATTTTAAATTGCTCAAAATCGTCTTAAATTTTTTTTGCATACGTTTCAGGCCATTTAAGCATTTCATAAAAAATCACGCAAAACACGCATTTTTGCACGTTTTCGTTCGTCACGGCCGAACGAAAAATAATTTCTCCGCAAAAGCTCTTGACCGAATATTCCTCATATTTTTCCGGAAAATTTGATACCATGTTTAGCTCTTTATCACTATTAAAAACGGAATGAGCGTCCGTTCAAGATAACCGTCCGTACGCGCGATTTTTGTAATACATTGCATATATGGGCAAAAACATGCCTATGAAAAGTCCATTGGGATGAATAGGGATTGCCAATTTTTTTTTCATATTTAGATAGAGTATGAGTCGGAGGTATGATTTCATATCTCATTTGGCCATTAAGTACATCTTGACGGCATCATAATGGCCTTGGAAGTCAAAAATACAAAATTGCATATTATGACGTCATTGTATTTATGGAAAATGTAGTGTATTTCTCTCAATATTCATCGATTCTCTTTGAAATGTCGATATGTTGTAGATAAGGCAATTCTCTACAAGATCACTTTTCACTAAGTTTCATTTTAATGAGGTCATCATAGTACAAAATTCAATTAAAGGCCACATGTCAGAATTTTCGTCATTTGCGTGTTATGTCTATGGAAGGTGAATTTCGTTCACATCATGAATCTACATGGCATTCATCTATGAGCACTATCTATATTATGTGTGCTCTGTTTTCTCCAAATTGGGGTATGTTATAGCTGAGACCATGGGCTATAAAAACGGTGTACTTTGTTTTTCGATCAGATGTTGGGATCATATCGAAATTTTCAATCGAAAGTTGAAATTGCAAATTTTGAAGGAATCATTAGGTGATGCGTACAAAGTATACGTATCATTAGGTGATACGTAACGAAGTCAACGTATCACCTATTGATTTCGTCAAGATTTTTTTTTTTTTTTTTTTTAATTTATTATTCTTCCTCGAATTTGTTCGCAGGATATCTCAAGACTGAATAAAGCCATTGTCATGAATCTTTCAATGATGATAGATGTTAGTCTAACTTAGAACTGCGTGACTTTTCAAAGACTCAAAATTATCGTGACGTCATCCAGGCGCCATTTTGTGAAAATCAACTTATGATCATATCTCCATAACGTAAAGAAATTTTTCATTCATATTTATCAAGATTAAGATCAATATCCGTCGGATCAATATGAGGTCAATAAATGCGCGCAAAAATGCGCGTACGCGTAGGCGCGCGCGTCAATGCGCGCGTAAAATTTTAAATTGCTCAAAATCGTCTTAAATTTTTTTTGCATACGTTTCAGGCCATTTTAAGCATTTCATAAAAAATCACGCAAAACACGCATTTTTGCACGTTTTCGTTCGTCACGGCCGAACGAAAAATAATTTCTCCGCAAAAGCTCTTGACCGAATATTCCTCATATTTTTCCGGAAAATTTGATACCATGTTTAGCTCTTTATCACTATTAAAAACGGAATGAGCGTCCGTTCAAGATAACCGTCCGTACGCGCGATTTTTGTAATACATTGCATATATGGGCAAAAACATGCCTATGAAAAGTCCATTGGGATGAATAGGGATTGCCAATTTTTTTTTCATATTTAGATAGAGTATGAGTCGGAGGTATGATTTCATATCTCATTTGGCCATTAAGTACATCTTGACGGCATCATAATGGCCTTGGAAGTCAAAAATACAAAATTGCATATTATGACGTCATTGTATTTATGGAAAATGTAGTGTATTTCTCTCAATATTCATCGATTCTCTTTGAAATGTCGATATGTTGTAGATAAGGCAATTCTCTACAAGATCACTTTTCACTAAGTTTCATTTTAATGAGGTCATCATAGTACAAAATTCAATTAAAGGCCACATGTCAGAATTTCGTCATTTGCGTGTTATGTCTATGGAAGGTGAATTTCGTTCACATCATGAATCTACATGGCATTCATCTATGAGCACTATCTATATTATGTGTGCTCTGTTTTCTCCCAAATTGGGGTATGTTATAGCTGAGACCATGGGCTATAAAAACGGTGTACTTTGTTTTTCGATCAGATGTTGGGATCATATCGAAATTTTCAATCGAAAGTTGAAATTGCAAATTTTGAAGGAATCATTAGGTGATGCGTACAAAGTATACGTATCATTAGGTGATACGTAACGAAGTCAACGTATCACCTATTGATTTCGTCAAGATTTTTTTTTTTTTTTTTTTAATTTATTATTCTTCCTCGAATTTGTTCGCAGGATATCTCAAGACTGAATAAAGCCATTGTCATGAATCTTTCAATGATGATAGATGTTAGTCAAACTTAGAACTGCGTGACTTTTCAAAGACTCAAAATTATCGTGACGTCATCCAGGCGCCATTTTGTGAAAATCAACTTATGATCATATCTCCATAACGTAAAGAAATTTTTCATTCATATTTATCAAGATTAAGATCAATATCCGTCGGATCAATATGAGGTCAATAAATGCGCGCAAAAATGCGCGTACGCGTAGGCGCGCGCGTCAATGCGCGCGTAAAATTTTAAATTGCTCAAAATCGTCTTAAATTTTTTTGCATACGTTTCAGGCCATTTAAGCATTTCATAAAAAATCACGCAAAACACGCATTTTTGCACGTTTTCGTTCGTCACGGCCGAACGAAAAATAATTTCTCCGCAAAAGCTCTTGACCGAATATTCCTCATATTTTTCCGGAAAATTTGATACCATGTTTAGCTCTTTATCACTATTAAAAACGGAATGAGCGTCCGTTCAAGATAACCGTCCGTACGCGCGATTTTTGTAATACATTGCATATATGGGCAAAAACATGCCTATGAAAAGTCCATTGGGATGAATAGGGATTGCCAATTTTTTTTCATATTTAGATAGAGTATGAGTCGGAGGTATGATTTCATATCTCATTTGGCCATTAAGTACATCTTGACGGCATCATAATGGCCTTGGAAGTCAAAAATACAAAATTGCATATTATGACGTCATTGTATTTATGGAAAATGTAGTGTATTTCTCTCAATATTCATCGATTCTCTTTGAAATGTCGATATGTTGTAGATAAGGCAATTCTCTACAAGATCACTTTTCACTAAGTTTCATTTTAATGAGGTCATCATAGTACAAAATTCAATTAAAGGCCACATGTCAGAATTTTCGTCATTTGCGTGTTATGTCTATGGAAGGTGAATTTCGTTCACATCATGAATCTACATGGCATTCATCTATGAGCACTATCTATATTATGTGTGCTCTGTTTTCTCCCAAATTGGGGTATGTTATAGCTGAGACCATGGGCTATAAAAACGGTGTACTTTGTTTTTCGATCAGATGTTGGGATCATATCGAAATTTTCAATCGAAAGTTGAAATTGCAAATTTTGAAGGAATCATTAGGTGATGCGTACAAAGTATACGTATCATTAGGTGATACGTAACGAAGTCAACGTATCACCTATTGATTTCGTCAAGATTTTTTTTTTTTTTTTTTTTAATTTATTATTCTTCCTCGAATTTGTTCGCAGGATATCTCAAGACTGAATAAAGCCATTGTCATGAATCTTTCAATGATGATAGATGTTAGTCAAACTTAGAACTGCGTGACTTTTCAAAGACTCAAAATTATCGTGACGTCATCCAGGCGCCATTTTGTGAAAATCAACTTATGATCATATCTCCATAACGTAAAGAAATTTTTCATTCATATTTATCAAGATTAAGATCAATATCCGTCGGATCAATATGAGGTCAATAAATGCGCGCAAAAATGCGCGTACGCGTAGGCGCGCGCGTCAATGCGCGCGTAAAATTTTAAATTGCTCAAAATCGTCTTAAATTTTTTTTGCATACGTTTCAGGCCATTTTAAGCATTTCATAAAAAATCACGCAAAACACGCATTTTTGCACGTTTCGTTCGTCACGGCCGAACGAAAAATAATTTCTCCGCAAAAGCTCTTGACCGAATATTCCTCATATTTTTCCGGAAAATTTGATACCATGTTTAGCTCTTTATCACTATTAAAAACGGAATGAGCGTCCGTTCAAGATAACCGTCCGTACGCGCGATTTTTGTAATACATTGCATATATGGGCAAAAACATGCCTATGAAAAGTCCATTGGGATGAATAGGGATTGCCAATTTTTTTTCATATTTAGATAGAGTATGAGTCGGAGGTATGATTTCAATCTCATTTGGCCATTAAGTACATCTTGACGGCATCATAATGGCCTTGGAAGTCAAAAATACAAAATTGCATATTATGACGTCATTGTATTTATGGAAAATGTAGTGTATTTCTCTCAATATTCATCGATTCTCTTTGAAATGTCGATATGTTGTAGATAAGGCAATTCTCTACAAGATCACTTTTCACTAAGTTTCATTTTAATGAGGTCATCATAGTACAAAATTCAATTAAAGGCCACATGTCAGAATTTTCGTCATTTGCGTGTTATGTCTATGGAAGGTGAATTTCGTTCACATCATGAATCTACATGGCATTCATCTATGAGCACTATCTATATTATGTGTGCTCTGTTTTCTCCCAAATTGGGGTATGTTATAGCTGAGACCATGGGCTATAAAAACGGTGTACTTTGTTTTTCGATCAGATGTTGGGATCATATCGAAATTTTCAATCGAAAGTTGAAATTGCAAATTTTGAAGGAATCATTAGGTGATGCGTACAAAGTATACGTATCATTAGGTGATACGTAACGAAGTCAACGTATCACCTATTGATTTCGTCAAGATTTTTTTTTATTTTTTTTTTAATTTATTATTCTTCCTCGAATTTGTTCGCAGGATATCTCAAGACTGAATAAAGCCATTGTCATGAATCTTTCAATGATGATAGATGTTAGTCAAACTTAGAACTGCGTGACTTTTCAAAGACTCAAAATTATCGTGACGTCATCCAGGCGCCATTTTGTGAAAATCAACTTATGATCATATCTCCATAACGTAAAGAAATTTTTCATTCATATTTATCAAGATTAAGATCAATATCCGTCGGATCAATATGAGGTCAATAAATGCGCGCAAAAAT
Organism: Strongylocentrotus purpuratus; assembly: GCF_000002235.5. Lineage (NCBI taxonomy): Eukaryota > Metazoa > Echinodermata > Echinoidea > Camarodonta > Strongylocentrotidae > Strongylocentrotus > Strongylocentrotus purpuratus. The sequence continues at coordinate 22,527,064 of NW_022145598.1, forward strand.
GCGCGTACGCGTAGGCGCGCGCGTCAATGCGCGCGTAAAATTTTAAATTGCTCAAAATCGTCTTAAATTTTTTTTGCATACGTTTCAGGCCATTTTAAGCATTTCATAAAAAATCACGCAAAACACGCATTTTTGCACGTTTTCGTTCGTCACCGAACGAAAAATAATTTCTCCGCAAAAGCTCTTGACCGAATATTCCTCATATTTTTCCGGAAAATTTGATACCATGTTTAGCTCTTTATCACTATTAAAAACGGAATGAGCGTCCGTTCAAGATAACCGTCCGTACGCGCGATTTTTGTAATACATTGCATATATGGGCAAAAACATGCCTATGAAAAGTCCATTGGGATGAATAGGGATTGCCAATTTTTTTTCATATTTAGATAGAGTATGAGTCGGAGGTATGATTTCATATCTCATTTGGCCATTAAGTACATCTTGACGGCATCATAATGGCCTTGGAAGTCAAAAATACAAAATTGCATATTATGACGTCATTGTATTTATGGAAAATGTAGTGTATTTCTCTCAATATTCATCGATTCTCTTTGAAATGTCGATATGTTGTAGATAAGGCAATTCTCTACAAGATCACTTTTCACTAAGTTTCATTTTAATGAGGTCATCATAGTACAAAATTCAATTAAAGGCCACATGTCAGAATTTTCGTCATTTGCGTGTTATGTCTATGGAAGGTGAATTTCGTTCACATCATGAATCTACATGGCATTCATCTATGAGCACTATCTATATTATGTGTGCTCTGTTTTCTCCCAAATTGGGGTATGTTATAGCTGAGACCATGGGCTATAAAAACGGTGTACTTTGTTTTTCGATCAGATGTTGGGATCATATCGAAATTTTCAATCGAAAGTTGAAATTGCAAATTTTGAAGGAATCATTAGGTGATGCGTACAAAGTATACGTATCATTAGGTGATACGTAACGAAGTCAACGTATCACCTATTGATTTCGTCAAGATTTTTTTTTTTTTTTTTTTTATTTATTATTCTTCCTCGAATTTGTTCGCAGGATATCTCAAGACTGAATAAAGCCATTGTCATGAATCTTTCAATGATGATAGATGTTAGTCAAACTTAGAACTGCGTGACTTTTCAAAGACTCAAAATTATCGTGACGTCATCCAGGCGCCATTTTGTGAAAATCAACTTATGATCATATCTCCATAACGTAAAGAAATTTTCATTCATATTTATCAAGATTAAGATCAATATCCGTCGGATCAATATGAGGTCAATAAATGCGCGCAAAAATGCGCGTACGCGTAGGCGCGCGCGTCAATGCGCGCGTAAAATTTTAAATTGCTCAAAATCGTCTTAAATTTTTTTTGCATACGTTTCAGGCCATTTTAAGCATTTCATAAAAAATCACGCAAAACACGCATTTTGCACGTTTTCGTTCGTCACGGCCGAACGAAAAATAATTTCTCCGCAAAAGCTCTTGACCGAATATTCCTCATATTTTTCCGGAAAATTTGATACCATGTTTAGCTCTTTATCACTATTAAAAACGGAATGAGCGTCCGTTCAAGATAACCGTCCGTACGCGCGATTTTTGTAATACATTGCATATATGGGCAAAAACATGCCTATGAAAAGTCCATTGGGATGAATAGGGATTGCCAATTTTTTTTTCATATTTAGATAGAGTATGAGTCGGAGGTATGATTTCATATCTCATTTGGCCATTAAGTACATCTTGACGGCATCATAATGGCCTTGGAAGTCAAAAATACAAAATTGCATATTATGACGTCATTGTATTTATGGAAAATGTAGTGTATTTCTCTCAATATTCATCGATTCTCTTTGAAATGTCGATATGTTGTAGATAAGGCAATTCTCTACAAGATCACTTTTCACTAAGTTTCATTTTAATGAGGTCATCATAGTACAAAATTCAATTAAAGGCCACATGTCAGAATTTCGTCATTTGCGTGTTATGTCTATGGAAGGTGAATTTCGTTCACATCATGAATCTACATGGCATTCATCTATGAGCACTATCTATATTATGTGTGCTCTGTTTTCTCCCAAATTGGGGTATGTTATAGCTGAGACCATGGGCTATAAAAACGGTGTACTTTGTTTTCGATCAGATGTTGGGATCATATCGAAATTTTCAATCGAAAGTTGAAATTGCAAATTTTGAAGGAATCATTAGGTGATGCGTACAAAGTATACGTATCATTAGGTGATACGTAACGAAGTCAACGTATCACCTATTGATTTCGTCAAGATTTTTTTTTTTTTTTTTTAATTTATTATTCTTCCTCGAATTTGTTCGCAGGATATCTCAAGACTGAATAAAGCCATTGTCATGAATCTTTCAATGATGATAGATGTTAGTCAAACTTAGAACTGCGTGACTTTTCAAAGACTCAAATTATCGTGACGTCATCCAGGCGCCATTTTGTGAAAATCAACTTATGATCATATCTCCATAACGTAAAGAAATTTCATTCATATTTATCAAGATTAAGATCAATATCCGTCGGATCAATATGAGGTCAATAAATGCGCGCAAAAATGCGCGTACGCGTAGGCGCGCGCGTCAATGCGCGCGTAAAATTTTAAATTGCTCAAAATCGTCTTAAATTTTTTTGCATACGTTTCAGGCCATTTTAAGCATTTCATAAAAAATCACGCAAAACACGCATTTTTGCACGTTTTCGTTCGTCACGGCCGAACGAAAAATAATTTCTCCGCAAAAGCTCTTGACCGAATATTCCTCATATTTTTCCGGAAAATTTGATACCATGTTTAGCTCTTTATCACTATTAAAAACGGAATGAGCGTCCGTTCAAGATAACCGTCCGTACGCGCGATTTTTGTAATACATTGCATATATGGCAAAAACATGCCTATGAAAAGTCCATTGGGATGAATAGGGATTGCCAATTTTTTTTTCATATTTAGATAGAGTATGAGTCGGAGGTATGATTTCATATCTCATTTGGCCATTAAGTACATCTTGACGGCATCATAATGGCCTTGGAAGTCAAAAATACAAAATTGCATATTATGACGTCATTGTATTTATGGAAAATGTAGTGTATTTCTCTCAATATTCATCGATTCTCTTTGAAATGTCGATATGTTGTAGATAAGGCAATTCTCTACAAGATCACTTTTCACTAAGTTTCATTTTAATGAGGTCATCATAGTACAAAATTCAATTAAAGGCCACATGTCAGAATTTTCGTCATTTGCGTGTTATGTCTATGGAAGGTGAATTTCGTTCACATCATGAATCTACATGGCATTCATCTATGAGCACTATCTATATTATGTGTGCTCTGTTTTCTCCCAAATTGGGGTATGTTATAGCTGAGACCATGGGCTATAAAAACGGTGTACTTTGTTTTTCGATCAGATGTTGGGATCATATCGAAATTTTCAATCGAAAGTTGAAATTGCAAATTTTGAAGGAATCATTAGGTGATGCGTACAAAGTATACGTATCATTAGGTGATACGTAACGAAGTCAACGTATCACCTATTGATTTCGTCAAGATTTTTTTTTTTTTTTTTAATTTATTATTCTTCCTCGAATTTGTTCGCAGGATATCTCAAGACTGAATAAAGCCATTGTCATGAATCTTTCAATGATGATAGATGTTAGTCAAACTTAGAACTGCGTGACTTTTCAAAGACTCAAAATTATCGTGACGTCATCCAGGCGCCATTTTGTGAAAATCAACTTATGATCATATCTCCATAACGTAAAGAAATTTTTCATTCATATTTATCAAGATTAAGATCAATATCCGTCGGATCAATATGAGGTCAATAAATGCGCGCAAAAATGCGCGTACGCGTAGGCGCGCGCGTCAATGCGCGCGTAAAATTTTAAATTGCTCAAAATCGTCTTAAATTTTTTTTGCATACGTTTCAGGCCATTTTAAGCATTTCATAAAAAATCACGCAAAACACGCATTTTTGCACGTTTTCGTTCGTCACGGCCGAACGAAAAATAATTTCTCCGCAAAAGCTCTTGACCGAATATTCCTCATATTTTTCCGGAAAATTTGATACCATGTTTAGCTCTTTATCACTATTAAAAACGGAATGAGCGTCCGTTCAAGATAACCGTCCGTACGCGCGATTTTTGTAATACATTGCATATATGGGCAAAAACATGCCTATGAAAAGTCCATTGGGATGAATAGGGATTGCCAATTTTTTTTTCATATTTAGATAGAGTATGAGTCGGAGGTATGATTTCATATCTCATTTGGCCATTAAGTACATCTTGACGGCATCATAATGGCCTTGGAAGTCAAAAATACAAAATTGCATATTATGACGTCATTGTATTTATGGAAAATGTAGTGTATTTCTCTCAATATTCATCGATTCTCTTTGAAATGTCGATATGTTGTAGATAAGGCAATTCTCTACAAGATCACTTTTCACTAAGTTTCATTTTAATGAGGTCATCATAGTACAAAATTCAATTAAAGGCCACATGTCAGAATTTTCGTCATTTGCGTGTTATGTCTATGGAAGGTGAATTTCGTTCACATCATGAATCTACATGGCATTCATCTATGAGCACTATCTATATTATGTGTGCTCTGTTTTCTCCCAAATTGGGGTATGTTATAGCTGAGACCATGGGCTATAAAAACGGTGGTGTACTGTGTTTTCGATCAGATGTTGGGATCATATCGAAATTTTCAATCGAAAGTTGAAATTGCAAATTTTGAAGGAATCATTAGGTGATGCGTACAAAGTATACGTATCATTAGGTGATACGTAACGAAGTCAACGTATCACCTATTGATTTCGTCAAGATTTTTTTTTTTTTTTTTTAATTTATTATTCTTCCTCGATTTGTTCGCAGGATATCTCAAGACTGAATAAAGCCATTGTCATGAATCTTTCAATGATGATAGATGTTAGTCAAACTTAGAACTGCGTGACTTTTCAAAGACTCAAAATTATCGTGACGTCATCCAGGCGCCATTTTGTGAAAATCAACTTATGATCATATCTCCATAACGTAAAGAAATTTTTCATTCATATTTATCAAGATTAAGATCAATATCCGTCGGATCAATATGAGGTCAATAAATGCGCGCAAAAATGCGCGTACGCGTAGGCGCGCGCGTCAATGCGCGCGTAAAATTTTAAATTGCTCAAAATCGTCTTAAATTTTTTTTGCATACGTTTCAGGCCATTTTAAGCATTTCATAAAAAATCACGCAAAACACGCATTTTTGCACGTTTTCGTTCGTCACGGCCGAACGAAAAATAATTTCTCCGCAAAAGCTCTTGACCGAATATTCCTCATATTTTTCCGGAAAATTTGATACCATGTTTAGCTCTTTATCACTATTAAAAACGGAATGAGCGTCCGTTCAAGATAACCGTCCGTACGCGCGATTTTTGTAATACATTGCATATATGGGCAAAAAACATGCCTATGAAAAGTCCATTGGGATGAATAGGGATTGCCAATTTTTTTTTCATATTTAGATAGAGTATGAGTCGGAGGTATGATTTCATATCTCATTTGGCCATTAAGTACATCTTGACGGCATCATAATGGCCTTGGAAGTCAAAAATACAAAATTGCATATTATGACGTCATTGTATTTATGGAAAATGTAGTGTATTTCTCTCAATATTCATCGATTCTCTTTGAAATGTCGATATGTTGTAGATAAGGCAATTCTCTACAAGATCACTTTTCACTAAGTTTCATTTTAATGAGGTCATCATAGTACAAAATTCAATTAAAGGCCACATGTCAGAATTTTCGTCATTTGCGTGTTATGTCTATGGAAGGTGAATTTCGTTCACATCATGAATCTACATGGCATTCATCTATGAGCACTATCTATATATGTGTGCTCTGTTTTCTCCCAAATTGGGGTATGTTATAGCTGAGACCATGGGCTATAAAAACGGTGTACTTTGTTTTTCGATCAGATGTTGGGATCATATCGAAATTTTCAATCGAAAGTTGAAATTGCAAATTTTGAAGGAATCATTAGGTGATGCGTACAAAAGTATACGTATCATTAGGTGATACGTAACGAAGTCAACGTATCACCTATTGATTTCGTCAAGATTTTTTTTTTTTTTTTTTTAATTTATATTCTTCCTCGAATTTGTTCGCAGGATATCTCAAGACTGAATAAAGCCATTGTCATGAATCTTTCAATGATGATAGATGTTAGTCAAACTTAGAACTGCGTGACTTTTCAAAGACTCAAAATTATCGTGACGTCATCCAGGCGCCATTTTGTGAAAATCAACTTATGATCATATCTCCATAACGTAAAGAAATTTTTCATTCATATTTATCAAGATTAAGATCAATATCCGTCGGATCAATATGAGGTCAATAAATGCGCGCAAAAATGCGCGTACGCGTAGGCGCGCGCGTCAATGCGCGCGTAAAATTTTAAATTGCTCAAAATCGTCTTAAATTTTTTTTGCATACGTTTCAGGCCATTTAAGCATTTCATAAAAAATCACGCAAAACACGCATTTTTGCACGTTACGTTTTCGTCGTCACGGCCGAACGAAAAATAATTTCTCCGCAAAAGCTCTTGACCGAATATTCCTCATATTTTTCCGGAAAATTTGATACCATGTTTAGCTCTTTATCACTATTAAAAACGGAATGAGCGTCCGTTCAAGATAACCGTCCGTACGCGCGATTTTTGTAATACATTGCATATATGGGCAAAAACATGCCTATGAAAAGTCCATTGGGATGAATAGGGATTGCCAATTTTTTTTTCATATTTAGATAGAGTATGAGTCGGAGGTATGATTTCATATCTCATTTGGCCATTAAGTACATCTTGACGGCATCATAATGGCCTTGGAAGTCAAAAATACAAAATTGCATATTATGACGTCATTGTATTTATGGAAAATGTAGTGTATTTCTCTCAATATTCATCGATTCTCTTTGAAATGTCGATATGTTGTAGATAAGGCAATTCTCTACAAGATCACTTTTCACTAAGTTTCATTTTAATGAGGTCATCATAGTACAAAATTCAATTAAAGGCCACATGTCAGAATTTTCGTCATTTGCGTGTTATGTCTATGGAAGGTGAATTTCGTTCACATCATGAATCTACATGGCATTCATCTATGAGCACTATCTATATTATGTGTGCTCTGTTTTCTCCCAAATTGGGGTATGTTATAGCTGAGACCATGGGCTATAAAAACGGTGTACTTTGTTTTTCGATCAGATGTTGGGATCATATCGAAATTTTCAATCGAAAGTTGAAATTGCAAATTTTGAAGGAATCATTAGGTGATGCGTACAAAGTATACGTATCATTAGGTGATACGTAACGAAGTCAACGTATCACCTATTGATTTCGTCAAGATTTTTTTTTTTTTTTTTTAATTTATTATTCTTCCTCGAATTTGTTCGCAGGATATCTCAAGACTGAATAAAGCCATTGTCATGAATCTTTCAATGATGATAGATGTTAGTCAAACTTAGAACTGCGTGACTTTTCAAAGACTCAAAATTATCGTGACGTCATCCAGGCGCCATTTTGTGAAAATCAACTTATGATCATATCTCCATAACGTAAAGAAATTTTTCATTCATATTTATCAAGATTAAGATCAATATCCGTCGGATCAATATGAGGTCAATAAATGCGCGCAAAAATGCGCGTACGCGTAGGCGCGCGCGTCAATGCGCGCGTAAAATTTTAAATTGCTCAAAATCGTCTTAAATTTTTTTTGCATACGTTTCAGGCCATTTTAAGCATTTCATAAAAAATCACGCAAAACACGCATTTTTGCACGTTTTCGTTCGTCACGGCCGAACGAAAAATAATTTCTCCGCAAAAGCTCTTGACCGAATATTCCTCATATTTTTCCGGAAAATTTGATACCATGTTTAGCTCTTTATCACTATTAAAAACGGAATGAGCGTCCGTTCAAGATAACCGTCCGTACGCGCGATTTTTGTAATACATTGCATATATGGGCAAAAACATGCCTATGAAAAGTCCATTGGGATGAATAGGGATTGCCAATTTTTTTTTCATATTTAGATAGAGTATGAGTCGGAGGTATGATTTCATATCTCATTTGGCCATTAAGTACATCTTGACGGCATCATAATGGCCTTGGAAGTCAAAAATACAAAATTGCATATTATGACGTCATTGTATTTATGGAAAATGTAGTGTATTTCTCTCAATATTCATCGATTCTCTTTGAAATGTCGATATGTTGTAGATAAGGCAATTCTCTACAAGATCACTTTTCACTAAGTTTCATTTTAATGAGGTCATCATAGTACAAAATTCAATTAAAGGCCACATGTCAGAATTTTCGTCATTTGCGTGTTATGTCTATGGAAGGTGAATTTCGTTCACATCATGAATCTACATGGCATTCATCTATGAGCACTATCTATATTATGTGTGCTCTGTTTTCTCCCAAATTGGGGTATGTTATAGCTGAGACCATGGGCTATAAAAACGGTGTACTTTGTTTTTCGATCAGATGTTGGGATCATATCGAAATTTTCAATCGAAAGTTGAAATTGCAAATTTGAAGGAATCATTAGGTGATGCGTACAAAGTATACGTATCATTAGGTGATACGTAACGAAGTCAACGTATCACCTATTGATTTCGTCAAGATTTTTTTTTTTTTTTTTTTTAATTTATTATTCTTCCTCGAATTTGTTCGCAGGATATCTCAAGACTGAATAAAGCCATTGTCATGAATCTTTCAATGATGATAGATGTTAGTCAAACTTAGAACTGCGTGACTTTTCAAAGACTCAAAATTATCGTGACGTCATCCAGGCGCCATTTTGTGAAAATCAACTTATGATCATATCTCCATAACGTAAAGAAATTTTTCATTCATATTTATCAAGATTAAGATCAATATCCGTCGGATCAATATGAGGTCAATAAATGCGCGCAAAAATGCGCGTACGCGTAGGCGCGCGCGTCAATGCGCGCGTAAAATTTTAAATTGCTCAAAATCGTCTTAAATTTTTTTTGCATACGTTTCAGGCCATTTAAGCATTTCATAAAAAATCACGCAAAACACGCATTTTTGCACGTTTTCGTTCGTCACGGCCGAACGAAAAATAATTTCTCCGCAAAAGCTCTTGACCGAATATTCCTCATATTTTTCCGGAAAATTTGATACCATGTTTAGCTCTTTATCACTATTAAAAACGGAATGAGCGTCCGTTCAAGATAACCGTCCGTACGCGCGATTTTTGTAATACATTGCATATATGGGCAAAAACATGCCTATGAAAAGTCCATTGGGATGAATAGGGATTGCCAATTTTTTTTCATATTTTAGATAGAGTATGAGTCGGAGGTATGATTTCATATCTCATTTGGCCATTAAGTACATCTTGACGGCATCATAATGGCCTTGGAAGTCAAAAATACAAAATTGCATATTATGACGTCATTGTATTTATGGAAAATGTAGTGTATTTCTCTCAATATTCATCGATTCTCTTTGAAATGTCGATATGTTGTAGATAAGGCAATTCTCTACAAGATCACTTTTCACTAAGTTTCATTTTAATGAGGTCATCATAGTACAAAATTCAATTAAAGGCCACATGTCAGAATTTTCGTCATTTGCGTGTTATGTCTATGGAAGGTGAATTTCGTTCACATCATGAATCTACATGGCATTCATCTATGAGCACTATCTATATTATGTGTGCTCTGTTTTCTCCCAAATTGGGGTATGTTATAGCTGAGACCATGGGCTATAAAAACGGGTGTACTTTGTTTTTCGATCAGATGTTGGGATCATATCGAAATTTTCAATCGAAAGTTGAAATTGCAAATTTTGAAGGAATCATTAGGTGATGCGTACAAAGTATACGTATCATTAGGTGATACGTAACGAAGTCAACGTATCACCTATTGATTTCGTCAAGATTTTTTTTTTTTTTTTTTTTTAATTTATTATTCTTCTCGAATTTGTTCGCAGGATATCTCAAGACTGAATAAAGCCATTGTCATGAATCTTTCAATGATGATAGATGTTAGTCAAACTTAGAACTGCGTGACTTTTCAAAGACTCAAATTATCGTGACGTCATCCAGGCGCCATTTTGTGAAAATCAACTTATGATCATATCTCCATAACGTAAAGAAATTTTCATTCATATTTATCAAGATTAAGATCAATATCCGTCGGATCAATATGAGGTCAATAAATGCGCGCAAAAATGCGCGTACGCGTAGGCGCGCGCGTCAATGCGCGCGTAAAATTTTAAATTGCTCAAAATCGTCTTAAATTTTTTTTGCATACGTTTCAGGCCATTTTAAGCATTTCATAAAAATCACGCAAAACACGCATTTTTGCACGTTTTCGTTCGTCACGGCCGAACGAAAAAATAATTTCTCCGCAAAAGCTCTTGACCGAATATTCCTCATATTTTTCCGGAAAATTTGATACCATGTTTAGCTCTTTATCACTATTAAAAACGGAATGAGCGTCCGTTCAAGATAACCGTCCGTACGCGCGATTTTTGTAATACATTGCATATATGGGCAAAAACATGCCTATGAAAAGTCCATTGGGATGAATAGGGATTGCCAATTTTTTTTTCATATTTAGATAGAGTATGAGTCGGAGGTATGATTTCATATCTCATTTGGCCATTAAGTACATCTTGACGGCATCATAATGGCCTTGGAAGTCAAAAATACAAAATTGCATATTATGACGTCATTGTATTTATGGAAAATGTAGTGTATTTCTCTCAATATTCATCGATTCTCTTTGAAATGTCGATATGTTGTAGATAAGGCAATTCTCTACAAGATCACTTTTCACTAAGTTTCATTTTAATGAGGTCATCATAGTACAAAATTCAATTAAAGGCCACATGTCAGAATTTTCGTCATTTGCGTGTTATGTCTATGGAAGGTGAATTTCGTTCACATCATGAATCTACATGGCATTCATCTATGAGCACTATCTATATTATGTGTGCTCTGTTTTCTCCCAAATTGGGGTATGTTATAGCTGAGACCATGGGCTATAAAAACGGTGTACTTTGTTTTTCGATCAGATGTTGGGATCATATCGAAATTTTCAATCGAAAGTTGAAATTGCAAATTTTGAAGGAATCATTAGGTGATGCGTACAAAGTATACGTATCATTAGGTGATACGTAACGAAGTCAACGTATCACCTATTGATTTCGTCAAGATTTTTTTTTTTTTTTTTTTAATTTATTATTCTTCCTCGAATTTGTTCGCAGGATATCTCAAGACTGAATAAAGCCATTGTCATGAATCTTTCAATGATGATAGATGTTAGTCAAACTTAGAACTGCGTGACTTTTCAAAGACTCAAAATTATCGTGACGTCATCCAGGCGCCATTTTGTGAAAATCAACTTATGATCATATCTCCATAACGTAAAGAAATTTTTCATTCATATTTATCAAGATTAAGATCAATATCCGTCGGATCAATATGAGGTCAATAAATGCGCGCAAAAATGCGCGTACGCGTAGGCGCGCGCGTCAATGCGCGCGTAAAATTTTAAATTGCTCAAAATCGTCTTAAATTTTTTTTGCATACGTTTCAGGCCATTTTAAGCATTTCATAAAAAATCACGCAAAACACGCATTTTTGCACGTTTTCGTTCGTCACGGCCGAACGAAAAATAATTTCTCCGCAAAAGCTCTTGACCGAATATTCCTCATATTTTTCCGGAAAATTTGATACCATGTTTAGCTCTTTATCACTATTAAAAACGGAATGAGCGTCCGTTCAAGATAACCGTCCGTACGCGCGATTTTTGTAATACATTGCATATATGGGCAAAAACATGCCTATGAAAAGTCCATTGGGATGAATAGGGATTGCCAATTTTTTTTTCATATTTAGATAGAGTATGAGTCGGAGTATGATTTCATATCTCATTTGGCCATTAAGTACATCTTGACGGCATCATAATGGCCTTGGAAGTCAAAAATACAAAATTGCATATTATGACGTCATTGTATTTATGGAAAATGTAGTGTATTTCTCTCAATATTCATCGATTCTCTTTGAAATGTCGATATGTTGTAGATAAGGCAATTCTCTACAAGATCACTTTTCACTAAGTTTCATTTTAATGAGGTCATCATAGTACAAAATTCAATTAAAGGCCACATGTCAGAATTTTCGTCATTTGCGTGTTATGTCTATGGAAGGTGAATTTCGTTCACATCATGAATCTACATGGCATTCATCTATGAGCACTATCTATATTATGTGTGCTCTGTTTTCTCCCAAATTGGGGTATGTTATAGCTGAGACCATGGGCTATAAAAACGGTGTACTTTGTTTTTCGATCAGATGTTGGGATCATATCGAAATTTTCAATCGAAAGTTGAAATTGCAAATTTTGAAGGAATCATTAGGTGATGCGTACAAAGTATACGTATCATTAGGTGATACGTAACGAAGTCAACGTATCACCTATTGATTTCGTCAAGATTTTTTTTTTTTTTTTTTTTAATTTATTATTCTTCCTCGAATTTGTTCGCAGGATATCTCAAGACTGAATAAAGCCATTGTCATGAATCTTTCAATGATGATAGATGTTAGTCAAACTTAGAACTGCGTGACTTTTCAAAGACTCAAAATTATCGTGACGTCATCCAGGCGCCATTTGTGAAAATCAACTTATGATCATATCTCCATAACGTAAAGAAATTTTTCATTCATATTTATCAAGATTAAGATCAATATCCGTCGGATCAATATGAGGTCAATAAATGCGCGCAAAAATGCGCGTACGCGTAGGCGCGCGCGTCAATGCGCGCGTAAAATTTAAATTGCTCAAAATCGTCTTAAATTTTTTTTGCATACGTTTCAGGCCATTTTAAGCATTTCATAAAAAATCACGCAAAACACGCATTTTTGCACGTTTTCGTTCGTCACGGCCGAACGAAAAATAATTTCTCCGCAAAAGCTCTTGACCGAATATTCCTCATATTTTTCCGGAAAATTTGATACCATGTTTAGCTCTTTATCACTATTAAAAACGGAATGAGCGTCCGTTCAAGATAACCGTCCGTACGCGCGATTTTTGTAATACATTGCATATATGGGCAAAAACATGCCTATGAAAAGTCCATTGGGATGAATAGGGATTGCCAATTTTTTTTCATATTTAGATAGAGTATGAGTCGGAGGTATGATTTCATATCTCATTTGGCCATTAAGTACATCTTGACGGCATCATAATGGCCTTGGAAGTCAAAAATACAAAATTGCATATTATGACGTCATTGTATTTATGGAAAATGTAGTGTATTTCTCTCAATATTCATCGATTCTCTTTGAAATGTCGATATGTTGTAGATAAGGCAATTCTCTACAAGATCACTTTTCACTAAGTTTCATTTTAATGAGGTCATCATAGTACAAAATTCAATTAAAGGCCACATGTCAGAATTTTCGTCATTTGCGTGTTATGTCTATGGAAGGTGAATTTCGTTCACATCATGAATCTACATGGCATTCATCTATGAGCACTATCTATATTATGTGTGCTCTGTTTCTCCCAAATTGGGGTATGTTATAGCTGAGACCATGGGCTATAAAAAAACGGGTGTACTTTGTTTTTCGATCAGATGTTGGGATCATATCGAAATTTCAATCGAAAGTTGAAATTGCAAATTTTGAAGGAATCATTAGGTGATGCGTACAAAGTATACGTATCATTAGGTGATACGTAACGAAGTCAACGTATCACCTATTGATTTCGTCAAGATTTTTTTTTTTTTTTTTTTTAATTTATTATTCTTCCTCGAATTTGTTCGCAGGATATCTCAAGACTGAATAAAGCCATTGTCATGAATCTTTCAATGATGATAGATGTTAGTCAAACTTAGAACTGCGTGACTTTTCAAAGACTCAAAATTATCGTGACGTCATCCAGGCGCCATTTTGTGAAAATCAACTTATGATCATATCTCCATAACGTAAAGAATTTTTCATTCATATTTATCAAGATTAAGATCAATATCCGTCGGATCAATATGAGGTCAAAAAATGCGCGCAAAAATGCGCGTACGCGTAGCGCGCGCGCGTCAATGCGCGCGTATAAATTTTAAATTGCTCAAAATCGTCTTAAATTTTTTTTGCATACGTTTCAGGCCATTTTAAGCATTTCATAAAAATCACGCAAAACACGCATTTTTTGCACGTTTTCGTTCGTCACGGCCGAACGAAAAATAATTTCTCCGCAAAAGCTCTTGACCGAATATTCCTCATATTTTTCCGGAAAATTTGATACCATGTTTAGCTCTTTATCACTATTAAAAACGGAATGAGCGTCCGTTCAAGATAACCGTCCGTACGCGCGATTTTGTAATACATTGCATATATGGGCAAAAACATGCCTATGAAAAGTCCATTGGGATGAATAGGGATTGCCAATTTTTTTCATATTTAGATAGAGTATGAGTCGGAGGTATGATTTCATATCTCATTTGGCCATTAAGTACATCTTGACGGCATCATAATGGCCTTGGAAGTCAAAAATACAAAATTGCATATTATGACGTCATTGTATTTATGGAAAATGTAGTGTATTTCTCTCAATATTCATCGATTCTCTTTGAAATGTCGATATGTTGTAGATAAGGCAATTCTCTACAAGATCACTTTTCACTAAGTTTCATTTAATGAGGTCATCATAGTACAAAATTCAAATTAAAGGCCACATGTCAGAATTTTCGTCATTTGCGGTTATGTCTATGGAAGGTGAATTTCGTTCACATCATGAATCTACATGGCATTCATCTATGAGCACTATCTATATTAATGTGTGCTCTGTTTTCTCCCAAAGTTGGGGTCATGTTATAGCTGAGGGACCATGGCTATAAAACGGTTGTACTTTGTTTTTCGATCA